>NW_004797271.1:399898-402410 GCF_000002075.1 Aplysia californica | reverse complement strand
AGGAGGAGGAGGAGGAGGAGGGGGGAGGATTAGGAGGAGGAGAAGGAGGAGGAGGAGGAGGGGGAGGATTAGGAGGAGGAGGAGGAGGAGGAGAAGAAGAAAAGATTATTACCTATGCCCACGAAACTTTGCGTGGCCCTTCTGCAGGCCAGCGACCAAACATATTAATTTTTTGTTTCGTGGGCATAGGTAAATTCCTCAATGAGCAAGAACTTTTTTCTTTATATATGCTCAGTTGTCATCGTATTAGAGTACGGCGTGGGTGTTTCTTGCAGGGATTTTTTTTTCAAGGTTTCAAGGTTCTTTACCAAAAATGTTATAAAAAAATCCAAACAAAACAACTAAACAAAACAACAAAAACAACCCGCCCCAAAGAAATGAACATTTTAAAAACAAAAAACAACAAAACAAACTCACTTGGTCCCATCGGAGATTAACGTTATGTCGCAGGTTCTACGTTTTATAGAACCTTGCGGTGTTTAAAAGGACTTAAAAAAATATGTACAAAGTGAATTTAAGTTTTCTGAAATCGACAAAATCAAGAGACCAATTTAAGTCACTTAGTCACATGAACAAAGTTTAATGATATCCTGCGAATAAAGAGGTTTCATTTTGTGTCCTTTGGAAAGGACATATAATATACTAGCTGGGCCCCCTTTCGATGAAAGGAATGATTGTGCATTAACATGAACTGAAAGTCATTGGCCTACTATATTAAAATGTACACTCTACTGGAATGGGGCAATAAATCTTGAGGGAAAAGTGACACATGTGTTTCCAAGTTGTCAAATAATAGATGTATAGATTGATTCTCTATTCCGTTTTCGTGATTGTACACTCCAGATTTCAAAGGTGTGGAAGCAGTGCGCACGACTAGTGAACGGAAACTTCACTTGTTTACAATGACGTCTTAGATCAGATCTAAACAAAACTAACGAAAAATTGAAAATTAAACTACAGTGACATCAGGCTCCTCAATGAAACTGAGCACCCTTTAAATGATTCTGAACCACCATTAAGTTTGTCAAATTCGAAAGTTAAATGGTTCAGAAGTTATAGTCGGCCAAAGTGACGAACTTTTTCAAATATAATATAATATATTATGTAGATTTCTAAAAAGGGAAATTAAATAAATGTGTCAAAGTTTGGATATAACGCATACTTTTCTATTTCTTTCCCTTGAACAAGTACGTATTAATATTAATATTAAAACCTTCAAAGTCAAACCAAAACTCACCAAATACAAAACAATGTCGAGGATCGCGTTCAAGATGCCAAAGACTGCCCCGTCTATCGTCGTTCCTTCGTCGTTTTCTGTAAAACGCTTGGTTTTGCTGAGTTTCTGCCACCATTTCGATCCAGCGGATTCCACCGTCACGCATGCGCAGATGGCGATGAGGGCAAAGCAGACGAGAAACTTGTTCACGGGAACACCCATCTCGATTGTAACTGTGACTTCCTGTTACCGTTTTCTGAAAAATAAACTATTAGGGATTAATCATGTTTTAATAGAAATATCGATACTATTTAAAGAATAAAGATTATATATTATCGTGCATTTTGTTCGATTGACACTCCACGAGGGACGCTTTTACTGTATTCTGGTTTTTAACTCTTACAGCAAGGAAGGTCAGGCCTATTCTACTTCTGTTGGCAGCCAGTTTCGCCGTCAAATATTACTTTTGGGCGTCAAAAATGTCTCGACAACCCCGATCCTGTTTTGCCTATTTATTTATACAAAATAAACACGAAACTGGGTAGAAGTGAAAGCCCCTTCATGCAATAGATTATAATATGCAGTTTGATTTTATAGATAAGATTTTCTGAGGTTTAGGATTAAGATTATAGCCTAACGAGCGATGCCGTGCGCCTGTGAAGTTGGCGTATCGGATGCGAAGCGCTAACATTTGTGAGGCAGCGTGGTGAAATCAGGCACTCGTCAAAATAATCAAAGTAAAAAAAAAATATTGGCATTTTTCCGAAGGTTTGCGAATTTTTATCAAATATTCGTTGTTGTTGGTTTTTGTTTGTTTGGCTCAAAACCTTTCTTGTCCAATTAAGAACACATTTTGTGTGAATCTTTACTGAAAAACGTTGATTAAAGGCACAAAAACTGTAAATTTTCAGTTTCCACGGACTCTCAAGTTAGGGAAATGACTCATCTTTGGCGGCTATTTATTTCTCACTAATTATGCTTCTGAAACCAGGTGACCCCCACCTCCTTCTTTCGCAAATATCTTGACTTCTATTCAAGATAAATGCATATATAAAAAAAATAAATAAATCAAAAGCAAGACAAATGAACCAGCTTTAAGATGATATCAATAGCTCTACATGCCAAAAAAATTGACGAGAGCCTGATTCCACCACGTTGTAACACAATTATTCTTTTGGTCCCATATGCCTTATTTTGATAGGTGCCACATGCTAGTTGCGTGTACGACTCAAATTAAACTTGTTAGTCATTGTTTTGTCTTTTAAAAAAATCTCTTGAAAGTCGTTGCTGCTGCTG
>NW_004797271.1:398899-399798 GCF_000002075.1 Aplysia californica | reverse complement strand
CTGCTGCTGCTGTATATGAATTGGGATAATGGTACCATAGCTGGCAGAACAATTAGCTATAATTGTGGCAACCAAATCATTGTATAAAACAGTTAGTAAAGGTACTCAACTAAATTAGTACAATAATTAATAATGACTGTGGCAACCAACTTATTGTATAGTTAGTAAAGATACTCGATTACATTAGTACAACAATTAATAAAGACTGTGACAACCATATTATTGTGTAGTTTGTAAAGAAACTCAATTAAATTTGGGATAAATCTAGGTCACACGTTTGAGTTTCTTCCAAGTCATGGCTATCGCACTCCGGACGTGATCCAGAGGTCCTTCATTAATGGACCAAGAATTGACGTGATTTAATGTTTGTATCACGACACAGCTTTGGGACGTTTTGATTCTTTAGTTTTTAAAAGTTTTAATAGAGCATTTACCGCGCTCACAATTGCATAAGGTCATATGATCGCCAAGGGGTGGATGTCAACAGAAAAGTCTTTACAGGGAATCAGGCTTACTCTGCTCACCTCTCTAACTTCAACAGCACAAAGTCTGCTTCGACTATCATGCAAGGCACCCTGGAAATAGAGGGTCACGAGAGTGTGACAAACATACAAAAGAAATAGATGAAAAATGACGATAGTAAGGATTAGGAAAGAAAAAGCAGCAGTTCTCTGTTTCAATTCAGGCACAGTTATGAGCATGACATTGATGAATCAGCCCATTTACAATTCTACTGTGCATAAGAACATGTTAATGTCCTCCCTTTGGGAATGTCCTAAAGACATTTCTTCAGTCAGTAGTACTAGCACCGCCCCGGGGGGTTGTTTGATTCTTTAGTTTATGGAAGGTACAGAATGGTCATTTATCTGGGGATTGGAGGAAGGTGAGGCAAGGGAGGG
>NW_004797271.1:396915-397915 GCF_000002075.1 Aplysia californica | reverse complement strand
AAATGTATATAAAAAGACGTGCCATTGAAGAAAGTGATGTCAAAATAGGACATGTAGGCCTACCGTATATTAAAAGTCGTGAGTCAGAAACGTACGCAAAACATGAAAAATGTATAGATCTATATAGACCTATGTCCGTGTAGTTTAGTTTTAGTACGAGCTTTGCACAATTTGTAGCACAAAAGTTATAGAATTTCTTGGAAAGAATGGTACGGCAGCAAAGTGTCCAACACTTTTGGTCTCTTTATTGCACTTATTCTGCATTGCTTCATAGAATCATAGAAACTGTGAGGAACCTCGAATTATCCATGATATTCATTTGTCCAATATTCCATTCTTAAAAAAACACACAAAAAAACAAACCATACCAAACCAAACAAAACAACAACAACAACAACAGCAACAACAACAACAACAACAACAACAACAACAACAACAACAACAACAACAACAACAACAAAACAACAAACGAACAAACCAAAAATCGACAACTTCAATATGTGGATTAAAAAAATAAAAAAATGAGTTATAGATCTAGATAAAAGACTAGCAAAGAGAAGAAGGAGAATCTCATCTGAAAGCTGACTTACCTTGCTGATGCTGTAAAGACGGGTAATGTTTGAACCCTTGCGTTTATTCGTATACTTCTTTTGTCATGTGCTCGCAACTTTTATAGTATGAACCGTTTATCCTAATCATGCATAACTTAATGAGCACCTTCAGGCTGCAATTTTTGTTTCTTTTTTTTTGTTTGTTTTTGTTCTCTCTTTCCGGTGTTTCACTTCCGGGTGTTTCATTGTCTCGGTTTACATCATAGTGTCAGTTCTGACCATCGATGAGGTCATCTAGTGCAAAGAGCAGCGATTAGCATGGTATTTGTGCGGGGGGAGGGGGGGGGGTTGTTGCACTTCCCGTACCCTTTCCCTTAATCTCTCTCACCATTTCTCATTTTCCTTCTCTCTCTCTCTCTCTCTCTCTCTCTCTCTCTCTCTCTCACCCG
>NW_004797271.1:393844-394840 GCF_000002075.1 Aplysia californica | reverse complement strand
CTCTCTCTCCCCCCCCCTACCCCCGAGGGCAGGGTTTGCTTATGGCATGACATTCAGTCAACGTCCGCCCCCCCCTATAGTTGAAACCAATGGGTGTAATTGATATTTTGATGCATTTTCTTCACAAGACGTTTCCCCTCTGCTCTGTGTCAGGCTGGGGACTTTCATTTGATGTCACGTGTGGCCACATTAGAAATTCCTTAATGACAATTTTTCTATCTCATTAAAATCGAATAAAAATGTATTCAGGATACAATATGTACAGAGATATGATTGAAAACAGCTCGTGTAATATGATATTTAATATTGTTCACATATTATATGTGAGGCATCGTGGTGAAATGAGGATGTGCTTAACAAAATGTTGAAACAAAAGAAATTGGCATTTTTCCGCCGGTTTGACAATTTTTATCAACTTTTTGTTTTTTGGTTCAACACATTTTAGATCTAGATTCTACGTCTATATGAAAACACACATTTTATACGTGGATTTTTACTGAAAAAAACAACGTTAGAGGCACAAAAATGTATATTTCCATGATATTATTACAGAAGTCACCAAACTTTTTCCGCCATTTCCTTGCTAGTTTTTATCTCTGAAACAGGTAGCCCTCACCTCCTTTAATCGCAAATTATATTTCGACTTCTTTTCGAGATAGATGGGTATTTTCTTCATCAAAAGCAAGGCAAACAAACAGGCGTTAAGATGATACCAAATAACTCCACATGCAAAAATAAAATTAAAAAATATTGACGAGCGCCTGGTTTCACGGCGTCGTGACGCAAAGTCCAGCCTGGTAGTGGAGTTCACAGGGAAAGGTCACTGTTTTGTGCGTCACAGGAAGGGAATGGTTGCGATAATTATCATGACGCCATCTGCTGACGACGGAAAGGCGACCCCTGGATGGTCTGATTGTCTCGCGATATTCACGCTACCGAAGTGCATATTATCCACTTTTCCTTCTCTGCTTCCTCTGAAAGAGAGAGAGAGAGAGA
>NW_004797271.1:390920-392504 GCF_000002075.1 Aplysia californica | reverse complement strand
CCAACAAAACAACCAACAACAACCAACAAACAAAAAACAAACGAATCCAACACCAAAGAAAGAAAGAAACAAACAAAAAAACTCCATCCCACCAACTGTGGACCTATGGCAACTTAAGGAAAAACTGAACAACAAACCTCTGTAAAAGTCTCAACACACATTTCTAACGCCCTGTTAGCTCAATTGGTACATGACAAATAAGAGTACTGGACTACGGAGCGGATGGCCCCGGTTCGATTCCCAGACTGGGCGTTCTTGAATTCTATTTTGTGAACTGTTCAATAAGGCTCTCAGCCGTTTTGGCTCGGTCCTGTCGGAGACGGACATCAAATTTGGAGGTATCGCCTCTTAAATAGCCGCATAGTCTTGGTAGGGGCGTTAACGCTGTACACTTACACTTTTCACTAACATTTCCAGGAATTCCTGATTTCATCCAACCCCCACATCATCAAATTACTGCACTGGGTCTCCCCGAATCACAGGCATTGATGTAGATCTACAGAAAAGTGGGAAGATATGGGATAACATCAAGAGGTTAGTCCAGGATAGAGAAAGGTGGAAAGTGTTTGTCCGTGGCCTATACCCTGGTGCAGGGTGAGAAGGGCAATGATGATGATGATGATGATGATGATGATGATGATGATGATGATAGATAGTCACACACAATGCCCAGTGGCGTCGGTAGACTAGTGGTTAGACTACCGGACCAGTAATCGTGAGATTGCGGGTTCAGAGGTTCGAGCTCAGCACGGGGCGACGTTGTGCCCTTGAGAAAGGTACTTTACATAAATTTTCTATCAGGCTCGGTTCTTTCGGAGGAGGTTCAGCCTCCTAAATAACCCAATAGCGTTGACATGGGCATTAAACTTATACATGTATATATAACAGTTCACCATTTTTTTCACACAATGCACACTGTCAATCAAATTCAGTCGAATTGAAACGAGGCCAACCAGACATTTCCTCCACGGAGGGGTAAAAAGTAAAGTTGTTCCCGCATCCGATCCGGACATTGGGGGTTGCCTTGTTAGTGAGACAGCTTCCTGGGCCTTCGGCATAATATTGTGGTACAGTGGCAAGTTCCTTTCCACGCCGCGTTTTCCAACTCGAAGTCAGGTACCCATTACTGAAGGGTGGGCAGGAGGGGTAGAATAATATCCGTGTCCGAACTGAGGCTCGAACCCAGACTTTCCGCTTCGGAGACAAGCGCACTAACCGCTCCGCCACCGCACCCTCTCACGGAGGTGTGAAAGGTATAATTCTGGCGAAATATCACCGGATTCGCCTAGGTTCGACTGTGATCCTCAAATTCAAAAGAATTTTTAAAAACCCGCAAGTCGAATCAATCGTATAGTGCCAACTTGGTAGCTTTTGCCCCATCCAGTCCACGAACGATAATCTGGCTGGACCCGACACAGTCCAATGATGAATCCGATTGGCAGTGTGCACAGGGTATAAACGGTGTGAGTCCCAACCACAGGCCATCTTATAATTTGCGTCTATGGAGGTATTATATCTGTCTATCTATCTATCTATCTATCTATCTATCTATCTATCTATCTATCTATCTATCTATCTATCTAT
>NW_004797271.1:387479-389770 GCF_000002075.1 Aplysia californica | reverse complement strand
AGAGAGAGAGAGAGAGAGAGAGAGAGAGAGAGAGAGAGAGAGAGCAAGAGAGAGAGAGATAGACAGAGAGAGAGCAAGAGAGAGAGAGAGAGAGTAAGAGAGAGAGAGTGACAGAGAGAGAGAGGGGGGGACGACAAACAGACAGACAGTAAAGAGTGTGAAAGGGCAGGAAAGGGGTACAGTAAGTGCAAAAAAACGGCAATTAATATCAAGCTAATCTCTGCTCTTTGCACTAGATGACCTCACCGATGGTCACCCCTGACACCGTGATGCAAACTGAGACAACAAAACACCCGGAAGTGAAACAACGGAGAGGAAAAATATAACCAGAAACAAAAAAAAAAAACCTACAACAAAAACAGACAAAACAAAACCGGAATAAGAAAATGCAGCCTGAAGGTCCTCATTAACTTATTTATGCATGGTTAGGCAAAAAGGTTCTGACTATAAAAGTTGCGAACAATGGCAAAGGTGTTGTAAGAATAAACGCAAGGGTTCAAACGCCATCCGTCTCTACAGCAAGGTAAGTCAGTTTTCAGATAACATTTGTGAGGCAGCGTGGTGGAATCAGGAGGTCGTTAAAATAATCAAGGTGAAGAAACTGGCATTTTCCTGCAGGTTTGGGAATTTTTATTGAATGTCTGTTTTTTGGCTCAACACCTTTCATTTTCATTAAAGAACACATTTCTGAGAGATTTTTTTTACTAAAAAGCGATGATTAAAGGCATAAAAAAGTAAATTTTCAGTTACCGCAGACTCTTAGGCTAAGGAAATAACTAATCTTGGGCGGCTATTTTCTCACTGATTTTCCCTCTGAAACCAGGTGACCCCCACCTCCTTCATTTGCAAATATCTCGATTAGTATTGAAGATAAATGGATATTTCTTTATCCGAATAAAGATAAGTCAACATGCTTTAAGATGATACCAATAACTCTACATGCCCAAAAAGTGACGAGAGCTTGATTCCACCACGTCGTGATTCATTTTTTTTCTAGTTTTTTTGTCAATCTTTTTTTGAAAATCGATAACGTATAAAAAGAAAATCAATGTATTGAATTATTATTTTTTTTTTTATAAATGATTGAATATTGAGCAAATGAAAAATAATTGATAATTCGAGGCTCATCACAGTTTTCATGAAGCAACGCAAAAATAAATACTGTATAACACGGGTAGGTTGAACACAGAGCAGACTCAAAATCACGCATTCGTCGAACTGTGCCTGCGGTCCCGTTGATTTTCTCCTTTATCTTTGTAAGATATCCCTCGAACTACGGATCCCTCGAACTACCGAGGCCGGTCCCGACGAATTCGAGCTACCTTATACTGTAAGTGAAATGCAATACGGGACTCAAAGTGTTGAACACTTTTCTATGCCGTACCATTCTTTCCAGGAAATTCTCAATAGACATATACGGCATGTAAATAATAATAATGAAGATGATTTCTATAGCGCCCACTCCCGTGCAAACCCAGCTCTAGGCGCTTAAATAGCATTTTTGTGCTACAGATACCGAAAAACACTTACTAAAACTAAAGTACACAGGCGTATATAAATGTATGCATTTTGCATGTTTCCGTACGTTTCTGAGCCACTGCACTTAATAATGCTGTATTTGGCATCACTTTCCTCAAAGACACGTCTTTATTGATTGTAATAATTTATTTTTTACCTAATACATGTCTCTTACTTGCCATGGAAATATAACCAAGGTAGCATACGGGCTAAGAAGATTTTAAAAAAGATATGTAAAATCAATTCTCAAAATGTTTTGTGAGTTTTATTAGGTCTCTAGATTTATGTTCATATTATCTAGATCTATACTATTGTGTAAATAGGCTATGTTTTAAAGGATTTATGGTTCTAAGAGGAAGTTTTTCTGACACCATGATTTCAGAACTGATAGGTCTAAATTTGCTTTCAATGTTAACCCCCCCCCCTCCCCATTAAAAAAAATCCCCAAACACCCCCCCCCACTCCCCACGAAAAAACCCCGATAACAACATTCAGACCGCGAACAAAGGAACTCGACTCAAAGAAGAAAAATGTGTTTAATCCGTAGCTGTAATTAATCCTTTATTTGTTATTTTGATCCAAAAGTAGCGTGTTAACTTACAAGATGGTTCCAGGCCTGAATCTGAGTCTGGAATAATTTAGCTCAATTATATTTTTAAAAATATAAACACTCCTCCTACTCCTACTCTTGCTCATACTCCTACTTTTATTCCTACTCTTACTCCTGCTCCTCTCCTCCTCCTCCTCCTCCTCCTCCTCTTCCTCCTCCTCCT
>NW_004797271.1:385661-387379 GCF_000002075.1 Aplysia californica | reverse complement strand
TCCTCCTCCTCCTCCTCCTCCTCCTCAGCCCCCCTTTTCAGACTTTTTCCATATCAACACAAACCTCTCTTTACTTTTCTCCCTCGACCTCCTCACCCCCCTCCCCTTAAACATTTGTTAAAATCCCCAGATCAGTTTAAAAAATCAGAATTGTTCCAAAGTTGTATCATGAGATTAAAAACTACAGTATAACACAGATAGGTCGAACACAGAAGACTCGAAATCACGCACCCGTCGAACTTTTCTTCTTAATCTTCGTAAGATATCCCTCGAACTACAGATCCCCCGAACTGCAGATCCCTCAAACTTCTGAGGTCAGTCTCGACAAATTCGAGCTATCCGTGTTATGGTGTTATATCATGTTAGTTCCCCGTATACAGCACGCCAATTTCGCAGGTAAACGGTATCCCTCGTTTGTGTACTGTATAGTCACAACATTAATCCTACGCCCCAGAAAATCTACATGATCTAGGAATCTATAATTAAACTGCATATTATTAAAATTTATTTCACTTTCAGTAAAAGTTTTACTCAGTTTCGTGTTTATTTTATACGAATAGGCTAAACAGGAGCGGGGTTGAAGGGACGTTTGTGATGCTCAAAGATAATTATTGGATGGCAAAACTGGCCGAGTACAAATGTGGAATAGGTCTAGCCTTCTGTCTTCTAACACTTGAACCAAAAATAGAGAATCTTTGGCTGTACCAGATAACAGTAAAAGTGTCTCTTATGGATTGCCAATTGAACATTCAGCATAATATTTTATTAAAAAAATAATTACAAATCGATATTTATATTCCCATAAAAGCCCAGATTTCTAGTTTATTTTGCAGAAAGCGATAACAGGAAGTCACAATCGAGATGGGTGTCTTCGCAAACAAGTTCCTCGTCTGCTTTGCCCTCATCGCCCTCTGCGCATGCGTCACGGTGGAATCCGCTCGCTCGAAATGGGGATTCGGAAACCTCAAGCGTCTCGCAGACTTCAACTCAGGCTCGAGGAAATCGGTGGACGGGCCAATTGGGGGCATCTTGAACGCGCTCCTTGACATTGTTATGTTTCTGGTGAGTTTTTGTTTGACTTAACAGATTCTAACACGCTTTGAATGTCCTTTATTAAAAAAAATGTTGCTTTATATCTCAAATTTGATACACTTATGTTTAATTTTACAATCTAAAAAAAATCTATACTTGTATTGCTAGCCAAATTGCAGGAGACCTGGACGAAAGCCTCTATAATGGTAAATATTTGTTCAAGTCAGGCATAATTAGTGAGTAGGTCACTCTATTTTATCGATTGCAGAAGGCTTAAAAATGATTGTGTTGGACAGAGTCTGTTTTAAGTCCTTTTAAACACCACAAGGTTCCGTAAAACGTACAACCTGCGAGTTAACTTCTATCTCCGATAGGACAAAGTGGGTTTGTTTTTTGGGGGCAGAGAACCTTGAAACCCTACACAAAAGACAAGTTTAAGAATGCCCCAATACTGGATACACCCACACAGCACTCTAGTACGATACCAACTGAGCCTACATTATGCGTGCTCATGTTATGGAGACTTTTGTATGATTATTGTCAATACTATTATTATTGTTATTATTGTTATTATTGTTATTGTTATTGTTATTGTTATTATTATTATTATTATTATTATTATTATTATTATTATTATTATTATAATTATTATTATTATTATTAGTAGTAGTAGTAGTAGTAGTAGT
>NW_004797271.1:383336-384743 GCF_000002075.1 Aplysia californica | reverse complement strand
TCTTCTTCTTCTTCTTCTTCTTCTTCTTCTTCTTCTTCTTCTTCTTCTTCTTCTTCTTCTTCTTCTTCTTCTTCTTCTTCTTCTTCTTCTTCTTCTATATTAATTTTTGTCGATGGAGAATCCCCCACCTTTGTGCCAGCAGATCGTGTCCACTAATTCTGTAGTCAGTCTTGTGTTTCTTCCTTTGTTTTTCTTTTCTTTCCTCGCTGCCGACCAAATGAGCAACTGTAAGGTATTCGTTTTTTGTGATTAGAAACACTGAATAAGCAACTGAAATGTATTTATTTTTATGATTAAAAAGACAGTCAACCATGATTTTTATGATTAAAAAGACAGTCAACCATGACAAACATTGGCCTACCCCCCTCCCCCTCCCCCTCCCAACCTCCTAATAAACCAACCTTAAACAAAAACAAAAACGAAGCAAAACAAAATGGAAACACACCCGAGAAACACCGAAATAACATGTTATGACATCGACATTATTTCAGCTGGACTTTGTGATTGGCGGTGACTTCACGGCTCGGACTAAATTCGAGGACCTGAAAAAGAACTTGGACAATTTTAAAGTGTTCCCGTCCGCTGGTTAAAGAGCTGTGGAGAATACCTCCCAGAACGACAAAGAGGCGGTGCTGAAGGAAGGGGTGACACTCGATCCAAGCTGTCCCTGTGGTTTTATGCAAACAAACAAAAAATTCTGAAATTATGCAAACTGAGCCTAAAAATGTGAAATTATGCGATTCTGTTAATTTTAACAAAGAATGATGAAGGAAAATAATCAGAAATTATGCACGCACAAAAAAAAAATAAATGATCACAGTTTGCTAAATTATGTGGGGTGCATAAAACCGCGGGGACAGTCCAAGGCAACAACAACGATAAACAGCTCCCTTGGTTCTGCACCGGTGAAATCAAGCTCAAGATTACGAATTCTGCTGTTTCTATTATAGTTGCTTTTGCTTTTTTCCCCCTTCTTAAAATCACACCTCTTTTGTGTTTTGTCCGTAACCGACTTGGAAAGAAAATTATTCGCACCCTTACATAATTTGTTACGCGTTTTTATACATTCTTTGTGTGTTTATGTGTCCCATTTTTTGGTTAAAATTACACAATAACTCGGTTTTTTCTTTTATTATTGTACATGTTATATAATTGTTTTTAACCATCATCTGTAGTATAATGGTTAGGTTCCTAGCTCTGTGTCTGTGGGGTAAGGAGTGGCTTTAACACCTCTTTCAACAACGTAAAGTTATCTCAAATAGGCCCGACAACAATTTGAACGTTCATCTCCAATACTCTAATAAGACCCAGCCATTGTTTCCGATATATGTAATATGAGCCTAAAAGTTACATTTTTCAATCTACAAAAACGAACAAACAGACCAAAAAAACCCAAACAACCTCGCC
>NW_004797271.1:379015-381558 GCF_000002075.1 Aplysia californica | reverse complement strand
GTTGATGTCAGGTTGGACGGTGGATTAAAGACTATACTGATGTCACCTGTTTGCCATGGACAATGACCCTGGAACGCATGCCAAAATTGACATATTTTCTTCAGGGCAACTGAGCCTAGCGTCATGTCATGGTGTCTTGAGTGTTGTATATAATAATATAAAGGCGTCTATCTCCTATAATATCTGAAGCTTGAGATACATCCTTTTAGTTTCGCTGTTATGATATTACTGATAAGAAAATCCTTGGTTTGTGGGGTCTGTGTACAGGCCAGGCTTGAGACAGCGATAAAAGGCCCGTGGTGATAGCAACACCTTCAGAAGGCTAAGCACATAATACCTGAAATTTCCATTTATGCAGAACAACTGCGCGCTCTTCTTGACCTAAAGTCTTGAGATACTTAACCCTTTACCATCAACCGAGAACCAGTCATAAAAACCTTGTAGTGTTGTAGAACAGAGTAACACACCACCAAAGACTATTCTTGTATCGATATTTTATCATACAGCAGTAACAACAAAGATCGTACATAACAAGACTGTTCACTCAGCCAAAAAAGTGTCCACGGAAGTCCGCGCATTGCTTCAAATGGCATTGCAGTCTTTGTTTTGAATAAACGGCTAAAGCAGCACCTGGGCATGGAGCGCAGGTGCCTCTATAAATAAATTATTGATGGCCTAGGTTTTGAATAAACTCTCTTTCGTTTCTTTCTACAGAAGAACTTAACAGGAATAACACAACTTATTAGTTTCACTTTGATTTTTTTCATACAAGTCTTTTCGCAAAGGGTAAGTTTTTTCATATAGGGCTCCACTGGATTTTGAGGAAACTTTTTTAAAATAGCAGGCTCAAAGAGAGGAGTGAACCATCTTGTCGTGTACTATCTTTGGTGAAACATCACCAAAGTCTATTCTTGTATCCACTTGATCAAGCAGCATAGTTTTGACATTATCAAACAGCACTAAAACATCACCAAAGATTATTCTTGTATTGACTTTGTTTTTAAAATTACGTCTGTAAATTATACAGATCAGAGCCACTTTTCACCTTCACCTGCCCCGTAGACTGGATATCCGTCGGGGCGCTTTTGAAGATTTGGCTACCAGCTTCCTCCACTCCTTCCGGTCTTCAGCTTTCCTGAGCGTGTCTTTGAGTTCCAGGCCTGTCCATTTCTTGATGTTGTCCTCCCAACTCTTCTTTGGTCTGCCTCTGCTCTTTTTCCCTTGGACGCTGTCTTGCAGGATCATCTTGGCAAGGCCGGATGAACGGGTGATGTGTCCATACCATTGCAGTTTGCTTTTCCTTACCAGAGTGAGAAGGTCAGCATATGGTCCGATTTCATTTTTGATTCGTTGTTTGACTTCATCATTTGTGATGCGATCTTTGTATGAGATACCAAGGATTTTTCGGCAGCATCTCAACCCCACAGCTTTGATCTTTCTTTCAAGGTTTGCATTCGAGGTCCAGTTTTCACACGCATACAAAAATACTGACATGACCAGGGAACGCATCAGTCTGATCTTTGATCTGAAGGGGATATTTCTCTACGCGCTTTACATTATATTATTACTACCCCAGCAGACCACAGAACACTCAGAAACATTCTCAGCTTCCTGGCAAGCCTACAGTGCAAGACACTAACAAAGTGACAAGATCTTTCACTGTCTATAGCCGGGTACCCATTCTCACCCTGGTGAAGTGAGGAAAATTTGTGTAAAGTGCCTTTCCCAAAGGACACAAAGTGGGGTCCATGGCGGGATTCGAACCCACGACCTTACGGTTGCGAATCTGAAAGCCTAACCACTAGGCCGCCGACGCCACTGATCAACTGATCTTCTCGCGCATAATTTTAAAAAAATTCTCCAATACGCTTTAGTAAAAAGTAAACATCCTCTCAAAAGATAATTCGATTCTGGACCTTTATCGCACAAGGGCCCAGGTTGTTGCTAGCTGAACTACAGCGCGGATAACTGGTTCAAATCCCAACGAGACATTTTGGACCAAGGTTGTGTGAACAGTTTTCAAGGCTCCCCATCTGCTTGGAACTGTCAGACCTTCGACATGTGTATTGTTGTTGTTGATGCTGTTGTTGCTGTTGTTGTTGTTGTTGTTGTTGTTGTTGTTGTTATTGTTGTTGTTGTTATTGTTATTGTTATTGTTATTGTTGTTGTTGTTGTTGCTGTTGTTGTTTTTGCTGTTGTTGTTGCTTTTGTTGATGATGATGACGATAATGATGTTGATGCTGTTGTTGTTGTTATTGTTGTTGTTGTTGTTGTTGCTGCTGCAGCTGTTGTTGACGACGATGGTGTTGTTGTTGTTGCTGCTGCTACTGCTGTTGTTGTTATTATTATTGTTTTTTGTTGTTGTTGATGTTGTTGTTGTTGATGATGGTGATGATGTTGGGTTGCTTTTATTGTTGTTGTTGTTATTGTTGTTGTTATTGTTGTTGTTATTGTTGTTGTTATTGTTGTTGTTGTTAATGTTGTTGTTTTTACTCAATTAATGAATTATGCTGTTTAGATTGTATGTACTAGGGTATATTGTA
>NW_004797271.1:377171-378308 GCF_000002075.1 Aplysia californica | reverse complement strand
AGAGGGGGATTTTTTTTGAGAGAGAGAGAGAGTTAAAGTCACTTGACTGCTTACCCAAGAGTAGCACGTGATTGGGGGAACCCAATGACTGAAATGGGAATGATAACGTTAGTGTATTTAAGGGCTCGTGACGGCAATGTAAGGCAATAAATCTTGACATAAACTGGCAAGATGGAATTATTCCTACCAACAATTATCTTATTTCTTGCTTCTTTTTCTCACGCTTTTCACGTGGGACCAAGCTCCGCGTCATTTCCAGGTAGGACATTGATGGATATGTGCCATGACGTGTTGGAATCAGGCGCTCAACAATTTTTGGACGTGAGGAGTTTTTGGTTCATTTGTCTTGCTTTTGATGAAAAAGAATTACCCATCTATCTGGGGTAGAAGTAGAGATATTTGCAATTGAAGGAGTAGACAGTCGCCCTGTTTCAGAGGTAAGATTAGATTAGCGAGAAAATGGTCACCAAAGTTTGGTGACTTCTAAAGATTGAGAGTTCTTGGAGAATGCAATTAATTATAAACTAGCCTTTGATCGACATTTTTCAGTAAAATTCACACATATACATGTTTTTAAATGGACAGAAAATGTGTTGAGCCAAATTAAAAAGAAAATTCGAAAAAAAATTGCCCAACTTCCATATTATATAAAAAATTCGATTTCTTTGACTTCATTATTTTGACGAGCGCCTAATTTCACTACGCTGCCTCACATCTTTTGCGTCTTCACAGACAACCTGTAAGCAGTGTGCATGCTACAGTTTTGCCTGGGCTGTAGACATAGAGAGGAAGTAGACTGCCTAAACAGACTAATATTTCCCTCCCTTCTGATCTTGACTTCCGTGAATGAATTTGTTTTATTATGCTCTAAGGGAGAGACATCGCAAAACAATATAATATATGGAGCGCTTCACGAATTATTTGCTTGTCATTCTTTCACAGGGTCCGTGCTAATCTTCTCAGTATCGTTCCAATTTTAGTGTATATACTGCGTGAATGATAATTATAATAAACAATATTATTAATCGTTATACATAGTAGCACCTTACTAATTGTTTCATATATAGCATGGGGTTTCTTCTTCTTCTCTCTCTCCTCCTCCTCCTCCTCCTCCTCTTCCTCCCCATTCCCCCTCCT
>NW_004797271.1:366897-372947 GCF_000002075.1 Aplysia californica | reverse complement strand
CTTTCCTTTACTTTACTTTACTTTACTTTACTTTACTTTCTTTTACTTTACTTTCTTTTACTTTACTTTATTTTACTTTATTTTACTTTATTTTACTTTACTTTACTCTGCTTTATTTTACTTTACTTTACTTTATTTTATTTTACTTTACTTTACTTTTCTTTTCTATCTATCACTAATACTAATACTTTGAGGTGTCTCGGAGAGGTAGAGGCGTCGGGTCTTGGCAAAGTGGAAAGCTTCCTGAAGCCAAAAATTGTGCAATTTTGATATGCCCTTTCCTCCCTAAATTCACCTCTTCCTAGGTGTTCCTCTCGTCCTGTAGCCAGCTATTCTTGTGTTGTATTTGAGTGTTACATTACTTCATTTAGATCTAGGTACCATATTGTTTCGGTCTGGCCCACTTACTCTTTCCTTTAGCATGGCCGTCCGAGAACTCGTCGCCTAAATATAAAACGTGTTTGTTCTCAGTTTCAGGCGACTGAGTCGGGCGATCGGCCCGATCCAGCCCTAGTGGGCACCCCATATTACTTGACTCAAACCTTTGCCTTAACCTGTAACTTCACTCAAAACCTCGCCATAACTTGAAAAATGACTCAAATCTTTACCTT
Organism: Aplysia californica; assembly: GCF_000002075.1. Taxonomy (NCBI): domain Eukaryota; kingdom Metazoa; phylum Mollusca; class Gastropoda; order Aplysiida; family Aplysiidae; genus Aplysia; species Aplysia californica. Next base: position 372,336 of record NW_004797271.1, on the reverse strand, counting down.
GACCCATAACCTGACTCAAACCTTCGCCATAACCTGTAACTCAACTCAAACCTTATTTCCCACCAGACATCGTGGACAGCTCTGGAGTTCGCATCTACCTGACGTCACGCCTACGTCAGCATGACGCGGGCATCCTGGAAATCGGCGTCAGCACAGACGACCATCACGTGGTGCCACCCCTGTCTCCTGGCTTTGTCTCCAGGGGATACTGCAGCGCCGAGTGCTTGAAAGAGGTCAACATAATGCAATATCGTTACCTTAGAATCACAAAGTTTTATCGGACATGCTTTTTGGGGGCCGTTCTGAGTTTTAAGATCAGGGTTTAGTCAGAAACCAAATGTTCTATCCGATTTATCAAAATCGTAAGATGTTTCGGAGTCGTTATCAAGATGTTTAGAGGATTGCATTAGAAAAAGCTTGACTTGTTGTGGAACTCAAAAAATTTTTAACGTTAAATTTCTCAAAGCTAGGGGCTAAGCAGATAAAACTGTGTAATTCTAGGGCTTTCTTTGCTATTATAATTGTCCGCATCCAAAATGTTTTGTTTGCCATTATAACAGATCATTATAGTTTCTTTAAAAATGCACCAAAATCGTGCGTATCCAGGGAATAACGCATGTTATGAAATAGTGGCGTTCTTTGGGAATGAGCACTTTGAAAGGCGCACGATGTGAAAAGGTTGAAAATTCAACCAAATCATAGACTTGTACATGTATTTGTATTAAAATTCCGGAGAGTACGCTGTCATGGCTGCTGCTTTTTGCTCTCTATTAAAAAAACAAACCAATCCCCACCCCTCCCCCCCCACAAAAAAACACCTAAATAATAGAAACTTCGCTTCAAAGCGTGCGCCCAAATGAAGGGATTAACAGCACTCTCAATACATGTATTATAGTCGAGTGTGCGAGGCACCTTTTCCCTTCTTGCCCTCCAACTGGCTTCAAATTGAGTCAATAGGTGGGCTGCGTGGTGAACCAGTGTTACGTCAGTGTGTGCGATCTAGGATGTCATAATACATGTACAAGTCTATGGGCTAAACAGAATGTCGGTACGGTACTCTTATACCACTTAGGTCGAGGGCTACTATTACTTTTCTTCTTGTTCTTGTTCTTGTTCTTGTTCTTGTTCTGTTTCTGTTACAATACTTCTTTCTATTAGACATTACAACAACGGTGACGCAGTTGCTCCACCGACTTCCCTCTCGTACAAGCGTACAAGAGAGAGAGAGAGAGAGAGAGAGAGAGAGAGAGAGAGAGAGAGAGAGAGAGCGAGAGAGAGAGAGAGAGAGAGAGAGAGAGAGAGAGTGTGTGTGTGTGTGTGTGTGTGTGTGTGTGTGTGTGTGTAAGTGAGTGAGTGAATGAGTGAGTGCATGCGTACATAATATGTGCACATGCGTAAGTGCAGCGGAAGTCTTCACAATCCGTACGTACAGAAAGACGGAAGAAAAAGGGAAGGGGAGGAACTCCGATTTTCATCTCACAATTTCACTTCAACACGATTATGGTTATAGAACCTAATAGAAACTTGACAACGTTTTGTGAGTTAGATCTAAGAAAGCCTGACCTCTAGCCTGCGGGTGGTTGGCGGGTGCTCTGGTGTGGTTTGCTCCTTCTTTTCCATCAAACATTTATCGCCCTGATCTCCCATTCTTCTTTTTTGTGTTTGTTACTCTCTTGTAATACCTCAAATCTTCGGTACTTATATATAATCACAATGTGTTACAAGTACCGTAAAACTTTTATTATAACTGAAATCTCTAGTCTTACTAACCTGAGAGAGAGAGAGAGAGAGAGAGAGAGAGAGAGAGAGAGAGAGAGAGAGAGTGTGTGTGTGTGTGTGTGTGTGTTTTATACATAGAGTGGGTTGTTTCAGGTCGTAAAACATGTATTTTTACTAATGTCCTGTCCTGTTGTGAGTATGCGTACATGAGTACACCTAACCTTTGTAACATCAAAGAGGTAACATTCCACTGCCATTGTAAAAGACCAAGACAAATTTCTCTCTGTGAGATGAATGAAGATTGTCACTGTCAATCCTCCAGAGCATGGACATCGCCAGTGTGAATGAGGTGCACGTCTTCGCCAATATGCTGCACTCCCACCTGCTGGGGTATGGCATGAAGAGCCGAGTGGTGCGTGGAGACCAAGAGCTCAAACCGCTGGCAGCAGACAACAACTACGACTTCGATTACCAAGAAATGAGATCGCTTGCCAAGGAGTTCACATTGCGTAAGGTACGTTTCGTGGGTGACTAGTTTAGTCAAGGAATTCCCTTTGCCTAAGGTGCTTCTTTGGGTGACTGGTTTAGTGAAGGCAGGTAAGGAATTCATTTGCCCAAGAAGGTGCGTTTGTTTAGGTGACTCGTTGAGTCCAGGAATTCACTTTACTTAAGTTGGGTGACTCGTTTAGCCAAAGAATTCACTTTGCTTTTAAAATAAGGAGCGTGTTTGGGTGACTGGTTTAGATCTAGCCAAGGAATTCACTTTACGTAAGGTACGTTTTGTGGGTGACTGGTTTAGTCAAGGAATTCACTTTGCCTAAGGTGCATAATATTTGGGTGACTTGTTTTGCAAAGGAATTCCCTATGCTTAAGGTGCGTGTTTGGGTGACTGGTTTAGCCAAAGAATTCACTTTGCGTGAATTCACAAGGTGCGTTTGTTTAGGAGACTGGTTCAGCGAAGGAATTCACTTTACGTAAGGTACGTGCTAGGGTGACTGGTTGGAAACCAAATGCGTCCACATTGACACAATTTGTGTCACGACACGGTGGAATCAGGAGCTCGACAATTTTTGGGCATCATAATGGTAAATAGTTATTGGTTTATCCTTAAAGCCCGTTCATGTGGTTTGATTTTGTGGGGGGAAAAGTGAAAAGACTTTTGTCGTCGTCGTCGTCGTCGTCGTCGTCGTCGTCGTCGTCGTCGTTGTTGTTGTATTTGTTTTGGGAGGGTATGTTTGTTTGTTTTTAGTTAGTTTTATTCTTTTTTCTTTTTTTAAAATTCGTTGTTGTTGTTTTTTTCCCTTAGAGTGAAACCAAAAACAGGAATCACCACGCATAAGTTTTTCAGAAACGAGGGAACGTGCTTTCTGAATCAAGATAAAGTATCATTTCTCTGCCAAGCACTCACGTCTTGAATACTAGTCGAGATGTTTGTTACTGAAGGAAGTATACGGGTCGCCTGGTGTCAGAGGTAACATTAGCGAGAAAATGGCGGAAATAAATTGGTGACTTCCAATGCTTGAGTGTCCTCAGAAACTACAAATCTGTAATTTTTTGGTGACTTTTATAACCGCCTTCCAGTGAAAATCCGCACATAATTGTGTTTTTAAACGGGCATAAAAGATGGTCAGCCCCTAAAACAAAAATTTGATTAAAAAAACTAGATTTCTACCAAGTTGGCAAAAAAAATTACGGTTTCTTCGATTTCATTATTTTGAAGAGCTTTTTATTTCATTAGGATGCCACACATTTAGAGTTTATATGCGTTTTCCAGCAACTCAAATCAGTAAAATATTTAGATTAATTGTTTCAAACACCAGAAGAAACGAATTTAACAAGGTATCAACAATGTCTGATAATGTCTGGTTAAGAACGAGAGAAAGAACTGGGTATCTCATGTCCTCAGGGTCCTTGAACGACGAACTTTTTATAATTGACACATGCTGATTCATGTACTTGTATTGGCGCAAAGATCCCACACTACAATACGCTTATTCCCAGCTCAGAAGTCGCTACAGCCGCTGTTTTTGAAGCTCTCTTTCATTTCTTGAGACGAAGAATAGGAATAGCAACCCCCCCCTGCCCCTCCCCTTTGCACAAGCAGATCAGCTTCAGCTGTTCATCGGTTTACGATCATCTGTTAACAAATTACGTGCTTATTCTCAGGTCAGGAGACGCCACTGTAATTTTGAGGACACTTCTTTTATAGACTCAAAGAGAGGAGTGAACCATCTTGTAGTGTAGGATCCTTGATTGACGTGAGTGCTTGGCAGAGAAATGATACTTTATCTTGATACAGAAAGCACGTTCCTTCGTTTCTGAAAAACTTACGCGTGGTGATTCCTGTTTTGGTTTCACTCTACGGATCGGAAAAAACCCCAACAACGAATAAAAAAAACAATTAAGAATAAAGAATAAAACTAACTAAAAACAAACATACCCTCCCAAAACAAATACAACAACAACAGCAACAACAACAACAACAACAACAAAGACAAAATTCTTTCCTTTTTTTTACATTTTTATTGGAAAGTGTTTTACGGCGCTCGCAACTGCAGAAGGTATAAAAAAAAATGAGCGCACGGGACACACCAAACATTTTCAATTGGTAGAAAACTTTGAATTTTGCCAGGGTGGCGGCCAAAACCTACTCTTATCGATGTTAGACCACCAAGGAATCTTTAACGTGCGCAACTTGTACACGGGCCCACCGAGATTTTTCGCCCTTATCAATGAAGGCTAAGTGTAGATCTTTCCTACAAGAAGGTCAGGCGTGTGGCTGAAAGACAACAGTAAGAAGGAGCCAAGGAGTAGCAGTAGAAAGGCTGCAGAAAGAACTAGGAGCCCAGAGGAGGGGGCAAATTTATGAGGTGACGGGGTGGGGGCAGAAAGAGGAGATGAAAGCAGACGACAGAACATTGCTAGAGAGCAGGAAAGGAGGTGAAAGAAGACAATTTTAGAGAAGAAAATTTTTCGGTCGCTAACCGGATTCGAACCCGGGACTTTTGAATGAGAGGCTAACGCCTTAACCCCTAGGCCACGAGAGCCCCCACATTTTTATTGTACCCCTTCTTTACTTCTTTTAATGTATCAAATGCAATAGACATCCCTTTAAAGGTACTTCGATTACTTATGACCTCGTTCGACGAAGGATTTCAGAAAGATCTAAGATCAAGGTGGAAGATGAACAATAGATTCGCCGTTCGAAGGTGCTTACAAAGAGTTGTCCAGAGGTTTGCAATCATCTTACCTGTACCGAATTTTGATCTCGAACTGTTTAGGAAAGTCACACTTGCAACAAATTTCCAATATTTTTACGTTTTTAAAATCTTCTCGTTTATTTATTTATTCATTTACTGTTTCATTTATTTATTTATTATTTTTAAAATTCATTTATTTATTCATTTATTCGTGTATATATTTGTTCATTCGTTTATTTGTTTATCAATTTTTGCAGGGTGATCGGCTGCTTGTTGACTGCCTGTACAAGTCTCCAAGTAAAAAAGAAATCACATTTGTGAGTATTCATCACTGACCTAAACATTCAGTTAAGTTACCATAGTATTTTGTGGCGAATCGACATAATGAGGACGATCATTTGGTTGATAGACAGAAGGATAGATATTATATAGATAGAAAGTATAATAAGATAGATAGATAGATAGATAGATAGATAGATAGATAGATAGATCGATAGATCGATAGATAGATAGATCGATA
>NW_004797271.1:359730-365713 GCF_000002075.1 Aplysia californica | reverse complement strand
CCCCCCCTTTCCTTCTCCCTCCCCTCTCCCTCCCGCCGCAGGGTGGTCTGGGAACTCGTGACGAGATGTGCCTTAGCTTCCTGCTCTACTACCCGAAGCTACCCGTCAGTTTCTGCATCTCCAGTTTCCTCTACAACAACATGCCTGCAGGTACTAATTCTTTTCAGTTTTACAGCACAGTTCACTACCTCAGAATTGCAAAGTTCTATCTGACATTAGGTCGTTTTGAGTTACGGTACTAAGACCAGGAGATCAGAAAGCACTAAATGCTCTATCTGCTCTCTCAAAATCGTAAGGATATGTGAGGCTTTCTGACAAACTGAGTTACTTCCCGCAATCCACAATAAATATTGGGATGTTGACCAAAAATTTGTCGCTTTTAAGCACAAAGGAGCTATCCCGAAAAATGCTGTCTTCAGAAAATGGAAGGTAAAATTTTTGCCCTTTGTTCAGTTTCTTTTAAAGACAAGGAGAGTTTTCTCTATAACCAAACAAATATACATCCAATGAAACCAAACTTCTCCTATTAGGTAGGGCAATGCCCACTTTTGGTGTAGGTCAAGAATTCTGGAAACCCACGAAATCTGGGTTAGCCTGCTTGTCCTTAAAAGCTACCAATTGACACCTGAGTCAATTTTGTAGATTTTCAGTTGATGCCATTTTCTTCAAGTTTAACATGTCTTTTGTCATTTCATACTAATAAATTGTAAAAACTCAATCTTTATATTTGACATATTATTTCTGTCCATAGGGTTAAAATCCAAGAAGTAACTCATTTTGTCAGCACACCACACATATTCGGAGTCTTTACCACGATATTCAAAGAATTGCATTAAATAAAAGCTTGGCACAATATTGTGAAACAAAAAAAACACAAAAAAAATTGACGCCGTATTTCTCAAAACTAGGTATTGAGCAGATAGAACTTTGTAATTCTGAGGTAACGAGTTTTTTACACACGGTCGAGTCCAGGTGGTTTTTCTTTTCTTTTTTTTTTTTGGGGGGGGGAATCAGCAGCAACAACAATAACAACAACAACAACAACAACAACAGCTACAACATCAATAGCAACAACAACAACAATAACAACATCAATAGCAACAACAACAACAACAACAACAACAACAACAACAACAACAACAACAACAACAACTGTCCTAGTTGGGTACACGCTGGACGCGACTTGTCCATCTTTGTGATGGGACTTTAAAAAAACCCCAAGAGCATAACAGATGTTTTTACACCCCCACCGTTTGTTTGCTTGTTTGTTTTTCTTTATATATTAGTTTGTCCAAATCTTTATTATTATTATCATTATTATCATTATTATTATTATTATTACAAAAACTCCCACATACCGGATGTTTTCTGTTTATGTCAGGGGAAACAAGTATCAAGGAGTATGTGCAAAAATTGGACTTCACCAAAGCAGAAACGCATCAAAACTTCACCAAACTTACCAATGAGTCGGATGTCAATGCTCTCTGTTATGGGAACAGATGGTTCAAGGTCTGTCAATCTGACTGTCAGCCTGTACTGTTAAATTGCCTGCCACTGTGACTGTCAGCATTACTCTCTGTCTCTTTTTTTCGCTGTCTGTCTGTCTGTCTGTCTGTCTGTCTGTCTGTCTGTCTGTCTGTCTGTCTGTCTGTCTGTCTGTCTGTCTGTCTGTCTGTAACCGTGTATATATATATTTAAAGACAGACAGACAGACTGACAGACAGACAGAAAGAGATCGAGAAATACAGAGATTGAGAAACAGAGAGAGAGCGAGAGAGTGAGAGTGGGATAGATAGATAGATAGATAAAGAGAGAGAGAGAGAGAGAGAGAGAGAGAGAGAGAGAGAGAGAGAGAGAGAGCGAGAGAGCGAGACAGACAGACAGAGAGAAAGACTGACAGACAGACACACAGACAGACAGTCAGACAGACACACAGACAGACAGAGATTGTACCGGTAAACATATAGTTATGCAAAGGCACTCAGACACATTGTGCTGCAATATTTTCAGAGCGCCTTCATCAGGAAATCTCAGAGCGACCTGCGACCTACCTCTCCCTACGTGGAGCCTTCACGCTGCCCGAAGAACTGAGGATTCAAACTTTAAACCATTGGAAGATAGTTAATGGTCCAATGTCAAGTCCAGTATACGGCAACAGTCTTCAAGAGGCTACCTCTCTTTAGCAAAGAACGAAAACAGGATATACCGTGTCAAACTGAAACTCTCTCTTTCTCTCTCTGTCTCTCTATCTGTCTGTCTGTCTGTCTATCTGTCTGTCTATCTGTCTGTCTGTCTGTCTGTCTGTCTTTCTCTCTCTCTCTCTCTCTCTCTCTACCCCCCTCTCTCTCTCTAGCCCTCTCTCTCTCTCTCTCTCTAACACACACACACACACACACACACACACACACACACACACGCGCACACACACACACACACACACACACACACACACACACACACACACACACTCTTACACGCACATACGCCCCCTCTCTCTTTCTCTCCCACTCTCTCAGACCATCTCTCCTTCTCTCCTTTCTTCATTTCTCTCTAAAAATATTCCTCTCAGTATCTACATGTACCTGTCTCTTTCTCTTTAATTTCTTATTTCCCCCTCTGTCTCCTTCTCCCTGTGCTTCTGCCCGCCCCCTCTCTGTCTGTCTGTCTGTCTGTCTGTCTGTCTGTCTGTCTGTCTGTCTGTCTGTCTGTCTGTCTGTCTGTCTGTTGGTCTGTCTGTCTGTCTGTCTCCACCCCCCCCTTCTCTCTCTCACTCTCTCTCCCTGTCTCTCTCTCAAGTCATCCCCTCTCCTCTCCTAGCTATAGAAAATTGCAAATAAAAGGTGATTCATATCCAGAGTGAAATAAAATGTTAATATGCACTGTCTGCATAGTGTCCTTTAGATTCTAATGTTTCTTTAAGCACAAACACACGATAGAAATCTCATCCCAGCAATGACACCTTGACTGTGTTCTAGGCCCTAAACCGTACCCACCTTGCAAAACGTAACCCGTACCGAGGAGGTTATGTTGTATGGTCTTTGACCCATACCCATAATGCCAAACTAAAAAAATTAAATGACTTAATAAGCCAACCTTTTTAACCGTAATCTGCAAGCCTAACAAATATGATCTCAAGATATCTAGTCTAATCACATAAAAAGCTGCATGGTAGGAAATAGCAATTTAAGCGGCCCAACAGCCTCGGAAGTCTCCTCAGATCGAAGAGCTCACATTTCAAGATAAGCCACGAAAAAGACACTTATTGTCCTATCCTTAAAATTTTGTTCAGCTTCTGAGTTTACAATCAAAATTATCATTGGGACAGGAGGGCTCTCGTGGTTTAGAGATACATCGGTTGCCTCTCCGTCAATATGTGCCAGGGTCAAAACCTGACAACGAAGGGAAAGATTTTGTTCTCTTAAATTGTTGTCTACTTTTTCACCCCATTCCATGTTCTGTGGTCATGTACTGTCATTCTGCTTTCCTCTCCACTTCACCTCTCTCCCCATCCTCTGGACTCATCTCTCCTTTGGCACTGACTCTTTCAACTGCTACTCTTGGCTCCTCTTACTGTTGTCTTTCAACCACATTCCTCATCTGAGGGTAGATACGATCGAACAACTAGCCTTCTCGGATAAGAGCGAAAAAATTCGTGGAGGTCTCGTGTGCAAGTTGCGCACCTTAAAGATCCCTTGCTGGTCCAAAAATCAATACGAGTAGGTTCCGGCGGCCACTAGGGAACAATTCAAAAGTCCTACCCAAACCGAAAATACTCTAGTCAGTATTAAAAAAGTAGAGTACCTTCGAAATGGAATGTGGCTATCTGAAGGCAAGGGGCCCTAAAGAGAATACCGGAAATAACTATTTATTTTTTGATGCCTTGGGCCCTACTAAGTACGAAAAAAACCGGTCACAGACGTAAAATTCAGTTACACTGCAGGTTGAAACCAGCTACAGACGACAACCTCTTAAATCTAGCAGGTGAATGCAAAGAAGAAGAATCATTGGGACGTCTCTTATCTCCCTTATCCCAGGACAAAACGCCATTTCGCTGTTCCATACCTGTTGTATAAGATAGAAGTCTAAGAAACAGAACAAACCGATTAAAAGATCCCAAAATCCCTTTCAGGTGTGGTTTGTTTTTTCTTTCCCCATCAAACATCTATACCCCCCCCCCAGGGACAGTGCTTTTGACTGAAGTGTCTTTAAGCCATTCCCAAAGGGGGGACATTTCTCGTTCTAATTCTCAGTAGAATTGTAAATAGGCTTATCCAATAATGTCATGCTCATTACTGTGCCGGAACTACAACAGGGAAGTGTTGCTTTTTCTTTCCTAATCCTTACTATCGTCATTTTCCTCTACTTCTTTTGTATGTTTGTCACACTCTTGTCACCCACTATTTCCGGGGTGCCTTGATAGTCGAAGCAGACTTTGTGCTATTGAATCTAGAAAGGTGAGCAGAGTAAGTCTGATTCCGTGTAAGGACTTCTCTTTTGACATCCAACCCTTGGCGCTCATATGACCTTAAGTAGTTGCGAGCGACGAAAACCTCTTCTAAAACAAAACAAAAACTTCTATAGTCCTTACCTCTCCTTCCTTTCGTGATTGTTACTCTCTTGTTCAATTGTTCTGATGTCAGTTCTGTGCACTTTAAACAAAATGCTAGTTTAGAGGTGGGATCCGATTGTTTATTATGTTTGTCTCCATTAGAACTGATTGGGGGAGGGAGAGAGAGAGGGGAGAGAGAGAGGGGAGAGAGAGAGAGTGAGAGAGAGAGAGAGAGAGAGAGAGAGAGGGGGGGGAGAGAGAGAAAAGAGAGAGAGAAAGAGAGAGAGAGAGAGAACTTGTGTTTCGTGCGCTCACATGACCATATACACTCGCGAACACTGTAAAACTCTCATAAAAATTAAACTGAGTGGTCTGTGCTGGATGACAGTACGGACCACTTCCCAAATCAACCTGATCCCGGAACATTTCAATAAAAAAAAAAACCCCCACACACTGGGACGGGATTACCGTTGAGTGCTCCAAGTTTCACGAAACACGTTTAGAAATATCGCTACCTCGGAAGTACAAAGTTCTGACATTTTTGGACGTTTTGCGTTTTGAGTTACTCAGACCCGAGGTCAGAAAACACATATTTCTATCTGCTCTATCAAAATTGTAAAAAAAATAGTCGGAATCGTTTTCAAGATATTATTCGAAGAATTGCATTCGAAAAAGCTTGACATGTTGGGAAATTAAAAGAATTTTGCTGTCAATCTTCTCAAAAATAGGTACTTAGCAGATAGAACTTTGAAATTCTGAGGTAGTGCTACAGACACGAATATACTAAATACATCTTCAAAGCCCCGGAAGAACAAGGTCTGATTCTCTGGGGAGTGGGATGATGCCGTAAAGAAAAAGAAGGCAGTATATCGGAGAACCGTTGGAAACTTCAGGGAGAGCAAAAGAAAATCTTTCTAAAACTACGTACTCAAAATGAAGAGTCAGACACCACTCAGCAAAGTACTCAAAATTGTCTAAAATATTTTGGGCAGACGCATAGACACCATCCGGCACGTTCAGAGCCCGGATGGCACCACAGCAGAAACACAGGTAGACTACACAAATACAATAGCTACATCTCTATACAAAATTCGTCCGAAGCAAACTATTACACTGCCTTCCAAAACATAAAAACGAACAGAGAACAACAACACCGAAACTTCCACTCAAACAACACAGAAACCTACAACGCAAACTTCAAACTTGACGAAATAACATCATGCGTCTCGGACCTGGGCAATACAGACCCGGGTGCGGATGACATCCACAATCAGATCATTAGACACTTACCGACAGTAAAACTCACACTTATTACTTCTAAACATTTACAGTGATATGTGGCGGTCGCACACTTTTCCGGAATCTTGGCGACTTGCTGCTGTCATTCTAATTCCCAACCCCAACAAAGACCACACACACACACACACACACACA
>NW_004797271.1:357677-359601 GCF_000002075.1 Aplysia californica | reverse complement strand
CACACACACACACACACACACACACACATCTAACTACAGACCAATCGCCCTTACGAGCTATCTACGCAAGCTAATAGAATAATAGAAAAAAAATCAACAGACGACTCGTGTAGTTTCTGGAAACGACGGGCTTGCCGAGCAGTCTCCAGTGCGGTTTCAGGAAAACTCAATCCACTCTGGATCACCTGGTCCGCCCGGAGACTTTTATACGCGAGACTTTTGTCGAAGTAGATCATATTATCGCCGTCTCCCCCCACACATCTAGATAAAGCTTTCGACACGCCCTGGAAGTATGGTATTCTTAGAGACCTGCATGCTCTCGGCCTACGCGGTCATCTCCCTGCCTTCACTGGCAATTTTTTGAAGAACAATTCCTTCAAGGTTCGTGTCGGATCCTATCTTTCAGATCCCGACCAACAGTAGGAAAATGTTCCCCCGGGAAGCATCCTTTCCCCTTTCCTCTTCAAAATAAAATCAATTCCATCGTTCAACCCTCCAAAACAACACAGACAGCTCATTATACGTAGACGACTTTCTGATATGCTGCCGTTCCAAAAAATCCCCAACTAAGATCTATGGAAAGGTAACTGCAAACTTTGCTGCACAAGCTTAAAAAGTGGGCAAATAATAATGGTCTAAGTTTTCCGCGTCAAAGATGGTTGCACTACACTGCGGCCGATCAGGCAGACGTGAGCTGCAGCCGGATTTTAAACCATACGGGGAAAGGATTTCCTCGGGATGATATTCGACCCCCCCCCCTCCAACTTACTTTCATTCCACACATAAAAGACCTCCGTGGGAGGTGCCAGAAAGCCTTAAACGCTGTAAAATTTATATCGCTTCCGGAGTGGGTCGGGACTCAAAACACTTCTCCACCTTTAATGTTCCGTTGTCCGATCCAGGCTTGACTACGGCTGTCTAGTCTATGGTTCGGCAAGACTCCTCATCCTAAAAATGCTAGACCCGGTACACAACCAAGGACTCCGCCTAGGTCTGTAGGCTTTCCGCACTTCTCCGAAGGAGAGCCTCCAGGCAGAGGAAAACATACCATCACTGACATCGAAACAAACACAGTTCTCACCACAGTACGCAATTAAACAGTTAAACACACAAAAAACCCAGCACACGACTGCATTTTTAGAACACCTGCAGACACAATAAACAAATTAAAAACCAACGACAAACTCATCAAACCTCAGAGTCCCTGAAGACTTTAACACTCACACAAAAAGACATTGAACAACTTCTTTTCCCCGACTTCCCTCCGTGGCTCCTCTCCAAAGGCAAAAGTAGACCTGGAACTCCCCACACACAACAAAGCAAGCACAAACACCAGAATACCATTTATTTTTTAGCCGTCTAAAAAAACTATTTAAAAAAAATACTCCGGGGCGGAGCTAATCTTCACTGATGGCTCTAAATCGGACTCAGCTGTGAGCGCCGCTGCCCTGTGCACAAACAATATACACCAGAGGAGACTTCAACCCGAAGTCTCCATTTTCTCTGCGGGAGCCTCTGCCATTGACATGACATTGGACTCCGTTCAAAATTCCCCCTAAACATCTTTACTTATTCTGTGTGATTCCTTACCTTCCATCACCTCACTCACAAATTCCACAATCCTACATCCAAAAGTAGATACGTTGAAACTGAGGATACACTCTTTAACTGAAACCGGTAAAAAAGTATTGTGTTCGCATAGCTACCAAGCCATATAAGCACCCATTGAAAGGAGCAGGTCGATCTCCTAGCGAAATAATCCTTATCCCTTCGGTTGGGATCAACGAACGAAGAACACTTTCCTACAGACTGGCTTTAAAAATAAAGCAAAAAACTACACCTCAGGTCTGTGAAAGACACATTAAAGTAAATAATTATAAACAATAAACTACTACTACTACTACTACTACTACTACTACTACTA
>NW_004797271.1:353721-355159 GCF_000002075.1 Aplysia californica | reverse complement strand
GCGAGAGAGAGAGAGAGAGAGAGAGAGAGAGAGAGAGAGAGAGAGAGAGAGAGAGAGAGAGAGAGAGAGAGAGAGAGAGAGAGAGAGAGAGTGGTGTGGGGGTGGAGGGAGGGGAGAGAAAGACAAAGATACGTACAAACACTCACACACAATCTGTCGGTCTACATCAACAAGCTCTGCCGTCAACGACCAATGGTTTTGCCAACTCCCATTTGAGCGGGGTCAAAATCCAGTTAACTGATTAGTTTATTAAACGTTCGAACACGTCTTTGAGCTGATGACCGCAATGCCTCGGTCTGACAAACTGATGGACCACACCATTCAAGAATGCAGTTTTAGTTTGATACTATTTACTGCCGAAGTGTTACTCCAAATAGATATATATAACAATATATTATTTGATCTACTCATTAGCAACGTGAAAAATGCGACCCAGGAAAACGAACAAAAAGAGAAAATAAGAGGAGGTGATGGGGGTGGAGAGATAAAAATGTTATGAGTTGTTTTGTATACTGTGAGTATAAGCCTGACAACGACGTGATGACTTTTTCACCTATTTAAATTCAAACGTCGAAAAACATTAAAACATACTATATAATATCCTTAAACACTTTCTTGAGAGTAAGGGAGGATCAACTTTGAGATAATCACTTACGGGATCTTAGCATGACTGAGTTTTTAAAAAAATCGCATATTGAGTATCATAACACTGTTAATTTCTCAAATATTATTTATGTTGACTGCTCCTTAGTTTAAACCGGTTGATAACAAACTGGGTATCCCCTAATCCAGTTGATAAGAAAACAGGTGCCCCCCCCCCTCCTTCCACTTCACAACGTGCCCAACAACAGTCAGTAAATGTACCGTGTGCAAAGAACTAGCCGCACCAAACAGCCAAACAGGGCCGTGTGCAATATCCCCGTCCTTTACCTTTACCGCCCACAATCGAACAAATCATTTTTCACTTTACTTTCCTTCTACACCCCAACCGCGCATAGCTCACTTTATACTGCGTACATAAACCCTACACAATTCGTGTTGTGAGGAGACTGCTCACATCTCTACTCAATCACCCTCAAGTATAGAATATCGATCTTTACCTAAGAAGTCCAGATCTTTATAACAAATCAAGAGCTAGCCTACGTCGTTCTCTACTCTCTGCAAGTTTTCTACTCACAAGAGAAGCGCCTCATCCAGAAGAGTGCATCAATTCCCTCTTCGGGCATTTACTCAACTAAGTTCCAGAACCATCAACAACCATGGCACCTAGATTCGTGAGTATGAGAAGTGACCATTATTATACGCGAGGGGCGCGTGCTTGCTTGGCTTTACTCCTGCCTTTTTCTGTCGTTTAATAAAAGAAAAAGATAACACCGTATCAGTTTGTTGTAAGCTGTGTGAAAATGTTATTATTATTGTTATCATGGACCTATTATTA
>NW_004797271.1:349326-351036 GCF_000002075.1 Aplysia californica | reverse complement strand
TTTCTTTCTTTCTTTCTTTCTTTCTTTCTTTCTTTCTTTCTTTCTTTCTTTCTTTTTTTTTGGGTTCAATTCCAATGTATGCACACAAAACTCTCTATCACTCTCATTGGGAGGGTTTTCACGCTTATTCAGTGCACATTTTCCGTTTGTGAACGTTTGCGAACGAACCCGGATTCTGTTGACAGAGCGGAGACGATTGGGTGGAGAGCGGGAATTTTTCTGTTGAATTTCGTCCTAGGGCTCAGCTTTTGTGTTTGCACGTCACGATGATGCAGCCAGAGACCGCTCTGCATTTGCACAGCCAGTCAGTCACAAGTGGCATTGTGCGTAGTAGAGTTGAGAAGACCTACTGTATTTTCTAAATATAACAAGAACAACCCCCCACCTTCCCCTTCCCCTTTCCCTGAAAAAAGAAAATCCCAATTTTAAAAAAAGACGATCCGTTGAACGTTTAAACAACCTCTTGAAAGTTAGCTTTCCCCTCCTCTCTTGTCACTGATAGTAGTGATAGTGTACCCCCGGGGCAGTGCCACTGACTGTAGTGTCTTTAGGCCATTCCCAAAGGGGGGACATTTCTTGTTCATGCACAGTAGAATTGTAAATGGGCTGGTACATCATGTCACGCTCATAACTGTGCCTGATCTACAACAGGGAGCTGCTGCTTTTTCTTTCGTAATCCTTACTATCGTCATGTTCCTCTACTTCTTTTGTATGTTTGTCACACTCTTGTGACCAGCCGGGGTGCCTTGATAGTCGAAGCAGACTTTGTGCTGTTGAAGCAAGAGAGATGAGCAGAGTAAGTCTGATTCCCTGTAAAGACTTCTCTGTTGACACCCACCCATTGGCGCTCATATGGCCGTATGCAGTTGCGAGCGCCGTAAAACCCTCTGCTATAAAAAAAAAACACACCACAAAAACTGATAGTGTGTGTGGCTAATGTGTCTCAGGAAGGTTCACAAGTAGTAAGACTGTAGTTCTGTAAGTCGACAAAACGATACATTTTTGCATTGTTGTCATGTACATGTATATGTATCAATTTTTTTCAGGTTCCCACATGCTTGTCCCACAAATCTATTTCTTTAATGAACGTTAAACGTTAAGTTATAAAACTTTTCTTGCATTCTTAAAAATGGTATTTCAAAGAATGTTTCTCTAATGCATGCATGCCACATTGTTTTGTTGTCGTATTTTTTTTCTCATTTTAGTGACCACACATCTGTTTACAATACGGTATGTGTGATATCATTATTAGTATTGTTGTAGGCTATAGATATTTGTATGATTAATGCTATTATCAATAATACGTGTAATTAGTTTAAAGTAAATGGAGATGATAATTATAATAGCCTGATAATAATTCAAAAACAAAAAATAATACAAACGATAATCTTGATGATGATGATGATGATGATGATGATGATGATGATGATGATGATGATGATGATGATGATGATGATGGCAGAACCTTCTATATGCGCTTTGAAAAGCATTTTGCTTTAGTAAGTGTTTTACAGCACTTGCAAAACAATGAGGTTATATAAGTGCCAAAGATTAGAGGTGTTACAAGAGAGTAAGAAACACAAAAAAGAAGGAGAAATGATAAGGACGACAGATGTTTGATAGGAAAGAAGAAGCAAACCACACCAGAGCATGCGCCAACCACCCGCTAGAAAAGCATATTTTATTCTGGAATTTTTCTAGTTCAACGTG
>NW_004797271.1:344061-349226 GCF_000002075.1 Aplysia californica | reverse complement strand
GAGGGGGGGGGGGGTCGATGGAGATGTAATGTAGTTAGGGGTAGGTAGTGGTGGAAATTTGGGGTTGTAAGTCAGTGAGGAGATGTGTGTTTTGGGGCGAGGATGAGGTAAGGGAGTTCCCTACAGAAAGCAGAACACCCGGTACCCCATTTGCTGAAAACTAAAATCAACTTTAAAGAGTCTTCCGGATAGATTAATTCCTTGAATTTGAAATGTACTTTTCAAATAATCGTCCTTGCTTTTGGTCTTTTTATGTTGATTGAATTTTTTTAGGAAGGCTTTTTTTTTGGGGGGGGTTACAGGAGCACTGCAGGTTTTACTTTTCTACCATTCTTTTGTGTCTCATAATGGTCATGACATTTCCCAGCACTAAATGACAACTACTATCGTAATGTGCTTTTTTGTACTCAAACCAAAGAGGTTATATTATATTATCGTACCACATTTCGTGGCAGTGACGTCAACTGTGTCAAATATCCGAGGAGACTTCGGTCTTGCCCTCAAAATTATAACTGTGGTACTCCCTTTTACATGAACGATCTGAGCCCCCTACCTCTCTCCCCATGAGCTCTAATATACATTTAATATCAAACGCCACACTAGCCCCACATTTCATTGCAAGCTTTTAAATTTCCTCCCAAGACCTTTGGACGTTTCCACGTGAGTCTCGTAAAGTACTCGCCCATCTGTTGGGCTGCGAATGTTTTTGTCCCCAATGCTCAGTGACCAGTGTCCAGCGTGAGCTCACGCAGCCCTCATTAAAATTTACATAGGTGACGTCACTGTGGAAAGCTCTATAATAAATAATCTGCTGGACTCAAAACGAAAAATTAAATAGCTACCCTATAATCGACCCACAACACAAAAGCAGACCCCCTTATTCTTAATCAATATCTACTGACACAGCGAAATGAGGTTTTAAAAAGTTTTGACATTTCTGTCAAAGTCAACACAAACTAGGGAAAGTTTTATCGCCCGGCCTCGAGGGCAGATCTTGCTCGAGTTTGAAAAATAATATAAACAAAATCCAGGTACTAGGCGAGGGTGTGTCTCGTTTCTTGGCTTCTCATTGGTTGAGGTTTCACACACCCACGGGCCTGTCAGCAGGACAAAACTGAACGCACACACACTGACGTCATATATAAATATATATACACACACAGACACACTCTCGCTCACACACACACACACATACACGCACGCATACACATACTCACATACACTCAAACACAGACATACACTCACACAAATACTCATACAAAATGTACACACATTCTCTCACAAACAAAATTTATACATAATACATACATACATACATACATACACACATACACACACACACACACACACACACACACACACACACACACAATTTCTTACACCCCCCCCACACACACACACCTTCTCCACACACAAACACGTTGTATTGTAAAAAGATCACCGACCAACCAACCAACCTTCGTACATACCGGTATCATGTACAACCAAGGCAATAATGATCACAATCGTCTCTGTGTAACATGTCGGCGTGAATGCAAACATGATTATGACCTCAGATGACAGCGAGGGGTCAGCGGCGGCCATGATAGATGATAGGCGAGATTCCCCTCAGTACAGTCTACCTTACCTGCGCCGCGCAACGCACACATTCACTTCTTAAAAGGAGTTGGCAACTGGACAAGCACCCGTTTTCTCAAGAACCGGATTTGGGGTAGCCCAACTCATACTTGTAGTCCCCCCCCCAAAAAAAAAAAGAAAAAGAAAAAAGAAAACACGAAAAACACACACACACAACAAAAAAACTAAACTAAACTAAACAAAACCAAAAAAAAGCAAGAAAAAAAAAGCACACACATAAAACACAGGTCTTGAGATCTATTTTGATGGAGATATTTTTAGACTAATAAAGATTATACAATCATGGAAATCCTGAGAAAAACAAGTCAGACTAAATTCCGATGTACATGTTTTCACTTTTCCTCTGGCAAATTCAAAAATCCGATTTATTATTTTTTTAATGGGAATTCTAGAAGCATTTTAATGTAAATGTTCTTCGTCCCCGTCGGCTCAATAATCTAGATCGTTAATTCTAGCCGAGCGTCTAGGGCAGGCTGGTTCGACTCCACCTGTCTGTCAGTTCCAATCCGGGCGGAATGGGAAGTTGTGTATGCTTTCAGAGATCTAAAGCTTAAGCCATAATATATTATATTCCTCCTACTCCGGGCCGACATACGGAGATATCGATAAAAACACCCCCTCCACCGGAGAACGAAAGCATATTATTACTAGCTGGCCCCCTTTCGATGAAAGGAATGATCGGTGCAAAATATCAACTGAAAGTCATTGGCCTACTATGTTTACACTCTACTGGAATGGAGTAATTAATCTTGAGAGATGCAAAAAATTAGAAGGTCTAGATCTATACTCTCAAAACAAAATGCGCCACGCGAAATATCACTTTCGGCACTTCCGCTGTGGAGGACAGCTACGCAGATTTGTTTCGTTTCTCAGGGGAATAATCACAAAGGCCAAAGAAGGACGGGTAGACTACTTTTTGTCAAATATATATGTTTCTAATTTGAAGAAATGAATATTAATTTTAAAAAATCGGGCTCCGTCGTGGGGACCTATCTATCTTTCAGGTACTTGCCAACTTTCAACTCTGTAGCTGTCGTAATTTTATGGGAAAAGTGACACATGTCTTTCCAAGTTGCCAAGATAGATATTACAGTCAAAGCTGCTCTAACGTCCACCTGTATAAGAGAATTGCTCGTACAAACAGGCCACTTTCCATTTCTTCCCAGCCTTTTTTTACATTACAATATTATGGCATTGTGTAAGCAGCCCCTTTTCTGAGACTTAGCCATTTTTTTCCTCGATAATGCATGGCGTCTAATAGAGTTTCGACTGTATTGTTATCGTCTTTTGAGTGCGACGGGGGAAGCGCCAATCTGTTACTACACCCCAGACGCTTTAGTAAATGTTTTACGGCTCTCGCAACTGCATAAGGTCATATGAGCGCGCGAGACACATTAAACATTTTCAGTTCGGAGGAAATTTTGAATGTTGCCAGGGTGGCGGCTGAAGCCTACTCGTATCTCCATTTTGGACCACCAGGGGACCTTTAACGTGCTTAACATGCACACGGGACCTCCGATATTTTTCGTCGCCCTCGTCCGAGAAGGTTAGGTGTAGATCTTTCCTACCATGAGATCAGGGGTGTGGCTGAAAGACATCAGTAAGAGGAGCCAAGGAGTAGCACTAGTAGTAGCAGTAGAAAGGCTGCAGAAAGAGTCTGGAGCCCAGAGGAGGGGGCAAGGGGGGTGAAGGGGTGGGGACAGACAGTGGTGACGAAAGCAGACTACACAACATTGCTAGAGAGCAGGAAAGGAGGTTAAAGGAGACAATTTTTTAGAGAAGAAACATTTCCGTCGCTGTCTGGATTCGAACCCGGCCCCTGTTGAACACATTAACCTGTAGGCCACGAGAGCCCTCTCACACCTCCTCCACCGGGAAATGAAAACATACAGTCAAAGCTGCTCTAACGTCCACCGGTATATGAGAATCGCTTTTGTACAAACAGGCCACTTCCCATTTCTTCCCTAGCCCCCTTTTTTTTACATTATAATATGACATTGTGTAAGACAGTCCCTTTTCTCAGACGGCCGTTTTTTCCCCCTGGAGAATGGATTGCCGTCTAAGACAGTTTCGACTATATTATTGTTAATGTCTTTTGAGTGCGACGGTGGAAGCGCCTATCTGTTACTTCACCACTGACGCTTTGGTAAATGTTTTACGGCTCTCGCAACTGCATTACGAGCGCACGGGACACAGTAAACATTTTCAGTTAGAAGGAAATTTTGAATTTTGCCTGGGTGGCCGCCGAAGCCAACCCTTATCTCCATTTTGGACCACCAGGGGACCTTTAACGTGCTTAACATGCACACGGAACCTCCGAGATTTTTCGTCGCCCTTGTCCGAGAAAGCTAGGTGTAGATCTTTCCTACCACAAGACCAGGGGTGTGACTGAGAGACAGCAGTAACAAGGAGCCAAGGAGTAGCACTAGTAGCAGTAGAAAGGCTGCAGAAAGAGTCAGGAGCGCAGAGGAGGGAGGTGAGGAGGTGGGGGCTGGAAGTGGTGACGAAAACGGATGACACAACATTGCTAGAGAGCTGTCTTATACGGGGTGCCCACTACGGCTGGATCGGGCCGATCCCCCGACTCGATCGCCTGAAACTGAAAACAAACACGTTTGTTTTTTAGACGATCGAGTCGGGGCGATCGGCCCGATCGGCCGATCCCAGCCGTAGTGGGCACCCTGTATTAGATAGTTTCGACAGTATTGTTATTGTATGAATCTGAGGAGTGCGACGGGAGAAGCGCCTATTCAGGCCCCCAGGATGGATGCCCATTGCAGACGGGTCGTTTACATGTACAATGGTGGTGGTACATGCATTAAAAATTAATGTGCACTCACGCATGCATACACGACAAGAAAGTAGTGTACATAATGATTATGATCCAGGTATTCATTTTCCGTGGTGAAACACCTCCACTCGGTAACTATTCTCTCTCTCTCTCTCTCTCTCTCTCTCTCTCTCTCTCTGTCTGTCTGTCTGTCTGTCTGTCTGTATCGGTCTATCTCTCTCGTTCTATTTTGTCTCCCTCTATCCCTATTAAAGATATTTCGTAAAATATAGAAAAGATCCACGAAAGCTCTATTTTGGTGAAGCCTTGCTGTGACCAAAACCATTTCCTGGTAACTGAAAATGTTCAATATATCCCTCAAATTATGACGTAAATATATGCAGCTGCGAGAACCGTAAAACCCTTACACACACACACACACACACACACACACACACACACACACACACACACACACACACACACACACACACACACACACACACAAACAAAGAGACCAAAACCATTACATAACAGATGCTCACCTTTATGTACATGTACACAGAGCCTGTGTACTGTACTCAGGATTGAGCGCTATATAAATGCCATTGATATTTATTATTGTTGTTGTTATTATGATTAGCCTACCATGATGATTATAATATGATGATGATGCTGATGCTGATGATGATGACGACGACGACAACGACGACGATGATGATGATGATGATGATGATGATGATGATGATGATGATGA
>NW_004797271.1:337043-341394 GCF_000002075.1 Aplysia californica | reverse complement strand
GGGGGCAACAGATTTGTCTCCCAAAGTGTCTACAAACTGTGTTTTGTTTAGCTTCGACAAATTCAAACAAATGTACACCTGCTGTTACTTAATGGTAATTAAGGAAATTAAAAAGTTTAAGTGCCTACAAGTACACACTTCTTTACCATTTCTGTACAGCCCATAGATGTACACTTTAAAAGGAGATAACTCTATGGTACAGCCACAGAAAAATGTCCCACTAGGACAATAATGCCATCTTATTTTATGATAATAAACCTATCTCTCTAAGCTATGTGTCCCTCTAACTATTTCGAAGGCCTTTGACTTTGAGGCTTCCCAGTAAGAGTCCTCCTCTGTGACTTGTTTTTTCCAAACTACAGTCTAGCATACACACATATGGGCAAGCATGTTCATAGCGATCAACTCTTGGATAGCAAATTGATTTTCAGGTTCCAAACTTTTAATCACATTACTTTCTTTGTACTTAAAGCTCGTAACAAAATTCGCACATATATCGAAAAGATATCTGGGTTCCATCAATTCCGTGATATGTACATGCTAGATGTACCATCACTGTCCTGTAGGAACATTCAATTTTTAAAAAAAGGTAACGTAGCAGCCTGTAATGGGCATGCCATTGTAATTCTCCTGTTCTGTCTCTGTTTATATTTATAAATTTTGTTTTTTTATATTTCTAACAGGGAGGCGGTGAAAAATGCGGCATCTGCGATAAGACCGTGTATGCTCAGGAGAAGATTGAAGCTGGAGGGGTACCCTTCCACAAGACCTGCTTCAAGTGCTCACACTGCAAGATGTCGTTGAGGTAAGTGCACAGCCCTGAAAGTTTTTAACCTTATCTGTACGCCCTGGGGTCATTTTGTACCCTTGGGGTTGTATTCTTCACATTTAAGAGTATTTCTAGTACGAAGTTCTCTTTGAAACTTTAAGTGATTTAATTCAGTAATCTGATTCTATTCTATAAAATATTTTTTTTACCTGAATTGAAATGTCATGAATACACTAAAGTGTTATGCCTCCTCCCTAAACTTTCTTAAAAAAAACAAACAACAAAAACACCCCACATATCATCTGCCAAGAGACAAACATCCTATATCAGGATACTTGAGCTCCTTGTCCTACTCTTAGACAAGGCGGCCTGAAACAATCAAAGGACACAATTCGTTTATTAATTATAATGACTTTTAGAACAATAGTGAAAGACGTCGTGTTAATTTCCTTGTTATGATATATGGTAGGCTAAGGCTACCATATTAAAATGTCCATACACTTCAGTTTCTGGTTGAATGCACAGTAGAGATTTTTCAGTTGTATGTCATGTATAGTATAAGAACTGACTTTAACTTTTATTTTTTTTTAAGCCTACATACGTTAATATAATATTATATCTATACTCGTGAAGATGAACATGTACATAAACAGACTAATGTGATTCACTGAAAGATGGGTAGGCAACAATATTGTCTCAAGTGTTGATGTCCATTTTGCAAGAAATCAAGAAATGAAAAAAATTGATGAACGTCAGCAATTAATGCTGCAGTAGTTATCACCATGCTAACAATAGATGGTACACAAAAATTGCAAGCTTTTTCCTTTAATTAATATGTAACTTTTTTCTCTCATTTTCTCAGCCTCCAGAACTACGCCCAGGCAGAGAAGATTCTGTACTGCAAGAATCACTACCAGTCCGAAGTTGTGGCGAAGAATGCTCAGATTGTGTCTTGATGAGCAGAAAGAGGACAGACTCTCCTTCAGGGAACATGCTGTAGAAACTAGCAGTACATTTGTATTTAACTCTGGTAGATGTTACCATAGCCTTGAGGAAGCGAGTGATATAATGAAAGCTCTGTGCCTCCAACAGCTGAAAAGAAAATCCGTCCACTAAGTGAGGGTTACGATATTAAGGCTAGACCATTGATACTGAAGAAATGAAAAACTTACAATGATCACCCTAGAGACAAGATTTTCAGAGAGCTTTGAAATTGTCAATTCTTTTGAGGAGCTGGATTGAGTTGAATGATTTCGAGAGGTTGAATTTGAACAAGAAATATAAGGCTTTTGCCTCTTTACAGCAGTTACTTTTTAGTGTCTTTCGATTTTATTGGTTTCTTTTTATAATTAAAGCAAAATTCCTTTTCAGCTGTTGTGATTCATGTAATTTTGATGAATTTTTGTTTTCACAAGGTGCTATACTGTTCTTAATCAGGCATGACACAGAATAATGTTGATTTATGTTTTTGTTACACATGCCTTACATCACATACCATACATTTCATTTGATGCATTCTTACTTCATTTCCAGTTTGTTGAATATATATATAGATGGAGGAAAGAATTCATTATACCCTTTAGTACGTTTCAAGCAATAAAACGGTCTCTCATGTCTGTTTTAAAAGGGCTAAAAACATTATGTGAGGCAGCGAGGTGGAATCAGGCTCTTGTCAATTTTGAGGCATGTAGAGTTATTGGTATCATCTTAAAGCTTGTTCACTTGTCTTTATATGGATGAAAAAAATATCCATTTATCTTGAATGCAAGTCGAGATATTTGCAAATAAAGGAGGGGGGGGGGGGGTCACCTGTTTTCAGAGGTAAAATTAATGAGAAAATGGCCGCAAAAGATTAGTTATTTCCTTAGATTAAGAGTACGTGGTTACTGAAAATTTTACATTTTTTTATGCCTTTAATCAACGTTTTTCAGAAAAATTCACCCAGAAATGAGTTCTTTAATGGGCATGAAAGGTGTTCAGCCAAAAAACGAAAATTTGATAAAAATTCACAAACCTGCTGAAAAATGCATGTTTCTTCACTTTGATTATTTTGACGAGAGCCTGATTCCACCACGCTGCCTCACTTATCTTACGCTGCCTTTATTTATTACTCAAAAGCAGGTGCAGTGATTTATTACAAGTACACTTTTCCAGCGTTTCTTATCATAGCTGAATAAATACATTCCGACTCCTTTTGATCTAAAATTCAAGGCTTACAACTTCTTGCCCAGAGTGAAGTTGGATGGACACATTTTCTTTGCTCTAATAGCAGTGTCAAATCCCCAAAATAACCGATAACTGCACATTTGACATCAATAGATGTCTCTTTTCCTTGGGGGATTATACAGTCAAACTGCTTGTATTGAACTCGTTGAGTTGATCCAAAGTTGGGATGATCTTTTTCTCGGGTCAGAGGCTCAGCACCTCTTCTTCTTGGCAGGTCCCAAAGGTTAAGTTGAACTTCAGATGAGTTGATAATTTTTTCTCTCAAATCAAACGATCTGTAGTCACCTGCATATATATATATGTTTCTATTTTTTTTTAAATGCCAGAAATATACCAGATGTTTTTGCTTCAGATCCTTTTTAAAATTATGTTCAGAAACACATGCTAGACAAAAAAAAAGTGAATAAAAATCCCAACAAGGTTTTTTTAAAACTCATAATATGCTGGTATTGATTCCAAAAAAAAATCTCTGTCTTTCTTAATTGACATCAGCTGATCTACTCCAGAAAGAGAATTAAAGTTTTTAAATTGGCAGTACAATATATTATACTACTAATACCAAAGATCTCTCTATAAGAAAGGAAACAAAAGATTTGGTAAATGTTATTCTTTCATATTTTGGCGATATCAGATTGATAGACGTGGACGATTGATAGCGTTTGATGCAGTCACAGCTTTAACGTTAATTTTATATGACACCCTGCTCTTTATTTCATTATATTGCTAGCGAATGCTATGCAGTTTTTTCTTCTGTTTGATCACATTCATAAAAAATATATTATTTCAAATTTCGATTACATTGTAAGCATGTGAAAATTGTGTGAATAAAAAGATTGAAAAAAGAACTTGACTTCCAAAATTATGAAAGCAGGCGTTGTTTGACTTTGAAAAGGCCTACATTCAATTAGTGGGGCACTGAATATTACTTTTTCGCAGCTCTGTTATAATTATCCCAAGTGTTTTGAGGGATGGGATGGGGTGGGGGTGGAGTTGGAGTGAACTCGTTTTTGGGTGCCTTGTTGCTCTAAAAGGCCACTCTAGGGGGCTGTTCCAAAACGATACTTTTTTTTCCAAATATACGTATTTTGTATCTCAGATATAATGATGATCTATAGATCTAGTAGGTACATGTCAGTGTGGGCTTTTTGAATAACTTACTCGAACTTGTCTGTCTGTCTGTCTGTCTGTCTGTCTGTCTGTCTGTCTGTCTGTCTGTCTCTCTCTTCCACTTTCTCTGTGTCTCTCTCACTCCTCCTTCTGTTACTGTTAGTCTATTATACCTATCACGTTCACTCTTTTCCTTTTTTCAAGTCTCCTGTGCTTCGCTTTCACTCTCTGTCTCGTCCACTCTCTCCC
>NW_004797271.1:334742-336275 GCF_000002075.1 Aplysia californica | reverse complement strand
ACACACACACACACACACACACAAACTACTTCGGTATAATAATTAGAAAACAAACTGAAAGTGAGAAGCAACTAGCTCTTAGCCTTGACCAAGCCCCCGTACTTCCCCCAAACACTTATAGGGGCTGTTCAAATATAATCTTACACCTTTTGGGGGATTTTTGACCCCCCTCCCCCCTTCTTACACTTTTCTTACATTTGCCTCTCCGTAATAATACTTTGTTCGCTTATAATTATAATGATAAAAATATTATGACCTTTATATCGCGCAAATCCGTGAAACAATCATTGTTCTGGGCGCATTGCATAATATTCATGAAAAATATGCATACACACACATACATGCACAATAATATATGCACTAAAAATAATACTTGTCACGACATGATGGGATCAGGCGCTCGTCAGTTTTGAGGCATACAGAGTTATTGATATCATCTTAATTTGAGCCTGTCCATTTGCCTCCCTTTTGATGAAAACGAATTCATCTATGCTGAATAGAAGTCGAAATATTTGTGATTGAATGAAGTGTGGGTCTCCTGATTTCAGAGGTAATTTAGTGAGAAAACGCCGCCAAAGTTTGACAACCTCAATAGCTCGAGAGCCTTTAAAACTGAAAAATCACATATTATTTTGAGCATGTAATGAACATTTTTAAAAGTAAAATTCGCATGTAAAAGGTGTTAAGCCGAAAAACAAAATTTAAATAAAAGTTACCAAACCTGCCAAAAAATGCCAGTATTTTCACTTTCATCATTTTGCCGAACGCCTGATTTCACCACGCTGCCTCACAATAGAGTAAATCATTCAAGCAAAATATTGCATAGATCTACACTCTTTCTTATTGATAAGGAAAAAAGTGAGACTCATGTCAATGACAAAAGCGCCTTAATTACAAATAAAACAAGTTACAGTGGAATTCTGATAAAGTCAACACCCCGGACAGAAAAAAAGGGTTGACTCTGAGCAAGGTTGACTTTATCCGTTGTACTACTGGCTGTTGAAAATTGAAGATGACAGCTACAAAATTACAAAGTACTTGGTAATATACAAGATGTAATCTCAATTTCAGGGAGTAGGCTTATAATTCTGAAGTTGTCGCCAAAACAAGAGATATGAAAGACCAAAGTAATCGAAGGTGTGTACACCACTTACATTATAACTAGCTCAGGCGAAATATTTCTTCTTAAATGATTCATCTTGGGATTTAGCACCAAATTGTTGACTTTAACCAAGCTTAACACCCAAGCGGTTGACTGTATCAGAAACACAATTAGATCTACTTAAAATTACTTTAAACAAAGAAGGTAAAAAACGGGACCACAGTGAGGTGTTGATTATAAGCAAGAGTTAAGTTGACTTTACGAAAGTTGATTTTATCAGGATTCCACTGTATCTGTTATTACTGATAATTAATTATGCTGAAAACAAAAAGTGAAATTAGTTATCGTCAACAAAGTCAGTGTTCACCATTATATCAAAAATATTTCTTCACCTCACAAAAGTGTAATATTACATTAGTTCAAGACCCCCC
>NW_004797271.1:331739-333847 GCF_000002075.1 Aplysia californica | reverse complement strand
TATATATTCAAAATTATTAATTATCATCGTGTTAGTGGCAATATCACTTTTGAACCAAGAAAATGAACTCGTCTCTATCATGCATATTTATACTACATGTAGCCTATACATGATTTGTGTCCTTCGCTTTTTTGTGTTGAGGAAATAAATTTACCGATTAGATCTACTTTTTGCCTGAACGGTGCATCCTTCATGATCAACCATTCATTCATGATTAAAATAGATCTCTTTTGCTTTCCACCCACAACAGGATACGGAAACTCTGCTGTTTGATGTGGTCCCAGTCTCTTGGCAGAGAGCTTAGCTTCACGTAATAATTAAAAAAAGAACTAAAGCAAATTTCCATTAAGTATTCTACACGCGTTACATTACTGCAGAGAAGAACAAACATTATATCCCAATTTAAAACTACCTCAACACACTGATCTGATACAATACAACGGCGCTTGCTTCATTGTCTGTCTGATCTCTACACACACGGAACGCAAGCGAGCACAGTACCGCACGCATTCAAGGGATCACTAACAGTAACCTGTTAACACGCTCAAAACTCCATGCAAGTGTGCACACACAATTTTAGCTCATTGACATAATCAGAATAATACGGCCTCACCAAAGAACACAGAGAGCCGAGGGGAAAAAAGATGGGAGGAGGGGTGGGGTGGGAGAGGAAGGGCAAGGGGTGGTCAGTCTAGACCTAGACACTTTGGCCTGGAGCCACGATGGTGTGCAGTGTGAACATTTTGTGTCAAGAGCGCGATGTCTATTCACGTGACACAGTACGGCTTCAGCCCTCGAGTCTAACAGAACCATCCGTTGCTTTGTCTCGGCCTTGAGCCATGCAAGGTCAACCAACACCCAAGTGATATTCAGTCTGTGGAAACTTACACGCCGGGACAAACCAATGAAATTTCATTCTTCCCGACGGAAGGCGCGCCTGATTGGATGGAGCTATAGTCGCCGTAAATGTGTCATGACGCGGTGGAATCAGGCGCTCGTCAATTTTTGGGCATGTTGAGTTATTGGTATCATCTTAAAGCTTGTTCATTTGTTTTGCTGAGTATGAAAAATAATCCATCTATCTTGAGCACAAGTTGAGATATTTGCGAATAAAGGAGGTGGGGTCACCTGGTTTCAGAGGTAAAATTAGCGAGGAAATGGCCGCTAAAGATTAGTTATTTCCTGAGCTTGAGCTGTGGAAACTGAAAATTTTCATTTTTTGTGCATTTAATCAACGTTTTTCCAGTAATATCCACTCAGAAATGAGTTCTTTAATGGGCATAAAAGGTGCTGAGCAAAAACAAAACAACAACAAACAAACAGCAAAACTATGTTTCTTCACTTTGATTATTTTAACGAGCGCTTGATTTCACCACGCGTCGTGACAAATACATGTAGTAGCAGACATCCAGACCAATCAGATCACTTTTCGAGTTATTATGCCTCAGAAGTTTCGTTCGGTTGTTCTTCGAGTTTCGTTCTTTTATCGGAATACGTTACATTCATTACCACTTTGACAAGTAGTTTAGATTTAGCTATATTTGGTATCGATGTGCAAGAAAATAAAAGGATTTATCCACAATATGACGGTAGTGAATATGATCATGTCTAACTCTAACAGAGAGATAAAGAGAGAAAGTAGAGAGAGAGAGAGAGAGAGAGATGGGTAATATGGCTACAGTCAAGATGGAAAGCATTTTTAACGAAACACAAGAAAACGAAGATACTGTTTAAGCTATGGCATTGAGACTGGTGCAATTGTGGTTTTTTTGTGTTTGTTGTTTTTTTAGTAAGTGTTTTACGGCGCTCGCATATGACCAATGATATGTATGTATAGTAAAAGGTTTTACGGCGCTCGCAACTGCTAAGGTCATATGAGCGCGACCAATGATAGTAAATAACTATCTTTGATATGACTTCTATGATCGCCAATAGTTTTCAGTTGGTAGGAAATTTTGATTTTTGCTCGGGTTGCAGCGGAGGCCTACTCTTCTTTTTGATTTTGGACCACCACGGGATATCTTTAACGTGTGCTTGCACACAGGGCCTCCGAGATTTTTGGCCCTTGTCCGAGAAGGCTAGGTGTAGCGTGGATCTTACCTACCCAG
>NW_004797271.1:301258-331639 GCF_000002075.1 Aplysia californica | reverse complement strand
TAGCCTACCGTAGGCCTACTTAATGTATTCATGGGTCAAAGTCAAAGGTTCAGCCAATCGTAGCCCTGTTTACGCCCTGCGTGTAGTCGCATGTATCTTATATCTAGATCTAGCAAAAAAATCATGAAAGTATTGAAAGTAGATTTCTCCTGCAGTGCATTTAGCGCGCGTGCCTACGGATGAGTGTATTTTGTGCACAGTGTCAAGATGAGATCAAGAATCTAGATTTAGATCTAGAATCTAGATCTTAATCGAGATCAAGAAGAATCATGAAATGAAAGTGGAATCTAGATCTGTGATATTAAGATAACCTATTGAATATTGAAAGTGGATTTTTCTTGCAGTGCATTATATATTCTAAGATCTAGATCTAGGCTAGATATAGATCTATATGTGAATCTAAGATCGAGATCAAGAATGATGAAAGTATTGAACGTGGATTTTTTCCTGCTGTGAATAATCTAGAGTCTAGAACTAGGCTGTCGGTGAATCTAGATCGAGATCAAGAATCATAAAAGTATTCTTGAAAGTGGATTTTTCCTGCTGTGATTAGATCTAGATCTAGAAATGTAGGCCATCTGTGACGCCTGTCGGTTGTTAAAAATGTGAATTTCTAAACTTAGATCTATCAATGGGCCTAGGCTACTTCTTTCAATTATTGGTCTATGCCTTTATAATCCTTCGAGATCTAGGCTAGATCTAGAATCTAGATTAGGTTCTTCTAGGAAGCAACAATTGGCATGTAGGCCTAACTTTTTTTTTAAAGTGATTGAGCTGCAACTTTAGGAGAAAATGCCACACCTTCGAAGAGGGGGAAGAAGTCTTACTAGATGTAGTCAAGAGGGGGTGCAACATGGATAAATTCAAGGTAAAATATTTATGTGTTGTTTCTTTCCTGTTTTCAGTCTTTTTCCTCTTCTTAACTTTCCTAATACTTCTTCAATACTATTCCGTTCGTAGAACGGGTACTTTTACTAGTAATAATAAAAAATCAATAATGACATACTCACGCAATATGCCAAAAACTCTGTTGGTGGCTCATGGCAGCTCTGGCTGGAAGAGCAAAGAAGTTGTGCTCTTCTTGAATGAAGGATGTTACCCTGTCTTCACAGAGTTGTACGCAAGATTCAGGGAAGCACATAATTATTGTCTGGTGACGTGGCACTCTGTCACAGCTGCAATGCTGTCCAACGTTGTTTTTATTTTGTTCAAACCATGACTTGAGTTAATATAAAAAATTCAATAAATCTAGATCAATGCCAAGGATGATAATAGTGAAACCTCGTTATACCGCCTCTAATAGGTTTTCTTGCCCTCTGCTAAATACATGTAGCACTGACTGTCCATCGTCAAGGGAACTTGTTTACCAATCACTAGATGAATTTATGAGTTATCTTCCTTTGGTCTGTCACTTAGACTTCAGACATTCTGGAGCTTATAAGTTGCAGAGCTGATATCTGACGACGTCAGATTTTTGCCTGGGGGCCGAAATGGCGAGGTTTCCTTAAATCTAAAGTTTCTCTGGGCGACTTAAAACTTTAATTCCATTTTTTTTAAAATATTGACCAAGGCTGCATGAGGAACCCACAAATGGACTGGTGGTAAATCTAGGATTTCCTGCCATGAGAAAGTGTCTTTGAAAAGATTTGTAGGTGTAAAAGGGGTAGGCGGAATAATAATTTACTGACTGTGTAAGAATCAAGGTAGCCAGACATGATAATAATATTATACTTCCACATCATATATACATAATCAGCGCATCAAATGTAATCGAATTCACGCAGTGAGTGAAATTTGCGTTGAATGTTTTATTTTCATTGTTCTGTTCTACATTACACATTGTATTGGGTTCGCTCGCGATTCACTACATCCATATTGTCTGACCTCTCAACAAGACAAGGTTGGGGAGGTGAGGTGGGCGCAGGCCTGTCGAGAGGGGGGGGGGGCAACGGGGTTAATTTGCGATAGATCTAGTCTAATAAGGACTATGACCGTACAGCTCAGACAGAGAAGAAAATTTTTCGGTCGCTACCCGGATTCGAACCCGGGACTTTTGAATGAGAGGCCAACACCTTAACCTCTAGACCACGAGAGCCTCCGCTGTATAACTGACAACTTCAAAAGAACTTTGGTAGTGCTTTCTTGGACTTCTGGAATTGTTTGACCATTACGATCCTCTCCTTGCAGAGCATCTTGCAAAAGTTGAAAAATCACAAAAAGAAGAAAGGCGCCTACAAGTTCACTATCTATCACCAGAAAGTCAAAATGAATTCATCCAATGCTGTGCATTAAAAGTGACAGACGTGATTTTGAATGAAAGAGTGGAAACGATATTACTCCACTATCGTTGATGCAAAACACCACACTCTTCACACGTCTAACAAACTGTTTTTATTTTGCGTTATGTTCACTTGGACAGTGATACAAATGTCTACAAAGCAGAAGAGAGATTTCTGAAATGTATAGATTGTAATAAGAAAACAGGAGAAGACATCGCTAAAATTATCCTTGATACACTGAATAAAAAAAAACCCATTCCAGTTACAGACTGCCGAGGCCAAGGCTACGACAACGGTAGCAACATGTGTGGTCTGTATAATGGTGCACAGGATCACATTTTAAGACAGTGCTCACTTGCCACATACTCTCCCTGTGGCTATCATAGTTTGAATTTGTGTGGTGTGCATTCTGCAGAAAGCTGTTCAACAATCATAACTTTCTTTGAAGTTGTACAGAAGCTGTATAATATTTTTAGCTCCAGTCCACACAGGTGGGACATTTTGAAGCAAAACATTCCCAGCTCTTTGCACAGTATGTCTCAGACACGTTGGTCAGCACGTATTGACAGTGTCAGGCCTTATGCGGCTCACATCGGGGGACTGAGGAAAGCTGTTCAAATTGTTCTTCAAATGAACCTCCCCCCAGAAACACGTTCAGATTTGATTGGTATTCTTAAGTATTTTGCACCATTTGAATGTGTTATAATGGCATCTGTTTGGTTCAAAATCCTCACAGCAATCGATCACAGAAATAGAGTGCTTCAAGCACGAGAAGCAACTCTTGACGTTGAGGTGACAAATATCATTAGTCTGATTAAAGATCTGAAAAGCTTACGAGAAGAATGGGACGCAATCTTGAGTGAGTCCAAATTAGTAGCAGATAACTATGAGATTGGGCATTCATTTGACGAAACAGCAAAACGGCAAAAGAAAAGGAAGCTTTTTGCAGACGAGACAGAAGATGTAACAGACTACCAAAATCCCGATAACAAATTCAAACATGAAGTTTTTTATGTCCTCATTGACTGCCTTCTTGGAAATTTGACGACAAGGTATAATGCAGCAACAAAACTCAATTCGTTATTTAGTGTTTTGTGGAAATATCCCCAAGAGGAAGTCGGCGTTATTCGTGATCTTGCAAACAAATTGCACACGGAATATGCAGTGGATGCATCAGCAGACCTTGCGCAAGAGTTGGAACATTTGAAAGTGATTCATTCAGCGAACATTGGAGAAAATGCCAGCCGCCTCTTCAGTTGCTGAACAGACTTCATTCCCTGAAACGGGATGCTTTGTTTCCGAACGTTGCAATCATGTTGAGAATCTTCTGCACCTTGCATGTCACAGTTGCGCAAGCTGAACGTTCCTTCAGTATCCTTTCTCGGGTGAAAAAACATTTTGCGTCAAGACAGACTCTCAAGTCTTGGAATTTTGACCATAGAGTATGATAGAGGCCTGTCTAGCGCGAAAATTGGACTACGAACCAATAATTGACAGTTTTGCTAGAGCTTAATCCCGTAAGGCGCCGTTGTTGTAAGAAAAAAAGGTATGCTGCTTTACAATTTATTTTAATTTCTGTCTTTGGTTTATTCATCTTAACTTCATTTTTAACTACCCGGTAAATCAGAAAAATTAAAAATAATTTTAACAACACCCAGCCCGTGATGGAGGGGGACGAGACAAAGGAGGCTGAGGTGTGTGTGTGCGGGGGGGGGGGGATAGGCTTTTATACAAACATCTCTTTCGCAAAATGCATTTCCATGGGTAGTGAAGTTGTGTGTCTAAGAGACAGGCAGACAGAGAGAGAGAGAGAGAGAGAGAGAGAGAGAGAGAGAGAGAGAGAGAGAGAGAGAGAGAGAGAGAGAGAGAGAGAGAGAGAGTGTGTGTATGTTGGTATGTAATACATACGCTACAGTAAAGTGATTATATATGCCTATGCACATTGTATTTGTGGGGCTAGTAAATTGCAGGTGAGGGTGAGAGGAGGAGGGGCCCGAAGGTGATTGCTGTCCCAGGGCCCGACCAGGCCCTCGACGGCTCTGGGTTGGCGAGGAGGGAGCAAATCCGCGAAAAGCGTTTGATCTAGACCTAGGCATTAGGCATAGCTCGTAGAGACTTGTGTGTTAAAGATTGTCGAGGAACCACCGGGTGGAGGTGCCGTGCGTCGTGGGCAACCTAGTATATTATTAATGTGTACGTTTGGCGGCCAGTTCGCTGGCGGCACAACGGGGTTAATTTGCGGTAGATCTAGTTTAATAAGGACTAGGACCGTACCGCTCAGACAGTTGGCGGATGACGGTGTAAAGGAGCAAAATACTATGTTTATAATATAATTCGTTCATTGACAAAGCCTGGCGGTAAGCGGGGCTGGTGGTACAACAGGGGGAGGGGGGGGCAGTACAACGAGGTTTGACAGTACAGGAGACACAAAATACATTGTTGTTCATTATGAACGTTGATCGTAAAACAACAAGAAAACAAAGGTATAACCGGTATTGTGAAATCACCACAAACACACACACACACACACACACACACACACACACACACACACACACACACAGCACACAGCACACGCTCACACAAACCTAGCCTAATACTTTATTCTTCAAACCCTATTTTGTCTCAGCCAAAACTGAAAAAAATTACGCACTGCAGAAATAGAAGTTGCCAATGAAAACAATGCCGTCAGCTGCCTGCAATTTCAATAGCCGTTTGGAAAAGTTGGCGGGGCTAGCGAGGGCACTAGACTAGATCTGCAAGAGTTGCATGCATTGTCTCATGGAGCCAAAGAAGTCAACATGTACTGCCAACCAGTGACTGCTGGTCCGGAATTGCTCTCAGTGCTCTTTGGCAGAGACCAGTTTATGCAGCAGTATATCATTATCTCCATTCTCTCACCGTTATCACTTGAGGTTTTTTTGTTTGTGTTTTACGGCACTTGCAACTGCATACGGTCATATGAGCGCGCGGGACACATAAAACCTTTTTCGGTTGATAGGAAATTTTGAATTTTGTCCAGTTGGAGGCTGAGGCCTACTCTTATCGACTTGAGGACCACCAAGGGATCTTTAACTTGCGCAACTCCGAGATTTTTGCCCTTATCGAAGAAGGCTAGTTGGATCTTACCTACCATAAGATCAGGGGTGCGACTGAAAGGCAGCAGTGAGAGGGAGCCGAGGAGTAGGAGTAGAAAGGCTGCAGAAAGAGTCAGAGGGGCCAGAGGAGGGGAGCAAGGGTAGGGGGCAGAGAGGGACGACGAAAGAACATAATTAGAGATCAAGAAAGGTGGCGAAAGGAGAACATTTTAGAGAAGAAAATATTTCGTCGCTGTCCGGATTCGAACCCGGGACCTATTGAATGAGAGGCAAACACCATAACTTCTCGACGACGACAGCCCCTGTCATTCTTTAACATTTTTGACTGTAAAAATAATGATATGTTTATGGACTTAAAGTATTTTAAATATATAAATAAAGCGATTCTTAAACCATTACTAGAACAAGTATGATGATGTCATTTTCCGTGTTTTTAATCATATAAGAATTCATAGAAAGCTACCTTTTTGTTTAAACACTCTCATAATCTTAAAACAAATTATTTTTCTGTCAACCATTCGAACTTGGTGTACAAGATGAAGAAACACTAATTGCCTACCTTTAGAGATTGAAAAACAAAACAAAGATCTAAATATGCAGAAATAAGATCAGTAAGTGAAAAGATGACGAGATGCTTACATATAACTGCGAATATCGTCTTCTATCAACAGGTTTATATACAATGAAAAGCGAGTCGC
Source organism: Aplysia californica (assembly GCF_000002075.1). Lineage (NCBI taxonomy): Eukaryota > Metazoa > Mollusca > Gastropoda > Aplysiida > Aplysiidae > Aplysia > Aplysia californica. The sequence continues at coordinate 325,564 of NW_004797271.1, read as the reverse complement.
TACGACAACATACTTCAAAGTTAAAGACTAAGCTTATGTTCCACCACTTCCAGCAATATCATTGACATGAAAGCTCGAATAACTTCTATAATTAGCACGGTGGACGGATATATTCTGATAGGTTTGGGGGAAATGTCTTTGCTCTGTCTAATTGAAATCGATCACAATTCCAAAGAGTACAGCATTTGTATAACTCTAGTATTTACTTCAAAAGTTGTAGATAGTTCTCCTTCAACTAGGACACAGCAGCTTGATTTGGTATAATAATACTAGTTACTTGTTACTTGTTTGTACATCACTGCACAAAGGGTATCCCCATTAGCGCTCCGCCCCACGAAGAAGCACATCTCGAAGTGCGCAGATGCTGACCGTTCCAAGCGAGGTATAATAATAATGATCTTATACGGGTTATTTTTTGTTGGATTGCCATAAATTGTAATTTTCCACAGGGCCTCTCGGTCCATGCTGTCAAATGCTTTTTCAAAGTCCACAAAGTTCAAAATAACTGGGACATTCCATTATTAGCTTTGTTCGACGATATTTCTTAGAGCAAGCAGTTGGTCTGTACATGATCTCTCCCGTCGAAAACCCACCTGTTCCTCTCCTAGTCTCTCATCTTTTGCTGTTCTGATACGAGACCAAAAATAGCGCAACATAAATAGCCAGGGACTGAAAAATGCGCCATTCCTCTCCATTTCTACAAGGTTTTTTTTTGGCAGTTTTATTATATTTCCCTTTCTCAATTCCCTGGCGTGTTTCCTTTTTTACAGAATTTCATTAAATAGCAAAAATAATATTTCATAACCTTTTTTTCCAACGGTTGTAAACACCTAAGCCGTGATTACGTCTTCTGTTTTCCGTTTCAGTAACGTGTATGGTTTTTATGAGAGGGGTTGTTAGCCCATCGTCAATCTCCAGTTGAAAATTCTCTTAGGTTTCCGTAGCTGCTGGAGGAGATAATGCGAGGCAGAGGCAAATTTCTGCACTGGTGTAGGGGGTTTCACGCTCGCCCGGCGAGTGGGGATTTCCGCTAAAATCCCGGTTTTTCCTCTTTCTCGGCTTATAACTTTCTTAGTTCTTAACCTAGCATCATAAAACCAAAATGAAATGAGAGGTCTATATGTGCTTTTTCTTTCCATGTTAGTTTCAATGGGGGGAGAAATGCGTAACATTATAGATTTTTTAGTTAAAACTACAAGGGTCGGTACGCGTTCTGCCACAACGCATGGCACGCAAATTTTGAAAATTTTAGAGCGCAGCGTATTTCGGGCGGTTTCTTCGAGCTGAATTTTCCATCGCTAACCTTTTTAGGTGGCCGTTGAAATTACGTGATTCTGTAGTAGAATTGGACGATGAAGATTTTGCAACCCACCCGGAGTTTGTACGATGTTTGTGTTAAAAGTTATGGTAAAATATATTTTTTATCTTCTAAATTCTTTTTTAGTAACGATCGAAAACGCACCCGGGGCAAGTTATATTGATAGATATATCATTTAGCTCTCTAGAAATATCGTTTTTGTTAAAAATGATTAAAGTTTTGTCGAGGAAAATCGAATTTTACTACACTACCCTAGTTCACTTCGTAAGGTAAAAAAATAATTCACCCGCAGAGCCAGAAATCAGGGGCAAGTAACTCTGGATTTTTAATGTAACTGATGTAAAAAAAACAACAACTGCCAGCAAAGGTATGACTAGTTCTGGTAGTACAAGGGTGACCAATATTATTATTAACGGCCAAAGATACTTTTTTTTATATTTGAATACTGAATATAAGAAAGTTGAAACTGAAATGAGACTTTCAAAGTCAAAGGATATTGAAAAATGTGGTGGGATTTGGTCCTCCTTCAATGCGATAAAAAGAGGGAAATCGTATCAATCCAAGAAGGAAAAGGTTGATTGAAGAAAGCGCAGCTCAAGTACTAGAAACTCTTGATCGATTGGCGGTGGGGGGTGGGGAGGAGCGGTCAGGTCAAAATGCGTTTTCCCAGACTCTGTGTGCATTACGCTAGCATCTGCGTTTGTCGCGGCCACGATTTTTGGCATTTTTTGGGTCCGCGAATCGCGGCCGCGATTTTTGCATAAGTTTTCCAAAAAGACAAAATAACAAAGCTACTTTATAATAATTTATTAGACGTGTATTTTGATAAGTTTTAAAATGCCCATGTGTATCTATTTTCATGCGGAGAATATAAGTACATTACATTACATACTGTTTATATTGCTGTGTGTCTTTTATTTTTCCCTCTTTTTTGAGTTTTAATTTGTTGATGAGTTCATTTTTCTAAAAATATTTCTGATGATTCGTTTGTCTTTTTTTGCGTTTTTACTGCGTAATGTCATTTAATTTAATGCTGTTCGCACACTTTTAAAAATATAAAGTGTTATGTTAGAGCGTGTCTCCTCCAAAACCGAATACTGACACTGGCACACCCCAATTGTGTGTGATTCCTTAATATAATTTACATGTGGTATCCTGCAAGCCTAATTTTTCTTGAATTACACACGTTTAGGATTAAAACAGATAATCTTCAGATAGGTGGACACGCGCCCTAATTAGTTAATTTTTGTGGATATTTATTTATACGTGCTGTTCTAATTTTGATTTCATTCTATTGCGAAACCTTTATTTTCAACGTTTTTACCCTCTTGGTGACTACAAATGATGTTTTGGATGCTCAAAACAGAGCACAATAAATTCTGGTGGTATAGATTGTTACCTCTATCAACATATTGCTATATTACGTCGTTACAGAGAGTTGAAAGCTTGAAAATTAATGGCAACTTTTTGGACAACTTTTTGCCACTTTTTGTGGCAACTTTTGGACACAAAAAATGGCAACAAACGCAGATGCAGTAGTCATTTGGTGCAGAGTCAAAAATAAATTGAAAAATTTTGATGATAAGTTCACTTGGCAGCAAGGCAAGGTGAAATAATAATTAGTATTGAGCTCCTCAGAAGAAGGATATTATTATGATTGTTGCTCCTGCCAAGTTCAGTGGCTCAGAAGCTCGTGTTACTTTGAACTTCAGTTGTGAAATGAAAAAAAACGGAATCTTGTTGTTGACTGAGAATATTGCTGCTCTGGAAATTGGTAATATGGCATGGTATTGTAAAGAGTTTACTTACTATGTATTACTTTGCCTATCTTTAGCAGCCTCTGTTACCTTTTATACTTATGGCGTCGAGGCGAGAAGCAAACATCTTTCTCTTGATTGTTATGTATGCTTATATTGTTTTTGTTCAGTGTTTCTTCTACTGTTCCAGCAGTTGAAAACATCTCTGTGTTGTTGATTTATTATTGTTATTATTCTGCCTTTCCTGCCCTGCTTCTTCGTGTGAGCGTGTTTTTTAGTTAATTAAATGTAGGTGGTTTTACACCTCCTTCCTGTCTGTTCGGGCCAACCTGGGCAGAGAGAGATACTACATCACAGCAGAAAGACAGAGATACTACACTGTTCCAAAAAAAAAAAGAAAAAAAAGAAACGCATAACCAAATTGGCCACCGTGTATAATCGTACAGCACTGAATAACTGTTGATATAAATGAAGGAAAGAAAATACGTTTTGAAATTTTAGTCATTGCTGTTTATTGATTATCAACAAAATTGAATTGATTTTGAACAATCAATTGAATGCTCCAATATGTCCGTCCAAGGGCGGCCATTTTTACTGGGTGTGGCCTCCTGCAGACTGGAGTACCGCTTGACATCTTCTGGGCATGGAGGCGATGAGACGACGAATGTTGGGGAGTGGTATTGCCCTCCACTCTTCATCTAAGATAGCAAACAGTTCTTCAGGAGTGGCAGGGGCGACAACTCTGTTCGGGGAGACGTCTGTCCAAAGCATCCTTAATGTGTTCTATAGCGTTCATATCCTATGAATTTGAAGGCCATGGGAGTGTCTGGACATTGTTTCTAGCCAGAAAGTCTCTAGTTACTCTGGCAGTATGCGGTCTGGCATTGTCCTGCTGGAAGATTGCCCTGGTTGTTGAAGCAATGAAGGACATGTGGTAGGAGAACGTTGTTGATGTAGGCCTGGGCTGCCAGATTACCTTGTACTCTCATCAGGTTGCTCCTGCGAGTGTGGTTGATTGCTCCCCACACCATCACACTGCCACCACCATGCGATAAGGCCTGAGAGATGCATGCAGTTGCGAACCTATCATTTCGATGTCGGTAAATTCGACGTTGTCTGTCGTGTCGAGAGATGAGAAAATTGGATTCATCAATGAACCATACGTGCCGTCAGTTCTGTAGCTTCCAGCTGACGTGCTGAGTGGCCCATTGTCGTCGCTTTTGGCGATGCCGGTCCGTCAACAATGTCCTTAAAGGTCGATATGCGCGGAGCCCTCTTTCTCGGAGTCGGTTGCGTACTGTCTGGTCGCAAATTCTGATGACATTCCGAGGCGCTCGGACGGTTGAAAAGGCAGGCACAAAACGATCCCGCAAGTGATGAAGCTGAATAAAGCGATCCTGGGCTCGAGTTCTTGCCCTTGGCCGTCCACTTCTCGGTTAATCGGCAGTGGAGTTAGACTGTTGAAACCTTGCAAAAAGTTGGCTGATGGTAGACTATGACACGTTGAAATGTGCGGCAACATCAGTTTGACTTTTTCCGGCTTGCAAGCATCCAATAGCCTGGTTTCGCTCTTCTATCGTTTGTCGTGGCATGGCATATCGCTGAACTGACAAACCATTTTTTTCGGCCATTATAGAGCCACCCAGTGAATGAACTCATACGCCAAATTTCGTTCGACTACTCACAAAATTAGACAAGTTGTGAGCTTTTTAACACTCAATGATCACACAATTCAACAGTTTACGCTGTGCCTACCTGTGACTGTGAGTAAACAATAAATTTTGTTGTGAAAAGTTCAAGATATGTGTGAAAAAAAAACTAGTATGCACAAAACCTCATCTTTACATATTTTATTATGACGAAAACACATGCACTTGGTTATGCTTTTCTTTTTTTGAAGAGTATAGATAACAGTTTTCTCCCCTCTTGGGAATCGACACAAGATCTCCTGCTTATGAAAGCAGAGCTACACCACAGACGCTGGTTCTCTTCCTCGGTATCCATCTGTTCTTTGGTTGTATGCTCTTTCTTTGGATGCATCACTTTTTGCCGATGTAAAGAATGTATACTTTTGCTCAAGACTGTTTGCATTTGGGAATTAGATTCAAAATCACTAAAGTCAGGCACGAATAATTTAAATACATCGGGGGAATGACAAACGTCTTCGACACATCCATAATTCGGGTTAAGGGCTAAAGGTGATGAAAAATTGAGGAGATATCAGGCAGGGAATGGCAATTTGTACGAGCTGTTCATGATTTTCAGTTTTCAAGGTTCGTGTTTTCCGTGCCCAACTACATAAATTTTTTCGGGGTGAAATATGATTTGTAAAAATTAAAATGGATTTATTGTTGCTTTTTTTTACAGTTCATTAGATGCGCCTAGTCGTGCTGATTAACAAAATATATAATTTTGTACACTTTTGACATAAAACATTAAGTCAAAATCAGTTGCTGGTTTCATCAATGGCGGCCATATTGGCGGCCATATTTGGTCACATGACTTTGCATATTACGTAATACATTGTTTATCATGTAGGCAATTGCATAACCTTTATGGAAATGTATGATTATCATATTATGTTTTACTGGCAACTTTTCTTTGAACTAAGGAAAACTGTTGCTAAGTTGTCTTTCTCCTGCCTCATTTCGCGTATTTTGGTGCCATACGTAAGTAATTAATTATCCCCGAAAAATGCTCTAATTCGCAACAATAAAGTTGCATAACTTTTGAACCGTTTATCCAATCTTCATGCAGTTTTTTTTTCTCAGCTCCTTTAGCTCTATCTAGTGACATATATTTTGGTCAAATTAATGGGTTTTTTAATTTTTTCGTGAAACCCCCTACGTGGAAGATAAAAAATGTCCCTTTTACCCACGCACTACCCACTTTTGAGGCACCACTTGCCAGTCGCTTTGGGGTTCCAGGGGAGGACGGGCTGACTCCTCCTACGCTCTCTCTTCTTCCCCTCCCCCCTCTATTATCCCTTCCTCTTCTTCTTCTTCCTCTTCCTCCTCACGTCCCACCCCTCTGATGAAGTGTGAGTTTCCCTCTCCCCTCTTCCCTACCCTATCTCCCGTCTACCCAATACCCCCCCCCCTTATACATCCAGCAAACACCCCCTCCTCATGGCTAATGACAAGTCCGATCCACCTCATCGGTCTCTCCCGAGGAGGGGTTGGGCCTGTCACTCCTTCCTCAAATCTCCAAAGAAGATGCAGAGTCTATCCATGACTGGGCCTTTGTGCTCCAAATCTAAAAAGCCCTCATAATGACAGTCCTGCAATGGAATTGCGATACTTTCAGGTCATACCGCTAAATTGTGGTCTGTATTCAGGAGACAAAGTTCGCCCCAGCTTAACTATAGACTAAAGAGGATTTACTGCACATCCTCATATTCACACAGAAAACCAGTTTTTTTAGAGGAACCACCGATGTTTGTCCTTCGCTGGCGTAGATGGCCTTGAATTCATAGCACTGGAAGGGTGGGGTGTGTGCGGAGATGGCTGATCAGGCCAATCTTTGCTCGGAAATGTTTCTTGCAGTGGGGGCATTGGATGTTTTGGGGCTGAACTAGACTGCTGTCTCCATTCTTTATTTCTGATACGTCTTTCTTCGAACTTATCGTCTCTCAATCTTACTAAGGAGCGCCAAACTGCAATTGCGAGCAGCTTCTTCCCAGGTGGAAAGAGGAATGTCACATCTTTTCAGGGATGCTTTCAGAAGCGGGTTTTTTTCTGTCCGCCGAGAGACCGTTTGCCTAGAGTCAGCTCAAAATGGAGTAACCTTTGGGAAGCGAGAGTCGTCCTTGCAAGGAACGTGACTGGTCCCCTGTAGCTGAGAGCTCTGTAGGATAGTGTAAATGCTCGCCATTTTGGCCCACCGAAGTACCCCAGTGTCTGGGACTCTGTCATGCCACTAGATACGAAGCGGGATCCTGAGGCATCTCATGTATAATGCATCGAGCTGATCGGCATGCCGGCTGTAAACTGTCCACGTTTCGCAGGCGTAGAGCATGGATGGTAGAACTATTGCTGTATACGCTTTGGGCTTGGTGTTGAGGCTCAGCTACCGAGGTAAACTAACCTGTCTGCCACTACCAGTCTCTGGCCGTAGATGTAAAATTGGGGCTTTATGTAAGGAGCCGATGGGGCTGGCTGGTGCAGTACTTCGGTCTTCTTTGTGGAGATAATGAGGCCAAAATATCACAGGGTTTAGAAAAACGGTCCAGGCTTCCCTGCATGTTTGACTGTGTGCTGGCATTCAGCGCGTATTCGTCCACAAAGAGGAAATCGCAGGCTGTGCCTTCATGGACTTTGGTCTTCGCCTGTAGCCTACAAAGGTTAAAGAAATTCCTATCTGTGAGGTAACGAAAACCGACAACGATATTTCCGTCGTTACGGGCGTCGGTCAGCATAGCTGAGAATATCATGCTGAACAGAGTGGGGGCCAGCACGCAGCCCTGCTCCACTCAATTAGTGACGGGGAAGGGCTGGGAGTACACACCACCGTCCTGCACTCTTGCGGTTATGCCATCGTGAAATTGTTGGACCATCACGATGAACTTTGCGGGGCACTCGAACTAGGCCTTGATCCTCCTCAGCCCTTCACGGCAGACAGTGTCAAATGCTTTCGTCAGGTCCACAGTTCTGCTCTTGGTATTTCTTTTGTAGTTGACGAGCAGCGAAGATCATGTCCAATCGAAGCTTCTTTGAGTTCCTGTGGCAGCTTCTCTTTTAACCACATGGAGGTAAACAGGCTTGTCAGTCTGTCTATTAGTGTCAGGCCTCCGGAAGTGTAGATTTCAGCTGGAGTGGAATCGGCACAGTTGGTGGGTTTGCCAGAGTGTTGTCAGTTGGCACTTGTGGAGGTCTTTCAATGGCTTCACTGTTGATGGATGATGGTCTATTGAGGACACTGTTCAAGTGTTGTGCCCAGCGCTCGAGTATTTTCTCCTTGTCTGTTATCAGCGTGCCCGCGTCTGCGCTGAGGAGAGGAGACTGCCCTGATGAGGTGGGTCTGTAGACGACCTTGAGGGCGCTGAAGAACCACCGTCTAAATCGATAACAACACACCTCACTAACAAATACATCTTAAGACGACTGTACCAGATATTGCCATATGAACCACCCTCGGCAGACAAATCACGATCTGCTCTGTCTATGTCCCGCCAAATTACCCCTTCAAAATAACCCTACTAAACTATTTAAAGCTCAAAATCCCAAAGCCCTTTATTTTGCTAGGTGATTTTAATACCCACAGCCTCCTTTGAGGAGTTACGCCCACAAATACAAATTTTAATTAACATCTGCCTCTGAATGATAGGTTCCCCGCCTTAGAGAAACAGATCCTTTTATAACACTTAATCTTTTGAACTCACCTTGTGTACCCCTGTCCTAGTCCCAGATCTTGAGAGGTCTGTGCAAGATGACCGTGCGTATCATTTCCCAAGTCCCAATCACGGAACGCTTCCGTTTCAAAAAGCATACAGGGATGGGTTCACCATTGAATGCTTCCAGATTTCGAACCCCATTTTCGACCTCGACTATGACAAATTTCTCGAAACGCCTTTAGAAATATGCCACGAATACTTACCAGAACCATCTCCAAAACAAGGAAAGAGTAAGGTCTGGTACTCTAGGTAGTGTGATGATGCGGTAAAGAAAAAGAATGCAGCATATCAAAGAGCCGTCGACAACAACACCACAGAAAACAAAATATTCCAAAACCAACAGTCAGACACCACTCAACACAGTTTTCAAAATAGTTTTAAAATATTTTGGGTAGAAGCACAGACACCATGTGGCATGTTCAGAGACCGGACGGCACCCCAACAGAAACGCAGATAGACATCGCAAACACAATAGTTCTCTCTCCTAAAATCCATCCAAAACAAACGACAACACCACCTTCCAAAACATCAAAACTAACAGAGAACAACAACTTCCACTTATACAAAACAGAAACCTGCAACGCAGACTTCACACTAGACAAATTAACATTATGCATCTCGGACCTGAGCAATACAGCCCTGGGTCCGGATGAAACCCAAAACCAGATCATTAGACCTACAGAGACGCTCACACTTCTTCTAGCATTATTCATTGACATGTGGCTGTGGCACACAGTTCCAACCCCCAAACCAAATAAAAGCCACACATACGCTCCCATCCAACTTCAGACCTATCTCTTTAACGTGCTGCACAGTTCCAACCCCCAAACCAAATAAAAGCCACACATACGCACCCATCCAACTTCAGACCTATCTCTTTAACGTGCTGTTTATGCAAACTAATAGAAAAATGATCAACAGGCGACCCATGTGGTTATGGGAGACAACAGGCTCTTTGAGCGGTCTTCAGTGCGGATTAAGAAAAACTCGGTCCACTATGGATCACCTGGTCCGACTGGAGACTTTTATACGTGGGACCTTTGCCGAAGGAGGCCACATCATCGCCATCTTTTTCGAATTAAAAAAAGCTTTAGACACTACCTGGAAGTACGGAATTCTTAGAAACCTGCACGCTCTCAGCCTTTGCGGTCACCTCCCTGCCTTCATTGGCATATTTCTCAAGAACCGTTCCTTCCAGGTTCGTGTTGGATCCTCCCTTTCAGATCCCCTCTTAAAGGGGGAAGCATCATTTCTCATCTCCTCTTCGAAATAAAGATCTTTTCAATAGTTCAGACCCTCCAAAATAACATAGACAACTCGTTGTACGTTGACGACTTTCTGTTATGCTGTCGTTCCAAAAGTCCTCAACTAAAATAAAATAATATAATGGAAACGTAGCTGCAAACGGAGTTGTACAAATTTGAAAAGTTTTAAGTTTTCCCTGTCAAAGACGGTTGCAGTACACTTCTGCCAACCAGGCCGACTTGTACTGTAGCTGGATTTGTCACTATACTGGGAAAGGATTCCTGACCAGTACCAGGTTCGTTTCCTCGGAATAATATTTGCCAAAAACTTACCTTCATTTCATGAAGGCCTCCGCTATAAAAGTTCAATCTCATCTTGAGTGGGGGGAGGGACTCAAAACACATTCTCTTCCCTTGTCCGATCCAGGCTTGTCTACGGCTGTCAAGTATATGGATCGGCAAAACCCACATCCTAAAAATTCTAGACCCAGTACAAATCCAGAGACTCCATCTTGCTCTGGGGGCCTCCAGGCTAAAGCAAACATACTATCACTAACATTCAGAAGTTCATAACTCTCCCTGCAGTACACGATAAAACAGAGCTCAACACCAGAACACATAGCACACGACTGCATTTTAGAACATCTACACTTACAGGCACAATAAACAAATTAAAAAACAACGACAAACTCATTAGACCTTTCTCCTCTCTTCAGAGTCATTGAGGACCTCAAAAACATAGACTTTCCCCCAAAAGACACTGAACAATATACAACTATATTTTTCATGCGTTTTCTTTAGCAGCTCTTTCTATAGATACATTCATCTTTTGTTTAAAATAAAACTTAGACATTACATTTTCATAGAACGTAACTGCGATACGAGTGTGAAGTCGATACTACCCTGATATTTTCCCAATACTTTCATAGTCATCTGTTTCCAAAGTTCGGGCAAATTGTCAGGTGGCGCCACCGTGATTTTGAGACTGAGAGGAGTGGAGCATCATCTAGTGCAGGATCTTTTTTCACTATCATGAAATTTTAGAAGTATCGATACAGGCATTTTCCTGGGTTAACCCTAACCTACACAATAGGGCTCCTCCAAACACCAACAGTCTTTTAAAAATATTTAGGCTTAGGCTAAGGCTTAGGCCTAGGCTTAGCTTAAGTTTAGGTTTTGGCTTAGACTTAGGAGTAGGCGCAGGCTTAGGTGTAGGCGTAGGCTTAGGCTTAGGCGTAGCTTAAGTTTAGGCTTTGGCTTAAGCTTATGTGTAGGTGTAGGCATAGACATAGGCCTTAAACCTAGGCTTAGGCTCAGCTTAGGCTTAAGCTTAGGCTTAGGTCAAGCTTAAGTTTAGGCTTTGGCTCAGGCTTAGGCTTAGGCTTAGGTTAAACGTAAGGGTGTGACTTAGGGTTTGGGATTGTGTTTGAGTTTTAGTGTTATCAATTTTTAAAAATATGTCACACAGTGGTGGAATCAGGCGCTAGTCAGTTTTGGGGCATGTGGAGTTATTGGTCTCACCTTAATGCTTGTTCCGTTGTGTAGTCATCGGTGAGAAAAATACCCATCCATCTAGAATAAAAGTCGAGATATTTGAGATTGAAGAAGGTGGGGTTGCCTGTGTTCCAAAGGTAGAATTAGTGAAAAAATGGCCGGCAAAGTCTCGTTATTTCCATACCTTGATAGTCCGTGGAAACTGAAAACTTAAATCATTTGTGCCTTTAATCAACTTTTGTTTTTAGTAAAATCCACACATAAATGCGTTCTTAATTGACAACAATGACGTTACGCCAAAAAAAAACAAAAAAAACACACACAAAAAAATCGATAAAAGTTGCCAAACTGTCAGAAAAATACCAGTTTCTTTCATATCATTATTTTGGCGAGCGCCTGATTTCCCCACGCTGCCTCACAAATATAATTCTGTTTCCAGTCTTTAGGTTAATAACATTTGGAAGACCATAGGCATATCATGTCATCAGGTGTCGATTTCAATAATACTTATCCTTGTCTCATCTGTCACAGTTAAAGGCGTAAACAAATTTAGAACAAAGCTTTGGCTCCTTTGGATACAACTTTCTTTTTTTTCTTCTTTCCCTTTCTTCCCTTCTTCCACTCCCTCTTGTTTGTAGCGTGATTGAAGCTGAGAGACAGAAACGTAGACATAGACATGATCTTTTAAACGTTTTATAGCTATTATGTAGAATACTTCTACGGCGAGTCGCCTCATAAATAAAAATTTTTTTAAAGAAACCCTTTCTCGTTGCCTCTCTACACATAACAGTAACTGCGACTATTTTAATTTTAATCTCGTCTACCCCTGTCCTCATTCGTGCCAGAGCAAAATATATTTTAAATATTTATCGATACTGATTAGGGAATTGTGTTTTGAAGCTGTTTGAATGTAAATTATACGATTATATTTCACAAACATTCTGTTCAGTGAACTCTGTATGTTTTCTGTTTTGGATTTAATTACTTTTCACGTAAATTGAAGCTAATAAATCATTGGACGATATGTGGGCTCTTCTTGATTCAACTCATTTCGAATCGATTCCATTGTGAGTATGAATGAGTACTAGCCCCCGCTTCCAAGTGTCACGAGACGCAACGATTCTCGAGACCCCTGCGCAACGGCAGCTTCCGCTACCGCCTTACTCAGTTGCTGTGAAGTCTTGTATTCTCGATGGAAGCCACAGGTAAGACTGTTTTTATATAAATAAACGATTTAAATGAGTCTCTGCCATTTTCACCTGATTTCTTTCTATCCAGTTTTTGAGTCTTTCACCTGTAACCGCATGTGTGAGCAGTAATTTAATAATGAAACGAAACATTCACATTACTCTGAAACTGGACACGTGTAAGGTTTCCTGCAACTTCGCCAAAGATTACGGAGCCCTCAAAGTATATTAGAATTGTTGAAATAAAGATTTAACGATTCTTACCACGTCAGTTAATTAATTGTCTTTTTAAAAGTCTAATCAATGTTTAAATTTTTCACAAACAAAAGGGAAAATAGTAAGCGTCCAATTATTCCTAAACGTAACTTCGCAAAAAGCTTCCTGGCGACAGCTATTCAGCTCGAGAGGTATGAATATTATTAAAACGAAGACTAACATATCATGGTATAATGATTGTATGGTGGTCTAAGTTGGTTGATAAAGGACATAATATTGTTTCCCGCTGGAAAATATGCATTCACATTTTAAGTGGTAAAAAAATGTCAACTTTGTTCTGTCCCCCGATACATTATACACGTAGTGGGTTTTGTTGTGCTTTTTAGTTCCGTGTCACCGAGATCTACTGTAATGTTGAGTCACTGATTTCAGATCTGCGTTCAAGTTTTAACAACATCAGGTTTTAATTATACTTGGGGCACACATTGTTTTCCTATTTCACAATGACATAAAAATACCAGTGAAAACAAAAGTAAACCACAGTTATAATATTTTAATTACTGTTCTAGACATTTTCAAGTGATCAGAAGTAACAAAGGTCCACAGATATATTTTATGTATCAAAACAACATCAAATCTGGTAAATTAGCAGTATCATTTGAATGAGTCAGACATGCATGAGAGTTAATAATAATGATAAAAATAATAATAATGATAAAAATAATAATAATAATGATAATAATAATAATAATAATAATAATAATAATAATAATAATGTAGATCATTTCTATAGTGCCTACTCCTGTGTGAACACAGCTCTAGGCGCTTTACATAAATGCATGTACGAACAATATTCACGCGCGCGTGCGTGCGCGCGCACACACACACGCACACACACACACACACACACACACACACACACACACACACACACACACACACTCACGCACATCTACTTGCTTATCGCACGCACATGCTTACACATCGATACGAAATGAGCTTGTGTGAAGTGCTAAAATTTGTCAATATTTTTTTAGAAGGCAAGAGTGGAATCAGTAAAACTCATCTTTTAAAATAATGCGTGGGAAGTTTCTTCTCCCCAGACCAATAATTATAATTTGTCATTCTGAATCCTGTGCTTCTAGAAAGAGTGTACTTTAGTAGACGAAGTGAGTTTATGTGCTCGTAAAGTTGTGCCATTGGTGCGTACCTATTCCCCCTGTGGAAAAGACAGACTTTGCACTTGGAAAAGCTAAAGTGTATGATCCTTCTCCATTCTCCTGTCTTTCTTCCTTCAGTTCAACCTTTTACTCCTACGCCTCCTCTTCTTCCTCCTCCTCCTCTTTTTCCTCCATTCTCTATCTTTCTCTTCCCTTTTTCCCTCTTAATGTCTACCCTCGATCCCACTATTTGTCAGAGATGTTCATCCTTACTCCATCTTTTTCTCTCTTTATACCTCACCCCACTCCAATCTCTTATTGCTCCATCCCCTTCTTTCCCTCTCTCTCGCTTTCTATATTTCTCTCTATGATCTCACTCTCTCTCTCTCTCTCTCTCTCTCTCTCTCTCTCTTTATCTCTCGCTCTATCTGTCTACCTATCTGTCTATCTATCTATCTATCTATCTATCTATCTATCTATCTATCTATCTATCTATCTATCTATCTATCTATCTATCTATCTGTTTTTCTGTCTCTTTGTTACATAATGATACTTTCCATGGTACCTGTCCTGGAATAGAACGATTGAAGGAGACGATAATATAAGTATAGTCGATTCCCTCTCATTCTTGTTATGTATTGTTGTTGTTTTTTAAGTGTTGTGTGATCGTAATGAACCAGTACAAAATAAAAGTATTTTATATTTTGATATGTTTTCATTCATAAATGGGCGTTTAACTATTTCAAGTAAAGCTGCATCATGAGGTGAGCACAACACAACCCCAGTGTGCTGATTTCCCCTCACTTTTCTGTCGCTGGAATGGACTACTCATGTGCCAGCTTCAGAAGACCGAGCAATAATCGATATGAAAAGGCTCCAAGATTATTGATCTGATTGGGGATTTATGCGAAACAGACACGCACTCAGTGCCCGTGTCTGGCTTTTCCTACTGGCCGTTTTCCCGACCCTCTTCATAAGGTCACTTTGTTCTGGTAAACGTTTGGAGTAGAGCACGCAAAGGCCTCTTTTATTTGTAGTGAAAAATTGGACATTGGACTTTTTTCCGATGAGACTGGGAACAACGCTGAGGGTTGACGGGCATATATCCATCTAAGCATATTAATATGACTCTAGGTTATGTAATAAGCATCGGATATCTTATACATGGGAGGTACTAAACGGTGGTGGCAAATTGAATGCCTTCGTGATATGGAGATTTGCTGCTAAGCAATTGCGATCCAAATGGGAGATTGTCAAGGAGAGTAAAGTAGAACCCTGGTAACACTGGTGTTTCAATGAAAACCTCAAATAAATACCTCAAAAGAGACCCTTTTGGCCACTGGAGGCGCCATAAATCCTACTAAAGCCTTCACATTCTTGATGGTTGTCACTGGATGGCAAAGGCTAAAAGAGAAACATGTACACATCCCGGCAGTAGGCAACGGGGAAACTCTGTTATACTTTCTCGAGAAAAGTGCTAACAGGAAAAATAAAAGGTAAATTTTCCAGAGTTCTTAGAATATTTTGAAACTCTGTAAGAGAAAAGAAATATTGTTTAAATATTTTAGGGATGGAAAAACTTAAATTCTGAAAAGAAAAGAAACGGGAAAAACAAACCAATTATCTCATTATTTTCCTCTCAAGATCTTTTAGAATGGTACCTTTCCGTTTTCGGAAATAAGTTTCTTTAGTATGAATTTCATGACAAACAAATTCTTTTTGAATGAATTTTATCTATTTCAAATTAGTGTACAAATTTTGTGCTAGATATTTAGAAGGAAAAAAATAGCAAAGTTGTTTTTTTCTTTGGATCACCCTGTATTTCAGTTTACAACGTTTTGTTGAAGCAGTCATTGTCCCAGGTCTCTCTCTCCCACCCATACTTCACTTCATTTGGAACTCGTTATCTATAATAAGGGCTGTACTTTTGTTGTCCGAGATCATGATGTTCTTATTTTTTCAACAGGTGTTGTGTATTTCCTGGAAACACCATTGTGATAGCTTCAAAATGCTGGATGATGCACGTCTTGACACCACAATACTTTCTGCTAAGTAGTCCGGCCTGAATTCTTTTGCCGCACTTATCCAGGTACCTCACTGCAGTAATTAGGATGTTATGAAGATACTGTTCACCTAACACACATTCGTAAAGTGACTTTGAAAAAGAACACAACTATGCTGTGATGGTGACAATTTTTTTCGTAGAAGCAAAGATACTTAATTCCAATTGAAATCAACACAAACACTGCTGAATTCCGAGCTTGTAATCAGTTGTACGTCGTTTTAGGCCAGTCAGTTTGGATGGCTGGTGATCTCTGATCCAATGTAAGCACTAAAGATCGTCGCCAGCTTGTCCTTATCGAGGACAAGGTTGCTGTTGTACTATTGAGCCTTCCCCTTTCAGCTACGGCTCAGACTCCCTGCGTTGGTAAAGCCGCTGTCTTCGAGATGATTACGTCACTTCGTAGATTTGCCGTCATTGTTTGGATTGTAGCGGGTGAGTTTCTTCATTGTTACAGATGACAGTAATCCAATACATTGCTTATTTATACCCCGATTAACATTGAAAAGTTGTGTTAGAGCTGGGTTCTTCGAATATTTACATCAATCTAAAAAAAGACCAGCAGGAGTAAGTGGGGACTTTGAAGGCGAAGAATCATCCCTTCTGAGGATTTGAATCAGGGTCGCCCACATGATACCTCAAAGTAATTAACAATGCACTTTCCCGTATTATTGTTGTTGTAAGAATTTGTCACTACTAATGTGCAGGTGGCGTATGTTGTAAGAGATCCTATTGTCGAAATCGATTCGACTCAATCGATCACTTTTTACCTTGATGCCTCGAGGCTATTGCACAAGAGAGACAGACGACCAGTGATGGTGCTATATGAGAGCCAAAAGTGCCATGCCCCCCCCCCCTTTTTCTCAGTGTATTTTACAAATGATCATCCCAGATTGTACTCTTTCCAGTTTTACTAAAAACCCTTCCAGTAGGATCCTCCCTGACGTCGCAATTATAACGCGGTAAAGATAGATAAGTCCCCATGACTGAGCCCGATTTTTTATTTTTTCATTTCCTGAATTTAGAAAAATATATTTGACAAAAAGTTCTCGTCCTTCTTTGAAATTTATGTTTATTCCACTGAGAAATGAAAGAAATCTGCGTAGCGGTCCTTAACAGCGGAAGTGCCAGAAGTGTTATTACGCAAGGTGCATTTTGTTTTGAGGGCATAGATCTAGACCTTCTAATTTTTTTCATCTCTCAAGATTTATTGCTCCCTTCTACATGTAGTAGAGTGTAAATATAGTAGGCCAATGACTGTGTGAAAATGTAGGCAATGAAAATGTAGGCAATGAAAATGTAGGCAATGAAAAAAATCTGCGTAGCGGTCCTTAAGAGCGGAAGAGCCGGAAGTGTTATTACACAAGGCGCATTTTGTTTTGAGGGCATAGATCTAGACCTTTTAATTTTTGTTTTTTCCTTTCTCAAGATTTACCGATCCCTTCTACATGTAGTAGAGTGTAAATATAGTAGGCCAATGACTTTCAGTTGATGTTAGAGCACCGATCATTCCTTTCATCGAAAGAGGGCCCAGCTAGTAAAGTATAATGTGATTCACATGATTCCACTGACGATTTCCTGAATCCTTGAGTTGAAAAGGGTTCAACAAACCAAAATGAGCGCACACTCTTCTCGGAGATTGTGATTAATTTGATCGAAACAGCTATGACATTTTCACACAGTCTTTCTGAATGTACACCCTGCAACGTGCTAAGATTAATTTGTTTTTCCTTAGTCTCATGGCCGTCTGCATAGACGAAAAGAGCCATATAGTCTCATACTTCTCTTATAACTGCCTCTTTAGTGTCATTAACGATAATTGGACAAACTATTCATTACAAATTTTATTGATAACATCAATCATTTTTGCACTCACAGAAAATATATCACAATAATATTTTTGTATGTTTCTGACATACAACTATTATCTAGAAACAGTCATGCAAAGTGAGATTGAGCTGTGATATGTACTTTCAGAAATATACCAGCGCAGGTAACCCACCCCTAAACGAAAATCATAGTTTTGAGAAAATTTGTTTTTTTTAAATGAATCCATACTGGTGTATTTCAACATTAAGTTCTAAAACAGGGCATATGTGTATATTATTCATTAATACATCTGGAATGTGTATTTAATAAATTAAAGTAAAACAGCGTGAATTTGGAAAAAAGTATCATCGACTAAAACCCCCAATACCACCCTCGAAATATAAAATAAACAACGACAAACAGACAAACAAACTGACAAACAAACAAACAAAACAAGCTGATAATCCAGGGAATGGGTATAAATTAGATTTTTATACCAAAATGCGCTGGAATATTATATAGGATATACGCAGTAGCGCCCTGGAATATTTTATATACTTAGTACTATAAAACACAAACGAAAAAAAATTGAAATGAGCATTGTTTACACCAGTACTATAGTGTAGCATTTAGGAACTTCAGTGTCACACTTGTTAGACCCGAATTCGATTTCTGAGTGGGAATTTTTTTTTCCAGTACAGAGATATGTCTTTTTGCTGAAGTGTTACTCCTCTCTCATGCAGGGTTGACCCTAACAGGCAGGGCGAGAGACCCACCAAATTGATCTAATTTGTGTCCAGGACGTAAAAGTGGTGTAAAACACCTAAATTAAAATAAAATCGTTTACCTTACAAATGTGCTGCATCCAATCATCCTCACTTTCTATTCACAAAAATGGCACTTCAAGAAAAACCAGTGACCCCAGCCCCAGGTTCGTATGAGGGACCACCATTATCTATCAATGTCAGTAAACAGGACACTGGCACATTGTCTTGTGTCAAGGTCTTTGCAATCACCACGCACCACATTGTGAAATAGATTTGCAGGTGTCTTATGCGAGCACAGTGTTGTAAAGTTTTCATTATGATTTCCTATGGGTATTGTAATAAAATTGTTCTTGTCCGGCTTTATTTGTGAAGCGGTGTTGCTTGTGCTGGTGGGAAAGCTGGCGTGTTTTTAGCAACTGGTGGGGTAGTCACCGAAGCACTGTCACTTCGTGCGTGTGGATCGGAGCTGCAGTCTGCACAGGAACTAGACTACAGTGGTGGTAGAGGAGTCCTTGCCGTCTTGCGTCTGCCTGTCCTTTTAGCATTCGAATGATTTCTTGTACCCTCAAGCTTCAAAGGGCGATTTTCCGTCGTCAAACAAGTTACACCTGTGAAAACAATAATAAAAGTCTCGTAACTAATTGCAATTGGCATTTCAAAATTTTGGGTAGACGTTCCGGCTGACCTGGGGCATAATTCTAGCTCAAAACGTGCAGTTATAAAGTGAGTGTCTTGGTCTGAGATCAGTTGTCAACAGGATGGAATCCCTTTCGAGTACACTCACTTAATGAAATTTTGCGCAAACGCTTCCTGTGTCAGAAGGCATAATTTTAGTTCATAACATTTAATTATGAAGTGCCTGGGTTTGAAAACAATTAAACGAAAACTACTTTCGAGTACAGTGGCATAATATAATTTTGGGCAGACGCTCCCGCTGCCCGAAGGCATAATTCTAACACAAAACATGCATTTATGAAAGATGTGTCTATTTTTGAGAAAATTTAAATGGGACAGAATCACTAACATCAGAACATTTTTCTGCGATTGAGAACAATCACCAACAGGACGGAAACCCCTTTCGAGAACACTGGCATTATACAATTTTGACAGACGCTCCCGCTGCCTGAAGGTATAATTTTAGCTCAAGAAGTGCAATTATGAAGTGCCTGGGGTTAAGAACAATGAAATGGAAACTGCCTTCGTGTGCATTAGCATAATGACATTTGGTAGGACGCGAATGTTGCACAAAAGCATAATTTTTACCTCAAAACGTGCATTTATGAAACGAGTGCCTGGGTTTAAAAATAGTAAAATGGGACAGAAACCACTTCGAGTGCTCACACTAGCACTAGAAAATTTTTCAGCTACTGGATGCAAAGTCACAAGCTGGCATGTTGATCAGAGCTGCAGTCTACCCAGACTAGGAACTAGACAGCGGTAGTGGCAGGAGTCCTTGCCGTCTGCCCCTGCCTGTATTTTTAGAAGTTGAACAATTTCTTTAAGCTTACTGTTTCAAAGTCATTGTTCAAACAAGTGTCACCTGTGATCAATTTTAAAAAAGTCGTGTTAGCTTGTACTGATTGCAATTGGCATTTCAAAATTTAAATTCTTGGGTTGACCATCCAGCGGCATGAGAGCATGATTCTAGCTCAAAACGGGCAGTTATGAAGTAAAGGTCTTTGTTTGAGAATAATCACCAACAGGACGGAAACCCCTTTCTCAAAAGTTTGCATTATAAAGTTTTAGGTAGATGCTCCTGCTGCCCAAATGCATAAGAGTAGCTGAAAACACGTATTTACGAAATGAGTGTCTGGGTTTGAGAAATATCTAACGAGACTGAAACTGCTTTCATTTATGAAGTCTCCAGGATTGAGAACAATCGAAAAGAAACTGCTTTTGATTACACCACCACCACAAAATTTGAGCAGAGGTTGCTACAGCTCAAAATATGCATTTACGAAACGAGTGTCTGGGTTTGAGAAGAATCAAACTAGGAGTACTTACACTATCATTAACAAAACTTGTCAGACACATCTGCTGCCCGAAGGCCCAGATCTTGGACTTACATCTAAAAACCTCCATTCCCATAACCTAAAATAAGTCTAGTAAATGTGAGCGATTTGTAGGCGAAAGTGAAACGGAAAGTGAAGCAGCACGGTCGATCGTTCCTTTGTGTCTAACAAATAGTCTGGTTGCAGGATAGGCTTCAAGCACAAAATCCACAATAATCAATAATAATTAATGAGTTGACTACTGTAATATTCACAGTCGGGTTGAAATCGCAGGTATTTCAAGAAAACACCACTTGTAACACATTTGAAAACTGTGTTCACAAAAAAACTAGCTTGCAATTTCCGTTGCAAGTTGTCAAGGTAAACTGTGGGAGTATCATGCATTATAAGCAAGGTAATACCACCTCTCTGGTAATACCCAACAAAATGCGAGAATTTGTCATCCGCACATAGAGAGTGTTTAGCCCTGTATAAGAATTGGTTTTCTTAACAGCAGCGTCAAGCAGGTATGAGTGAATACGCAAAATACTGACGGTTACAACGGTACGCATCACTTTGGGCTCTACGACGTGCGTGATAGAGTAAGGGGGAGGGGGGGTTAAAAGTGCCTATTTGTTTTTATCGAGGTACTTTAATTCTCGCGAAATTTACTAATTTTTAGGCAAATTGTCAGCGTCTTATAGATGTTTTGGACACTTGGAAATGTTTCTAATAGACAGAGTAGATGTTTATGGACTAAAATAGCCCCCCCCCCCCCTCCCAAATTAAAAATAAAGGTTTTGGACGCCAAAATCGACTTTTTCTGGCTGAGGGCTACGTTGTGTTCTTTAAGCTTTGCCCCTAAAAAGCGCTATATGTGAGCATTGACACAGGCAATATCCGTATGCAAAATGTGTGTGGAAAGCAGGAAGTGCTCTCATTTTCAGCGTGACAGACATTTGTTAGTATTTTTTGTATTATATTTTTGAAGCAAGGCTTAAAAAAAAAAGTTTTTTGTATATTATATTTGTGGAGAAAGGCTTTAAAAAATCTAGCCACAATTGTTTTGGGAAAATACGATTACTTTGAGACACATGAATACAGACTGCTGTGCAAAGTATGGGTGCCATAGAGATGTTTGAGGATAACTTGTGCCACGGTTTTTTGACTAAATCTCTCTCTCTCTCTCTCTCTCTCTCTCTCTCTCTCTCTATCTGTGGACCGCCGGTCCTACCATAACCTGTCGGCCTTATCTGTCTCTGTGCTGTGTACACAATGGACAATAGACTGCTTGAATTAGATTCATGTTAACGATACTTTAACAGCAACATAGAGTTCTTACAAAGATTTCTATACTTAAGTCTTTGCCAGTCGTTGATTTCCAATGTGCGGAAGATATCGCTTTGCTTGTACCTATTTCATATGAGTGGCCACTCCTTCCAATACCACCAGTTGCCATTGCACAAGAACCATGTTTTTTTACTTGGTGCCTGAAGTATAACATTAATAAACATGTAATTTTTCAGGTTTGAGTTGTAAAGCAAATCATTCAAATCCTTCGGAAAGAGAAAGGGCTATCCTCTTATGATATTATCAGAAGAACTAAGTTTTGCTGAAATTTCTCACAATCGGCACCAAGAGCAACATGAGACTTAAGCATGTCATTGTGTAAAAATAAATTGTGCTGCACTGTGTACTCGTTGAATTATATGCCTAATTGTCTATTTTTAAGACGGTGCACGTGATTTGTCGGCCCTGCACCTGCTCTCTTTCATTCTCTATAAACCGCTGGTCCTTCCAAAACTTGCGTTCATTTTTTTATGCACAAAGACATGGACCCCTCCAGGGGGCTGGCAAACGGGCCTGTTCTGGTATTGTCAGACTGCGCCATATGGATTTTGCGAATGGGAGATGATTTACGTCGGAATGGTGGGAATTTTCCCTGAGTAGAAGGTTTCACAAACGCGCGTGCACGAGCATGGTGTATGTGAGTGTGTGTGTGTGTGTGTGTGTGTGTGTGTGTGTGTGTGTGTGTGTGTGTATGTGTGTATGCGCGTGTGTGTATGTGTCTGTGCGTGTGTATGTGTGTGTGTGTGTGTGTGTGTGTGTGTGTGTGTGTGTGTGCACGCGCACGCGCACGCGCGCTCCTATCATCCACGTGTAATAAGGGTCATAGACAAGCCAGCTTTATGATTCGCCTTTTTGCTGACCGGAGGCCAAAGCTGTTACTTCTAACTGTTCTAGCTGTTCTAACTGTTCGCATAATACCCCCTTGAGGTTTTCGGGCCCGACCTTTCATTTAGTTGAATCCGAGTGTTCGTTATAGCAATGTGGGTAACAAGTTGCTCTGTAATGTAGGGACTAGCATAAGGCAATCTTTGTTTCCACAGACCAGCATATCTACAGGAAAAGGCGCCCAACGGGTTTGGGACGATACACTTTTGAAATGTCCGGGGATTCAAGACAAGAATACAAACTTGGAGTTACTGGAGAGGTCAGGAGTTTCTGTTTTCGATGCTCACGTAACACAGACTCAAATGTTTACGGCACCCTCGAAGCGTTGAATATGAAAGTGCATTTGTACTGAAAAGATTTCACTTAAGAATAGACAGCAAAATTCGAAAAAGCCTGCAAGAGGGCCATGACCTCATGATTCGTAGAGATTTACTTTAAGTAAAGGGATATTGCACGATCAGTTCGAACTGATAGGTTTCGCCCACGGCTGTTAGTACTTGCAACGATCATAGTGAAGGCAGGTCGGATCACACGAGCACACATACACGCAGATGTGCAGGAAAACGTTAGCAAATTGAAAATCTGACCACGACGATGCTGACTCATGTATTCAATACACCATGAAGCCATGACCGTAACAGCTGCATGAACAATTTCAAGTACAGCACCCCTCACAAAAAATATTCTGTTTCACAATGCATATTATCATGCCATGCGCCCGGACATACTTGAAATATTGCGACTACTATGTACACATTAAAAATTTACAATTATACTTTTACGCGATATTTAACATACAGCAAGAATGAGTCGTTCGGTAGTCATTTATTAACTAGTTCTGATACACTGTTTGCGAATCTGACATTATTTTGGATCCGTTTATTTCATCTTTTTGCCAGCAGGCGGCAGAACGTCGGCCGAAGCAACCTTTAGGCATCGCCTGATTTTTCGGGGGGTGAGGCCTAACTTCGAGACGAACTTACGATTTCAGCTAATATTCACACTGTCGTGTAATAGGCCCTTTAGAGTCAGGTAACAGACGGCAAAGCATTTCTACCAATGGAAGAGTAAAGTCATGATCATTTTCAAGTTGTGAATATCGACCTTGCTGTACATTTCACCCTCTGAACCCCTTATTTTCTAGCTAAACCACATGTGTCATCATCATAGAACATAAACTGAAGACCATTACGGCACCTAGGTCGAACTGTTGTCGTCATTACTTACGAATGCGCGGTTTTCGTAAATACATAAAAGAAACACTATTATTCATGGTCGCTAGGATCTACACAGCGAGGCGTGAATGCGCGGATACTCTTACATTATCCTTCTCCCACAGACAGGGTCGATGAAATCCTAATCAATCTTCGGCTTGCAGGGAAAATTATTGATTGCTTATCGTGTATACACCAGTGTCTCATACAAAGTTCATGACGTTTAAGACGTTTTCTCGAATGTTACTTCGGAATTGAGTCTAATACTATTAAAAATGCAGCTGCAATACAAAAGGAATAGCGTATTCGTAAAGGAATGTAGTAAGAAACGCGAATGACTTGAGCCCGTTCCGCAAACCCAAAAATCTAAAACGTGTCCGGAACTTCCCCTCGGTTGAGGTTGGCTGATTGTTGAATAATTAAAGACTCTCTCTCTCTCTCTCTCTCTCTCTCTCTCTCT
>NW_004797271.1:293418-301158 GCF_000002075.1 Aplysia californica | reverse complement strand
TAATTTATCAAAACACTTGTATGTAGATTATATTTTAAAATTATATATAGGCCTAGTCTATGTATAATATGAATCCTCTCCAAATCAAACAAAATAATTCAAAATAATCAAAACCAGGATTGCTAGGCAAAGTTTTAAAATGGAGCGGCCTTTTGGGGAGGTGCATTGAGATGGGGTCTTCTTGACTGAAGTTTTCTTTTGTTGTTGTTGTTGTTGTCTCAGTAGTATTGGTGGGCAGGCGCTCTGTTTTTTCGCTGAAAATAGAATTTTGAGGAAAAAAATCACATTACTGACCCTTCAGTTTTTCCATCCATCCATCCATCTGATAAGTGTATGAATGTAGGTGTGTCAAAGTAGGCTAATGTGTAATTGAGTGCAAGTGTGCCTATGTGTGTGTGTGTGTGTGTGTGTGTGTGTGTGTGTGTCTGTGTGTGTGTGTGTCTGTGTTTCGGCCCATGTGGCTGACTTTTAAAAAGTTGGGGTAAAATACACTAAGCTTTTTTCTAAGGTTAGGAAAAGGCTCAAAGGGGGGAAATGGCTGGGAAGAAAGGAATCAGATAGGAATCGATCTACCAAAAAAAAATGAAAATAAAGAGTCTGCTTTATAAGTTCCAGAAGGGAGCTTTACAGTAATGTACATAATAGTGGACATCATCAAACGTATTATTATAGTAATAATAACAGCATTGAACCGATCCAACCAAATGCAGAGTGGCTCCAATTTAATTTTTTTTAAATGTGACCGCCTGCTGTACAGTACAGGTTCAAAGCTGGATGAGTTCAGGCTCATACTGTCAAGCGTGTGTCGGTGACAAGGCGTTTTAATGGG
This sequence comes from Aplysia californica, assembly GCF_000002075.1. Taxonomy (NCBI): domain Eukaryota; kingdom Metazoa; phylum Mollusca; class Gastropoda; order Aplysiida; family Aplysiidae; genus Aplysia; species Aplysia californica. Next base: position 300,329 of record NW_004797271.1, on the reverse strand, counting down.
TGGTAAAGTCACTTAAGTATATTTTTGAACAGCACACAATAACCCTAGCTCAAAAAGGAGGCACTGTACATCGGCAGGGAGAGACTGTCTGTAAGACGATAACAGTAACCACATTTCAATTTGTGTCGTCCTCCTGCCACCTTTCGGGAATTTTACTAGGTCCACAATGTGAGACCTAATGTGCCAAACCTTCGGCATTGCTTCAAGTGCCAAAAGTTTGTCAATATACAGTGGGAGTGCCACAAGCATCAGTGGATTCTCCTTGTGGTACGAAATAGCTGCTCTTTTCGAGGAACTCGCAAAACTGTTCGCCAGCCAGTGTGACCCCGGTCCATGGCTAGTTGTATGCGAAGGCATTTCGGCCATTCACAAAGTCGGCCAATACTAAGACTTGTATTGCCGACCTTGCACAGCCCACAGTAAGCGGGCGTAACGTATACTGAAATAGGAAGGTTCTTCTGCCCAGTGTGGCACCTACCTTTCAAGAGCTACTTCATAACAGCTTTGGGGCTCTAGGGGAGGACGAGCTGGACACCCCCTACCCTCCTTCCTTTCATCCTAACCTATTCCCTCGTCCATTACAAAATCACGACACTTATAGGCCACACTGTGCCCACTTCTGGTCTGTATTGGGGATGCCACTTTATACTCGGATTTCACTGTAGACATAAAGGGTTTTACTGTGCAAGACAGGATTTCTTAGAGAACCAGCCTGCTTCCATTGGAACCGCCATCTCCATCGACAAAAAAATCGCTCCACAGACAAATACATCTTAACTCTTTCTGTACAGGTCACCCTTCACAGACCAATCACAGTCTTCTCTTTATATCATATCCCGCCAAAATACCTCTTCAAAATTAACTCCTCAAACCCTATATTTAAAGTCAAACCTCACTTACCGCCAGCTTTTGCCAAAGTGCAAAAAGTAACGCCTCTAAAAACATAGTATGTGCGCCTCAATACTGCCATCCGTCATCCCCGGAGTGTCTGAGCTGTATGTTCCCTTTTAAAATAATGTAAATTTGCCTCGCTATGCCGCCATAGGTTCACATTACACACATCACAAAGCCTCCACGTACTCGTTTGCTGCTTGATAATCTCTTTCCCATATAATATGCCTTTGCCAGTTCGGCATATTTCTAGCGCTTGTCGTCGATTTGCTCCTACTTTGCAATGATTATAAATTACTATTATTTTTAAGGGGCACTAGGTACAGCTGAAGTGTAAATTTTTGTTTGGGCTCTAAATTAAGTATACTGGAATTCCCAATAACCAATATGGGCAACAACAAAAAACACACACAATAGAAACACACTATCCCTATATGATTTCACTGTCAATTTTCAGAATTCTTCAGGTGCAAAGGGTTCGACAGACCAAAATTCGCGCAAATTCTATGCAGGGATTCTGAAAAAGATTGAATTGATACAGCCTTGATTTTTTTTAACACAGTGGTTCTTTTCTTTCTTAAGTCTCATACTTTTCTTGTAACTGCCCTTTTAGTTTCATATACGATACTCGGACAAAAAAAATGATCACAATCAGAGTGAAACGGTCAATCTTTTTTACACTGACCGAATACTTATTATAATATTTACGTACGTTGCAAACATATTATCTAGAAACAGTCATGCAAAGTGGGATTGACCTGCGACATGTACTTTCAGAAATATCTCTTTCTAGGTGACCCACCCCCTTAAGAAAATCATAGTTTTGAGAAAATCGAAAAAATACCTCAACCGAATTCATACTGGTCTATTTCAACACAATGTTCGCAAACAAGGCAAATGTGAGCACTTTATAGATGTTTCAGACACTTGAAAATATTTCCAATCGATAAAATAGATGTTGCAATACTAAAATAGTCAAAATTCAAAAAATAGGTTTTGGATACCAAAATCGATTTTTTCTGGCTGTTGGCTCCTGCGTTCGTTTACATTAAGTTTTAACCAATATTTCAGGGAAGACATGCATGTTTTTATTCAAAATCCGTTATGCACAGACTTACCGATCATTTAAAGGCATTTTATATGACTCTGGGGGTCTTGTAAGTTATTCAGGTAGTTAGATGCACACTACTTCTACGCTCCGGGCAAATGTTTACATTTTAGAGTGTCACGACCCCCTATAAATTATAAAGTGTTATTTTAGTGCAGGTGTATTTTTTTTATCTGTAATATTTTGACAAAGTAAACGCAGTATGGTACCGGCACTCTGTTAGAGGATTTTTTAAATATCGTTTATAATAAGCAATTAACCCGGAGTTTAACATATGACTTGTTAAAATACCGAAATGTTCCTTAAAGTCACTCCCTGTGAGGCTTATAGAACGTAGTTATATGAAAAATATTCCTTAAGGGTAGGTGGCAGTTAATGTTTCTAACTTTGTTATTAACACATCCCAGCATCATTCAGATTGATTATAAAACACTTTAGGAGTTCAAACTGAATATCAAATAGCAAAATTTATTCTTTCTTTAAGGAATTTGAAAATATTTCATGTTTTGGGGTACAAAAGCAATTTTGACTCAATCCGGCCCGCGCTCTCGCTCAATCAGTATATTGACTAAAGTGCTTATATTTTCACATAAGCACACTAACAATAAAATCTGTGATCCTGGGTGGGCTTTTTTTGATACTTGAAACCTCTAAAGAGATATTGAGGATAACGTCATAGCTATTGCTTGACTCTATTAATTTTTGCATTTTCGCATCAGCTGAAGCACTTGAAACTGCATTTTTCAAAATCGGTGAGAGATATAAAAAAAAGCCCACCAGGATCACAGAAAATTCATTTTCACATAGTCAGGCCAAATTTAAAAGAAATCTTCCACTTGAGTTTTAAATGAGAGTCCGGGCCACAACCCATACCCCTTAATTTTTGTCGTTTTGAGAAAACTAGGACAGGAGACATCCAATCTTCTCCTGGTTGAAAAGAATAGAAGAGAGAAAAAAATCTGGGAAAAACCCATAAGAATAAGGATTTAGGTGTTGTTATTATCCTATGCAAACAGAAGTTAGTATCCGATTCAATGGCAAAATTGTAATAGCAGATTTAAAAAACGTTTAACACTCTAAGCAGCAGGGAGTTATTTATGCAGACCCCAAGCACAAGAATTCAGCTGATAGAGTCCAATTTCATTTATAACCAAAAAAAAAAAAAAAAAAAGGACAAGAAAGCAGAATACATACACTCAAACCCTGCAAAACTGCCACTGTTTTACTAGCCCAGCTTTCCACCAGGTTTTGCCAAAGAACAAAAAGGAATGCCTTTATAAACATAATAGGCTACTATTTGCCCCCTACCTGAAATGAAGCCTACTAATGTTAATTTTCCCCACAACCCCTTCACTCCATAAATAGGTTTAAATGGTGGTGAAGGGGGTATTATCTCTCACAGTAATACTAGGCCTAATCTGTAATCTGAATGTAATCTGAATCAAATCAGTATCAATAAAAATGCAGTTATTATTTGATTTTTACTTCTCTTCACTTAAACTGAGTAAGACATTGTTTTCAATGAACTAATAACTCTATAAGTATAGCCTAAGTATAAGTGAGGCGTTTTTCTGAGAGAGATATCGGGTATCACTCTGATTTCTCATGACATGTAAGAATCAAAATCAATTTTGACTTACTGTTTTGCCACATTGGTTGACACACACCACCTCCTTTATGAGTATGGAATCATAGGGGTTGAGGGCCAATACAGTGGGAATGATTTTGAATCTCCTTCACCAATGAGTGAGGTGTTCCTCATCTAGTACTAGAGTGAGCAACCCCATAGGACACCTTCGCTCTCTTTACCTAGACGGGCCACTGTAGTTGACCTGACATTCAGGCTTGTGGATTTACAGTCATGAGTCAAACTTATCAGTTGTCAGCTGGGCCTTCACAGATTAGCAAAGCTGGGAAAATACACAAGCTGATTAGTGAATTACCAATTTGTTGGTAAAACAAAACAAAAATAACAGCTAGAGAGAAAAGAATTTGGCAACAAATCACTACTACGTAATGTATCCTACTGGCACCAATGTTGGAGTACCTAAAGAAAACTGAGAGAACGTATTACAAAATATTAATTCGGTATACCTACAAATTTCTTGAACATCGTTTTGCTATTAATTTGAATGCCCCCCCCCCCCCAACTCCACGAAAAAAACCACAAAACAGAATAAGAAAAAGAAGGAATTGGGTGCGATCGCCATGAATTGTGGTGTAAGGGAGTATACCAAAATATTAGTTCAATACAAGACCACAATACAAATAAATGCCGAATGTTACCATTGAAGTTTATAGCACGGCCAATTAAAAATTGCAATCGTAGGGCCTATAGAATCTATATATTCATGATCTAACCCAGCGATGAGCAGCAGTTTAACACACTTGTAATTTGATATACGTTCAAAACAGAGCAGACAAGTTAATGAGACATACTCTTATCTACTTGTGTCTGCAGTCCGGAACTGAAGATTTTCAGCTTTTACTTTTAAATGTATTTTTCCCCGCCCCAGTGATAGCTAGATTCTAGATCTCTATAATATACCGGTACGAAAACAATTGAAGGAAAACTGGAAACTTCAAACTGGCTATAGAAATTATCCAGAATCTATTACTAGATCTAGCCCCAAACTAAGCATAGTCAAGTCATAGAGAAAAGAGAATCATCCACGACCACTGAGGACTGTAAAAGTGAGGGAATGTGGCATTATGTGGTTAAAATCTTGTCTGTTCTTCTAGGTCAGTCGATCGATAAAATGTCAAAGCAGGTCAAAGCTCATATTATGGCTTTGCAAGTAGTCCACAAACTCACAGCTTTCGCACTGTGACAAGGCTACTTGTTCCGAAAATGCACACACCTCCCTTCCAAAAGTTGCTCATACTCTTCATCAGTTCTCCCTTCACTAAAGTAATTCCAACATTCAGCTCATGAATTGAACTACTGAATATTGCCAATGTTGTTCGTAAAACAAGCCAGCCCAAGTAGTGTGTCCTGATCCTAATTTTAGTAGGCCATTACTAGACTTGCACTAACTTAGACGTAGGTCAGCAAGCAGCTGATATTACGACTTACGATCGTATTAGGCTATACAAGTTCAAAATAAAACACCAGTGAATGAAATATACTCTTACCTGCTCAGAATATCAGTTGAAACATTCTCAAAGCAGAAGAATGTCAGTTATTCTTCCTCTTTTTCAAGTGACAGTAGCTTACGAAAACCGAGAGATGTGTTGTCCGCGGGTGACAAAACACGCAGATGTTGCATCCTGGGATTGAAAGCTTTCTGTGCGAATGGGAAAAACGTTGGAGCTATAAATAAACCGAAGCGTGTGTACTTGACTCGACGAAAGTTCAGTTTGACCCCCGCGCCGAATTACTAGTTAGCAGAAGATCTACTAGATTGTTTTGGCAGTCAGGGTAGAAAATCAACGGATCAACGAAGCAAAAGTTTTCATTACTTCTGTAATTTGCCTGTAATTTGAAAGAGGGGGTACCTACTAAAATGATTGACAGCGTGTTTCAAAAATGTGTTCTTGGTAAAAGAAACACGTCAGATCTATTCCTAATACGTTGAAGTAGCCAATCCGATATAAAGCCAAAAATCAATAATTTTTGCCAAAAATTGTATTTTGTGACCTGAATATTCCCCGTGTGTACCTTAAATCAAAAAGGCCTCTAACAGGTTGCAACTACGCCAATTGCCCACTCTGAGGCCAAATTTCAAGGGAATCCTATAAACAGTCTCCGAAATCTCGCTGCACTAAAACCCCATACCCCCCAAAAATATCACACACACACACACACACACACACACACACACACACACACACATACACACACACAAATATATATATATATATATACACATACACACGCACACACACACACACACACACACACACACATATATATATATATATATATATATATATATATATATATATATATATATATATATATACAGTGGGTGCCGCATTCAACGAGGTCGCATTCAACGAGAAGTCGGCTCCAACGAGGCAATCCTTAATCCTCGATTTTTTTCCTCTATATCTCTTTGTAAATGTACGTCGGCTCCAACGAGGTTGCAGACAGACAGAAGTCGCTTTCAACAAGGTCGCGATAACCAAATAAAAGCAATTAGCGGCCCTAAAAGCGAAGAATTTTTCTCCTTTCTATCCATCTCACGCGAAGCACAAGGCCCATTACCGATTCCTAACACATTGTATTGCTAGATCTAGTGTGCCTCCTAATATGGGCCCCAAAGCCAAGAGGATGGGCAAGAGTTAGCCTACGGTAGGGATGGGAGGGGGTGGGTGAGAACGCGATGCGGGCTGTGTGAAACTGGATGAACTCTGGATGGGTAGGTCTAGATCGAAACTTTCATTTTTTTTTCAATTTTCTTTTCTTCCTCTGATCAGGAAATCCAAGCTCTCGCCTTAACTTTATGTATATCTAAGTCTAGATGTGAGAGGGTATGTTTCCACACGAGAAGTGTTCAGGAAAAAAGTATTTTAAAATGCAGAAATGACGGTCAGAGCACAGCTCAAACACGTGCACACTGATGCTGTTTGAGATTTTCATCATCAGGGGGAACAACTGTTTTAATTACTGGTATTGGTACATCCTATAATATAATAACTTGTCTCCTTTCTTTACTTTAGCCTTAGTCACGTTCAACGAGAGGTGGGATCCAACGAGGACAACAAGCCGGTCACGGCAAACTCGTTGAATGCGACACCCACTGTATATTCATTCATCTGGAGCAGAAGCTAGCATTGGTGTATTGGCGTCTGTAAAGGGGTCGCTGATTGGGTACCCAAAAAGAAGCAGTGTATCTGATAGGTGACACTCCATAAGCCATAGCAGAGAATGATCTACGAGTACAACACGCATTTACAATCCCCCCCC
>NW_004797271.1:273682-291846 GCF_000002075.1 Aplysia californica | reverse complement strand
TCTCTCTCTCTCTCTCTCTCTCTCTCTCTCTCATACTTGTTCGTTTTCTTACTTTTTTCCCATACCGCCTTATAAAAATCAAACAATCAATATTTATGGTGTAGCAATCAGGCGCTTCAGTGTGGCACTTGGGAGCCTTATGTTCGATTCCTGAGCATTGAGACTTTCTGACGACTTATTGAAAGCAAAAAAAAAAGAAAAGTTATCTTCTCACAACACAAATGCACTGTAAGACATGTCCGTATCTGGCACAAGGGACAAAGTTAACTTTCCGCTAAATCTATTATGGTAGCGGGTGGCGCATACTTTACCTTATTTTATCCTGCATCGGATGTAGGGTTTTACGATATTTTGATACGATGTAGCACGTTTCAGAGCTTGGTAAACTATTGGCAGAACAAAGAGTAAACAAGGTTTCAAGAGATTCGAGATGGTGTCGAGTAATAAGTACATGGGAACTCGGATTCCACGAACTCGGATTCAACGAAAATTCGGATTCAACGAAAGGGTACAGATTCCCCTGGTGGGGTTTTTGTGAAAAAAAATTCAATAAAATAACACGAATTCAATTAACACATAAATGAGCGAACTCGAGTTCAACAAAGTCGCACGAACCTTATCTACTCTGTTGCAGGCTACCATCAATCACACTCGCACTGTGGATCATTACAAGCTTAGCCTAGTTTATTGTGTACATCTTATGTGTCCAATCAAAGCCTTCTTTCTCACCAACATGTGCGTTGCTGACACATATGAAAGGCATGACGTGTCTTCGTGTGTGCCAGGGTAAAGAGAGGTCGGTCGAGTGGCTGTTGTGCATTAGTCTGTGGGTATTTTCTTTTCTTTTTTTCTCTTTTTTTAAGGGGGGCGGGGCGTAGGCACAGGCTTTTCGGGCGTGAAAAGTTGGCCGAGGTGCAAATGCGTCACTATCATATTCACCCCTCCCCCGGCTACTGGACAATGAAAAGCTAGTCTAGATATTGAAGTAAAAGTACGTAATGTCTTGGGCGCTGGTCTGTAGTAACAGACGCTGCTGTATGCTAAGCCCTACACTGTAACGCAACTTGTTGCTCACATTGCTTTTACGAACAATCGGATTCAACTAAATCGAAGGTCAGACCCGAAGACGTTGTTATATGAGTTTCACTGTATGCCGTTTTGTGGCAAAGAACATGCACTAAGAAATGAATCCCAGCGTGAACTTTTGAATTTATTGACCATATAACTTGTTTTGGGCTAGCGTTGTCCTTAACATTGTACACTCAAAGTGTTTGATATCATTGGTTAAATTGTGCAAAGTAATTGAATCCTACGTACACAAACTTTGTTAAAATAAATCGGAGGGGTTGTTAAAAGGTAAAGATAATGTGATTGCAAAAGCAGTGAATATGTTCTGCCATTGTGCCGGTCTTGGAGAAGCGGGAAAAATGTTGTCGGTGCCCACTTGGCACGAGCCCCGGACAAACCCACCCTTTGCATCCCTGATAGTTTTATTTTCAGTGCTAGCTTGTTTGCCTGTTGCCATAGTAAGTTTTGTTCTGCCTTAGTTTGGGGGCGATGAGAAGGTGTTTCAGGAGAGTTGGACACCAGATGGATGGGAGATGTTAGACATTGTTTTCTTATCAATGAACACCTCATGAGTTCTGGTATTAGTTTCAGGGTACGGGCTGTCACCATGCTGCATCATGTTTCCAATCCACAGAGATCAATAAACTAACCACGCTAAGATACTCAATCGATCTTGTCTTATCGATCTACTCGGTGATTTTGCCAGTGACTTATAGAAATTGCACAAGGCTCAAGCACATCGCATTTTCATTATTACAGTCGTGTTGGGGAATAGTTCAGTTTTGTCAGGGAGTGTGTGTGTGTGTGTGTGTGTGTGTGTGTGTGTGTGTGTGTGTGTGTGCGCGCGCGCGCGTGTGTATGTGTGTGTTTGTGTGTGTGTGTGTGTGTGTGTGTGTGTGTGTGTGTGTATGTGTGTGTGTGTGTGCGTGTGTGTGCGCGCGCTGAGAGGAGGGGGGGGGGGCAGACAGAGGGAGATAAAGTCACAGTGAAACGAAGGGAGGGGAATGGAGGGAGGAATAGAGGCAAAGAAGATACAGTACACAGTATGTCAATGTGTCGAGAGGAGCGGAGGGGATGGCATCCCAATTGTTGGGAGGGGAGAAAAGTCATCTCTGATTTAAAGAGCCGACATCCTAGAATTAAGAGACGTTAGAAATGTATATTTTCAACATGATATTAATTTGAGTACTTTTAGGGCAGAAAATGTGGACTCTGAATGTGTACTGGGAGATTCAAAGGAATGAATAAACTAACAATGTGTCGAATAAAGACTCAAGTTAGCGTTAAAACACAAGTGCTCACTTTGTCCTCTCAGGATCATATTGGATTGTCATAATTTTTTGTCCCGATTCCTCCGGGGGGGGTTCTTACCAAGTGTGGGAAGGGCGCACTCTTTACCTTGTGTCTTGTCTTGTGTGTAGTTTTCAACTTGAATGGCCGACGAGTAGGATGGCTGGTTAGCTCCTTGAGTCCCGCTCAGCTCCGCGGTCAGTCATGAGTTGTCTTGTCGGTGCGATGTCATGGTTAACATGTTGGCCCGTGGTCGTTACACAAGTATCTTTACCTCGCCAAGTTTTACTGAGCAAATCGTTTTCACTTTTCAATTTACATTTTAGAAAACTGACTAGGGCTCATTTATCTGAATGTTATTCCGTGTGTGAGCCAGTGAAAGTATTCAGTAGAAGTCTATTATATCACCACCTTAGGTTTTCCATCACTAACGCTAATTTTAACCTGTCATCGCGGTTTTTCGCCGCCGATTTTGCAAATTTGCGGCTGCAAACTTCGGATCTTCCGCAAACTAACGCAAATTTTACCAAAAAACGTGTTTTTCAGAAATATTTTCCTTCTTTTGAGCCGTTCTCGAACTCAAATTTCACATCAGGCCCTTGGAAGTCTGCCAGATTTGTTTCCCTTCGTTTTGAACTTCATTCGCAGTCTAGATCTCTATTCTAATTCTAATCCTATTTAATTTTAAGCTACTATTTTTTACCGCTGACACTGGTACACTGTTGCAGCGTTAACCGTAGTAACCGTAGCGTCTTGTCTTTCGTAAAAAATTCTTTCTGACGTGATCGCTGAATCGTGACTGCAATAACAATGTAAGAATTTCTGAAGAGCAAATCTGGTCGACATGTAACAGCGCACCAACGGCATGCCGAGTTCACTAGTTGGACGCACGTAAGTGGGGGCAAGCTGTTTTGTACCCCTTGCAACATTTGACTCTCATGGTGTGTCCTTTCTAGAGGCGTCAAAGCATTTCTCTGAGGGACTAGATCGGAATTTGAGGATGGGCATTCAAGACACATTTTGTCAAGCATGTTGTACAGTCAACCAGAAGCTTGAGAAGTACATGTCCCTCCAGGGACAGCCGGGGATCAAGCTTATCAAGGTTTTACCCTTTTTTGATCCTACCAGAATGATTTTTTTGATAACGTTGATACTCTTGATTTGCCTGACCTGAAAGAAGTGCCAGCTACAGAAACCATGAGATAAATAATCTCTTGGTCCAAAAGCTGTGAAGACGTTAGGTGGTATTCCACTCGATCTTACTATCTTTTGAAACAGTGTAAGTGAAGATGTTCCTCATTCAGCAAAAGTAGCTTTAAAAATACATTTGTTTGAATTCTGCTGATGCCGAGAGGAGTTTATCCATTTATAATCTTGTTTTCTTTTCTGAGAAGAGACGACACCTCAATGAAGAAAACTTGAAGGCATTAATTTTTCTATATTACAATAACTTCATTTGCTTGTGAATCTTGGATGTAAAGTTGATTGTATTTTCATTTCCTGGCCAAGGTGTCATCCCTGACTTTCAGAGGTTGTCGTACCATAAGTCTCCAACCAGTTCGGTCGTGTGATCTGAGAATGCATTGCCATGCTGTTACCCATCCCGCTTTTACATCTTCAGTTTATAACTTCAGTTGTCTACCTCTAGCTCTCTTCCCTTTCATCCGACCGGTCAGGATTGTCCTTGGTAATGAGTCATGGCGCTTGGCGTGCCCGAAGTATGTCAGTTTTACTGATTTTAGTTTTGGTACCGTAGTACTTTTTACATCACAGCTTCATTTGTGATTTTGTCTTTCTAGTTGATTCTGCCTAGTCTACGAAAGATCCACATTTCCAGAGCCTCAATCTTGTTTACTCAATTTTTGTACATTGTCCAAGTTTCCGCGGTATAGGACACGAATGGAATGATGTAACAGTTCACCAGCCTTAGTTTCAGTTCCTTTGGGATGTTTCTAGATAAACCATACATGTGTAAAGATTATATATGTATAGCTTTCTAATATTCTTTTAATAATGTTATGATTGCGAGAACAACAGACAGGCACAGGCGATTTATTTATTTACTTACCACTTTAAAAAACTAAAAAGCAACAAATTATAACTATGGGAAAAATTGTTGGTAAGTTGGGACGATGAGAAGTAGGAAAAAAAAAGGTGGGACTGGGATTCGAACCCACGCTCACAAAAATAATGGTTGCCTTCAAACGCAGACACACTGTTCACTCAGCCATCAGACTTTCATCAGCGAAGGGTAAAATAAGCTTCATATACAGCACTGTTTCAGGAAAGGCAAAGCGACATGATATATCGAGATGTAGATCTAGAATCTAGGCCTAGATCTAGTGGACCAGCAGATTAGGTCTGAAGAAAACTAAAATTTGACGGAAAATTGGAAGCACTAAACATTAGAGAACTTAGATCTAGAGTCTAGATCTAGACACGTCCCTAGCTAGGTCCCAAAACGGACTCTAGGTCTAACCTGGCCTATTTTTAGCTCTCCCGAGAACGGAGTAATCTAGATCTAGAATCTAGATCTAGATTTAGGTCAAGTGCTTTAATTTCATTTTTGTTTTGTTTTTGTTTTTCAGCACAAATCTGCTATTGTACAACATATTATAATGAGATACAACTTTATTGATCATGTAAAGTACAATGAAGAAGTAAAAAAGAACTTAAAGATGCAAATTTCCTTCCAAAATGAGTCGAATCGAGGCTTTCTTAGTCCCCTGTACGACTGACGAAAAAGCGTGCATGCAGGAAAATCGTGTAGTCCGGCAAAGGCAGTCAATGACTGACAAAAACAAGCTCATTTGCTTTTGAGCTTGGCCTGCAAGTGACGAAAAAGCACAGTGGACGCGGGGCCGTAAGCAGCAATTGTTTGTATGGATTCTGAATACAAATTTCTTGGCAAATTTGGGCAAATTTGGCAATTTTTGTGGCGAATTTGGGCATTTTTTGTTGACAAATTTAGGCAAATTTTAGGGTTGCATTTGCAAATTACCGCAGGGACAGTTTAACGCTACGTATAAATTGTTAATTGCGCTATTGCGTGTTTCAATATAAATACTTTAAAAAGAAAGAAAGAAAGTAAGAAAGAAACAATATGTATATTGCACTTAACGCCAGTAAAAACGCAACGTTTTCAAAGAGTTGTAAAAAGGCAAATATGCTCTGATCATCACGGTTTTTGGAGACACAAGTGAGCAGTCTGGACATAACCAAATGGACACAACCAAATTGACCACTTGTCGACTTCATTACACATAAACTAAGAGTGAATTGTCCTGATTTTTTGCATTCGCCTCTGAATTACAAAAAACTTTAAAATCTCGATTTTCGTGGATATGCGACTAATATAAAGAGGAGTTTTGTATATAATAATTAGTATTTAATTACAGCGTGCGCAGGTATTTTTTATTAGACCAAGGACGGCAGTTAAGTGTTAGTTGGTTGTTTTTTCGTTTGTTTAAATCTATTTTATTTTTTGAAACTGACTACATGCGCTCAAGACTTGAGTTGTTTTCAGTCCAGTGGTTAGTGGGTGACAGTGGGTTTATTTTGATTGACTCATTGTGATATACACAATGAGTAAAATTTCTTTCATATTTTCCGTCGTTGAGATCGCATGCGTTTTATTTTGCTTTCGCTTTTTCATTAATCGCCATGGTTAGATTACTTACTAACAAAAAAAAACGTTGCCTTAAAACTACTGAACTATTTCTCCAAAGAAGCTGATCGAGGCCGTCTCTTTTATTCTATAACAAATCCAGGAAAAGAACAAGACATGTATGTGTAAAAGGGGGACCTATGGACCTGCAAGGGGTTGTGGGGGGGGGGGGGGCGGGGCGGGGTGCCCAGTGACATGCCCATTAGTGCTTAATATATAGCACTCTGTTGACCCCCGTATTTGGTTTTGATTAAACTGTACCCCCCCCCCCCCCCCTCTTATTAGAATTAAGAAACGCATACCGAAAAAAAAATCGGCCAGATTCGCATATTAGATTCAGTGTAATCAGGTCGACAAGTTGTCCTTTTGATGTTGTCCAGACTATAGTTCACACACCCAAGCACGATCTTTGCTATTTCCGTGAGTACTTTTCATCACAATACAGTAAGCTGTGCTTTAGTAAAATGTGTTCATTTGTTGCTATTACAAATGAATAACAAATTATTTACCTGGAAGAAAACGCGTAGCTTCTTTTACTATCACTTTTTCATTTCTTTCATCAGAAGACGCATCAACTTAGCGAAGCTGACCGCAGCTTTCGCTTCCGCCTAGTTCATGGCGGAAAATGTACCCGAAAATCCGCAATATGGCTAAAATACAGTGCTTGTTCTGTTCTCGGCTTATCCCACGAGTAGATGTTATGCTCGGCGTGAGGCAGGCTATTGTGGTTCAGACTCCATGGTTCTTCAAACACACTTATTTCCCCTTCCGTTACCGGAAGTGGGAATACGAGTAGCAACGGAGAGAAAAATTAGGGAAGGCATGGGAAAACTATGGCTCATGGGTCAGATATGGCCGCAGGCCATTTTTAGTCTGGCCTGCAAGTCTACCAGTAATTAATATTGACTGAAGCTCACGGGGAGTTGATAATACAGGGCAAAGATGAAAAAATATTCTTGCTTTTGAAAGGAAATGTAAAACTAATAGGTTCCATTAAACAAGGCAGGTAACTTTGATTATTTCCAGAAAAGTTATTAATCAAGTGTGTTAAATTTGCGTAATGTCTATTATCCCAATTTTCTGTGACATATTGTTTTAAAGTTAAGACTTCTTTCATTTCTAGGGTCAATTGTTAATATAAGTAGTGTGGTACAAATAATTTAATCTAAAGTTCAAAAGACAATGCAAAGCAGCTAAACTATATTTTTGAATTGTATGATTAAGTGACTAGGAAACTTCAAATGGGGGGGTAATCATTTAATTTAATGATGATCTTTTATTCAATCTAATGTAAATGATTTTCACTATATAGTTGTGTCATTTTGAGAATTAATGAATTGAGCATAGTGTTCACTGTCCACCCTCCGTGTTTTCCTGGTGTGCTGCTACACTGTCTGGACGGAAAAAGCAATTTCCAAACGTCAGTTGTATTCATTAAGTTGAAAGTGGGCATTTTAACTGGACCGGAGATTAAAAGATTTATATATTATGTGAACAGATGATGCTTTCATTCAAGAAAAATATGTAACTTAATGAACTGAACATACTCGTATAAAATTGAATTTTTGATTCTCATACGAGCGCGAAGTTTTGTTTTGATGAATTAAAGAGGAAAACAAAATACGCGACACATCGTATTAAAAACCCTGACCTGATAGAGAATATCTGACACCAGATTCGGATTCTACGATGCAAATTCCATAAGAAAGTCATATACACATAGCCAAGCCGAAAAGTTTTCAGAATTTTGTTGACCAGTGTAATCAATAACAATGAAACTGCCAGTCTTGAAAATCCACATCTTTAAGGGTCAATATTAGTTCCAGTCAATAGTGGAAACGTGAGAGTTATCTATTCAAGCTGAATAACTATCACTGCTTTTCTCAGGAAAGAAAAGTACTGTCGTAAATAAAGGTGTGGAGAAACCAAAAAGACACATGACTGACCCCTTGCACAATCTATACTAGACATTTTTCATAGAAACTCAACACCAATGGTAAAATTTGTGTCATTTTACAAGTTGAAATCTATCTGGGTTGCACGTCCAAAATATTCCGAAAGGCAGACATACACACGTCAGGCCTGTTCCAATTAAAGCTTCCTAAATTAGGCTATATGTATAAAATTGAATCTGTTGGTACAAGTTCTCTCTCTTGCGTCATTCCACATGCTCAGCTGACAACAGATCCTGTACGTTTATGCTATGTGAAACGCGTAGACTGAAAAACTGTGCTTTAGCTAGATAGAAAGACTATTCCTGATAAATTATGCAAGGCTTGCATTTGGAGGTTTTGAAAGAAGAGCGAAAATTCAAAAGTGGGGAACTGAAATCTGTCAAGACAGTGGAGGGGGGGGGGGCAGTTTTAAAGAATGGATTATATTGTGGAAAGTTAAATTCATAAGTGAGATCATAAAACCAGCTTTGAACGCTGTAAATGTCTTGATTAGGCACTGTTCTGATCCAGCATCTGTTAAACTTAGATTAAATTATTTTTTTGACTATCTATATGACTAAAACTTGGAGTTTGTCATAGTATACTTCCTTTCCGTTGCCGTATTTTCTTATCTGTTACCTCAACTTCTTTTCAGTGACCAATTTTCTTCTCCGTTACCAATATTTTCAGGGGTTTTATAAAATGGAAACAGTACAATGCCATTATTTGTGGATTCCAGCACGAGCCCATGCTGAGCACTTGTGATATTGCAATAAGGGTTCTGTCAGTGTAAAAAAGATTGACAGTACCACTCTGATTTGTGATCAATTTTTTGCCCGAGTATCGTATATAACACTTAAAGGGCAGTTACAAGAAAAGTATGAGACTAAAAAAAGTAAATTAATCTTTAGTACGTTGCAGGTCATACAGTGACGTCCTCAAGAAACGTGAAAATGTAATCGCCCAGTAATAGTTTTAAAGCCATTCACTACACACTCATGAAGCTTACCAATGTAAAGCTAGATAAATTCTGCAGCACCTGACACATTAATATTACATTTATGTTAAGAGACGCGCGATATAATACGGCCACTCAAATTTGATCTTTAAAAATCGGGCTTGGCGAAATTGTGCGAAATCAAACAAACGTAAAATTGTGTTTTTACTTGTATTGAGGTGCATCGACATTGGGGGGTCAACACTGGTGGAATAGACATGTATTGAATACATGTATCAAATGGAAATAGAATATTATTATCTCTGCTATGAACAACATCTTTGGTTGATTGGAAAACAAAGCAGTCCTAAATACCGCGCACAACCGGTATTTAACACTGTTACATGTGTTCATTAGTTTAATATTGTTTTTGCTTAGGAGCAATTGGTTTCGTGTAGAGCAGGGAACCTTTCTTGCACGTGGACTGTATTTGATTTTGGACAAAATCATCTGCCAATGAGGAAATGAGGCCACGAAACTGCTATTGTTTTAGGTGATCTGGGGTGGAATAAACAAAACTGCCCTCATGAGAATAACCAGATGGCTTGGTTATTGGTCTACATCGCACAAGTGTTCTTATTTTCGGCATTGTATCATTCAAGTAGAAAATCCATGCATGGCAAAGCACTTTCTCAAAGAGCCAATGTCACTAGACATTTCTTGGAAAACTAAATCATATCAACGTTGGAGTGGTCACCAGTAAATAGCCCCGATATGAACCCAACAGGTATAAAAAGTCACGTGAAACAGCAGCTGAAGAAAGGCGCCCCCCCCCCCCCCCCAATTCAGATCCTTTCTTGCAACTCTCTTTGATATCTGGGTTGACAGATTGTTATGTCTAAACTGTAATTGAGTCGACACCCAAAGGGTTCGTGCTCAGCACGAAACATGGCTCCTAAACAAAATAACAATGAGCACTTTTAATGTAAAGTCCAAGTTGTGCGTGGTATTTGTGATTGCTGTTTTCCGTTTCTTTTGAAAAAATCGTACTAAACTATTGTTTTTTGCAGAGACAAAATTCTCAGTTCAGTGGATATGCATTGTATGTAAATTTTATCAATATTAATGCTCCTCATACATGTGCGAAGACAATTTTACTTTTCTTCGATTTCACACAATTTTGCCAAGCCTGATTTTTAAGTTCAATTTTGAGTGACCATATCTCGAACGTTTCTTAACGCATTAAAGTGTCAGTTGATGTATTTCAATTGTAATTGGTATGCTACATGGGTGTGTAGTGCAAGGCTTTAACATGATGATTCGGTAATTATTTCAAGTTTCTTTTGGACGCCACTGTAGTATATTATCTCTCTCTCCCTCTCTCTCTCTCTCTCTCTCTCTCTCTCTCTCTCTCTCTCTCTCTCTCTCTTTCTCTCGACCTCATTTCATCTCAAGAATTCAGAAAATTGTCAATGAAATCATATAGGGATGATATTTTTCTGTTTATTGGCCCATACTGGTTATTGTGAATCCCAGTATACTTAAATAAGAGTACAAACAAATATTTTCTCTTCAGCTGTACCCAGAGTCCCTTAACAATAGAGCATTAGTTTAGCTGGACTACTTCTACCCCCAACTGTCGTGTAACTAAGTCGCTGCACTATGAATTTAATGTGTATTCTTATCCCACACAAGACGTTACAAAATGAATGATCTCTTCTCAATTATCTAACAACATATTATTATATCTACCGATCCTTTGTTCGCCCCAACATTCCCTTCGCCTACTCTTTCCACCTCTCTCTCTCTCTCTCTCTCTCTCTCTCTCTCTCTCTCTCTCTCTCTCTCTCTCTCTCTCTCTCTCTCTTCTTTCTCTCTTAGTCTTTCTCTCACCCCCTCCCTCTCTATCTATCTCTCCCCCCCCCCTCTCTCTCTCTCTCTCTCTCTCTCTCTCTCTCTCTCTCTCTCTTTCTTTCTTCGTCTGCCTCTGTCTCTTGCTCTTTCTCTGTCTCTCTGTCTCTCTGTCTCTGTCTTTGTCTCTGTCTCTGTCTGTCTGTCTGTCTCTCCTCTCTCTCTCTCTCTCTCTCTCTCTCTCTCTCTCTCTCTCTCTCTCTCTCTCTCTATTTGTCTCTCTCCCATCTACTCCTCTCTGACTCCCGCTTGTCTGTCAGGGCCAAACCAGACTGAGAGTGATACAACATCCAAACAGAAAAACGAAGATACTCGAGAAAAATTATTGTTCCCTGGGGAATCTAACGTGGGTCTTCTACGTGAGACAATAAAGTGCCTAACCACTATACCACAAACACAGGTTATTTGTGTGTGTATAACTTATTACGTTATATGTGTGTATGTGTGTATATTATATTTGTATGCATGTATGTGTGCGTATATGCGTGTGTATGTGTATTAAGCTATGTGTTTATAACTCCCCATGTGCATTGCAAAACCAAGATATTATCTTTGATTTGCTGAGGAACTTTGATTTTTATGTTCTATTTCCCATTCACAACACCAAGATAACGCATGAAAGAAAATTAATAAGAAATTTTAACAAAGAAATTAGGTGCCTCTCCCTCGTACTACATGTCTGATCTTTTTTTCAAATTCACGTTCATTATACCCTCTTTTTATTCAGATATCAGTGCGTCGCCTATCACACGAAAGGGCGTATTCCAGATTTTGGCAGTTTTGAGTTGTTACTACTAGTAGGTAGAATAGCGCTGCCTCAGATCTATGTTCGCACGAAACGGCGTATCCCTAGCTTTAAAATAGCAGCACTAGCAGTAAAAAATCAAAAACGGCGTACGCTAACACTCAGCGCCACCGAATCAGACGAAACGGTGAACACAGGCTTACGCCTTTTCGTGTGCAAAAAAATGATACAAAGTTTTATCAATTCTATTCGCACGAAAGGACGTATACCTTGGATACGCCCCTTCGTGTCAACGACAGGAACACTTTTGTCTTTTTTTTCTGGCATAGGCCAAGGCTGTATAACGTAATATCATAGTAATACTAGACTCTAGGCCCTCCTCTAATGATGCAATAGGCCTGATACACAACACAGAGTTAAGTAGTATGCCTTGTGTTGCAGCGAATCCTGCTTGTGCTAGAGTGAAAATGAGGCGGTCCTTATTGTGTTGTTAGCCTACAATTGGTTACTGTTGTTTGCAGCTTACTGTCACACACAACGTGATCTGCTGACTATTGGAAACCATTAGAAAAAGCAAACTTGGGTTTGATCAAATTTAAATCAGATCTACTTTTTGTCCAGCAATACACATGAATATTGCTCAGCTATATATATGTTTTTCCATTAGCGTATTATTCTACACTCATTCCCTAGAAGGCAACGCTATCTAGACAACCCCCCCCCCAGGGCAGTGCTACTGACTGAAGTGATAAAAACATCATGACTTAGACTTTGTTATATTGATCCGAAGACAGGTCTACTAGGTGAGCCGTGTAAGTAGCCCCTAAATCTTTATATTTTACACACACACACATACACACACACACACACACACACACACACACACACACACACACACACACAAGAAACTCAAACCCAAATCGTTCTTTAGCTTGTACTCAGACTATCGGAATTTTTCTTGTGTATTAAGCCCAGAATGGCAAGTTCGCATTTCAATGAAAGTGACTTCGACTTTGTCAGATGACATTTCGTTAGCTGAACTTTGAAATGTAGGCCTACAATGACAATTGAATTTCCTGATCAACACGAGGCTGAGAATGAAGACACGTCTCTTGGCCTGGGTGACTTCGATGATTCGGACACGGATCATTAATTCCTAGAAGTTCCAGTATTTTGTAGTCAAAAGGAAAGACAGGGCAATCAACAAACTCTGAATCCATAGCGCACAATGTTTTTGAGACCGATGAAACCCACAGTATCAACGAACGGCTACCAGAATCATTTGAAGTTGAAGGGTAAGCCCGCCAGGCGTCGCCAAAGAAACGAAGAGAATCAAATCGAAGAACGATGCAAAAAGAAAGCGACAATGTGGCGAATAGTACATGAGCGCCGACACGAAAAAGGTTGTTCCAGCACGAATGATGAGAAAGGGCTGCGTTGGAATGGAATGTACGAGAGCTGGCGGTCAGTGTTCGGGAATCTCAGGAAAGGACAGGAGGGAGATATTTCAGGACTTTTTCAAACTGGCTGACCTGCATAATCAACAAATAATCAATATTCATCCAATAGTGAGAAATTGGCTTTAAAAAAAGCTTTCTATTCATATTTCTTAATTTCAAGTGACAATTGCCACATTTAGAATAATCTTAAACTACATGCTTTATTTATCTTATAATGACCATATTTACACAATTTAGATCATTTTCAAGTTGGACGACCTTGACCTTGCCTGTCAGGGCCAACCAGGCTCACTGTTGAGGGACATAGCATCCCAGGAAATGGACAACGAGAGTTCGTTGCGTGGCATATTGTGACGACAGAGCCCAAGGTCGGGAAACCAAACTCTCGACGCAGCAAAACGCATGCTTATGGAAAGCGCTTGAAAGTGTGTAGGAACACATTCCTTGCAACCTTGGGTACTTTAGAGAAATGTGCCCGAGTTGTTTTCTCAAAGATTACGGAGACCGGCATTGTGGAAGAAGACAAGCGAGGGGGCAATCGGAGCAGATGAAGACAAGAGAAGAACAAAACAGGGAGATGACCAGTCAACACATTGACAGATTTCTACGCGTGGAATCGCACTACTGTAGGGCCTCTTCCAGCAAAGAGTATCTCAACCCAGACCTCGCATTGTCCAAAATGTACGACATGTTCGTGAAAAAAAATCCATGCAATGACATCCCAGGTTTTCACACATTCAGACGAGTGTTCAAGACAAAAAAAAGGACTAATGTTCACTCTGCAACTCTTTCCGAAAAGGGGAAGAAGCACAGAAAAATGAACTCAGGGAAGTTTATAACAGGCACAATGCAGAAAAACAAAAAGGTGTGACTACTTAGGGAGGATTGCAAGAAGGTGGTTCAAGCTGACCACAGCATTCTGGCTGGGAACTTTGATTTCAGATGAAAATGCTTTGTTCTACAAGAGGAGACTTTCCAGACAGACAGACAGACAGACAGACAGACAGACAGACAGACAGACAGACAGACAGACAGACAGACAGACAGACAGACAGACAGACAGAGAGGTATGGGGAAGAGAAGAGAAAGGGGAAGGTTTGGCGGGTGGATGGGGGGGAGGAGGTGAGGAGTGATGTCTTGGAGGAATTGTATCCTCTACTTGTCAGTCTGAAGGCTGAAATTAATGGTGTGGACACTCAAACACAGGGCGTATACATGGGCGTATACACTGATTTTGGATAGGACAAAAAATTGAACAATCACACGAAAGGGTGTATGCCAACATATGGCACATTTTCGCAGTGAAATTATATAAAAAACCAGTGCAAAACTAATCTTGCTCGTTGTTTGATATCTTATCAGGCCCACAATATCCAAATATCCCGATGGTAGGATGCAGTTCACTAAAATGACAAGGGAAAGGGATGAAGCAACATAGCTCTCCTGAAAAAGTAAGAAAACAGGGATACGCCTTTTCGTGTGACAGGCAACGAGTGGAAGAATTTGCAGTCGGTTGATCGGGTGCTTCCATTCCTTTCTTGTTGGGTCTCCTCATCGACCCAGACAAATAACGCCAAACTTTTCCTGTCCGTGTTCAATTGAAAGTGATATGAAAATTAAATGCCAAACGACGTTGCGTTGCACCGCCCGGTTCGCCTCACTCCCGATGTGGCCACCCAATGATTTCGCCTCGACTCGCCCCGCCCAGCCCCGCTCCGCCCCGCCTGCATTGTGGCCTGAACCTTATGCAGTTGCGAGCACCGTAAACCACTTATCAAACGAACAAGAGAACAACAACACTCTAACTTCCGCTCAAACAACACAGAAACCTAAAACGCAGATTTCAGACAACATTATTCTCGATTTCCTAAAGGCCAATGCTATTTTTGATTAAAATATATTTTATATAAATTATTATTTATGAAAACTGGCATTTTTATCTCGAAAATGAAAACCTTTTAAACCTGTCCTTTGAAAAAAATTAAGTCGTGTTTTGAACTGTTGTGAATGCAAACAACTTGCAAACAAAACAAAACGTCAACATGAAAGATTTGCTGTAAAGAAAATATCAGACAGTACTTTTGTTTTAAGTATAGCATCTGACTCTAAATAAGCTGTAACTATTTTCGTACGGATTCAGGTTTAGAAAATTGTAGTGGTCAAACTGATACTTTATTGTATATAAACAAATTGTATGACTTTTTACAATTGTAATGTAGTTGTAGCAACAATGTACCACCCAAAAGCTATGACTGTGCTCCATTTCTACACTCATCATTAGCCTTTCTATCTAACCACGGAACAGGGTGTTGGCCAATGTCAAAGCGACAAAAACGTTTCACTTTTTCCGGTTTTGGACCAGCTTCTTGACAATATTATACCTTTCGTTCATTTTTCCCTCTGAAGCACGACATGCTCTTTTGTCTTTCAAACTATAAGAAAAAGACGTATTAGTTATTGTTGACCTGTCAGCTTGTGTTTCCCTAACTTTTTTCTTTACTTTTGGTTTTGGTGTTACGGAGTAATTGGCGTCTTGCTATTGTCGTGAGGTCAATCTACGCCCCTGAAGAAGCCTCTTACGACACACAGTCTTATTCTTTGGTCTCCAATATAAGAACCAATATGTGCACCACCACCCTTTTAAAAAGTGAAAACAAAAGGAAAAGAGTCCAGATTTTTATATAAGATCTTCACCAAAAATGTCTTGAACATTGACAAGAGCTTTACAGTAATTTGCTTTTGAACTGTTAAAATCCTGTTGCCACTGGGTAATGTTGGGGTTATTAGAAGAGAATGGTCCGTTTTTTCCTTCTTGTGCGTCTCTTGATGCAGCCTTTTAACCCCCCCCCCCACCCCCCTCCCCCCACCCCACCTGTCCAAATCTGTAAACCTGGCCAACCCGGAAGAGGATGAGATTTCGCCTATTGCATTGCGTAATACAGATTGCTGGAATGCAAAGCTTTTCTTAGTTGCCATCGACTGCGCACGACATCGCTCTGATGGCACGAATTTGCGATCAATACAGCCAAATCGATTTTTATAGAAATGTTTAACCATTGTTCTCAACCCACGAAAGGCAAAAACCAATGTTGTAGATTGCCATGACCCTGAGTTACCTTATTTATTCTTCGAAAATGTTAATAGTTTTTAGCTATTCGAAATTACCTTGTGTGCATGTCATAGCAATCAGTACCCCGATGATGTTTAGGTTTTATTTTGCAGTGAGTATCAACGAAAAACGAAATAAAAGGTATTCATAAACAATAATTTGCAAGTAAACTTACGTCATGCAGGTGATCTAAGGTGGGGGTTGGGGGGTTGGGGGGGTTGGGGGGGAGGGGTGGGGTGGTGTGGGTGGGAGGAGTTGTGTGATCAATCGAGTTCAATTAACAGCATACTATTATACATATAGTATGTACACCGTGAAAAGCCATCACACATTTCAAAGAATCCGAGATATGCCCATATCCATGCATAGCCTATAAAACCTCAACAGTCAAAACTGAAAAACAACCTTGTGACAAACTTATAGCGCGGTCAAATATTCGTCGTGCAACGTTTTGTCGAATTAGTATCGCTTTAACTGTCAAACAAGACCTTCCATCTTTTGCACAGCAACTTTTGTCAATTTGTCCCCGCCGATCAATATTTTTGTAAATAGCCGTTTGTTGTATTCTAGAAAATGAAAATCCGTATTAAAGTTGATGTCTTCTGCTTCATACAAGATACAAATAAACAACTTTAATTGATTAAAAATATTTTATTTTGATTTATTTTAAAGGTTTGTGTGGTTTGCTGTGAGCTTGGGTGACAAGATAAAGAAATTGGGACCTAACTAGTGCGTAGCTGTGAGATTATTTTTAGAACCATTGCCTCATGGCCACCTCCAATCGAGATCTGGATTCTAGATCTAATCTAGGCAGTAGTTACATAAGAAAACAAGTCATCTAGATCTAGATCTAGATCTATAGGCTTTCAGCATATGCCTGCTTTAGCCTAAATACATGTTGATCTCGCTCACAACACAAGCAGTATAATTTAAGATAATAAAGTTTAATACATTTTTACTTATCTATCTATATATAAAAGTGGGCTGGGGGGGGGGGGGGGCTTTGTGCTCAAACTCCTCCCTTATTACCTATTCCACACCTTTGAAACTTTGCAGGCGTCCACAGCATTCATGTGGCTAGGACCTAACTTTAAAAAATCCACGCAAACTGCTTTCCTCGATTTTTCCAAAATATTTTGTTTCGTCCACAGAGTCCTAATCTTGGGAAAGTCCGTTTTGTAAGACGCCATTGTAAACAAGTGAGGGTTCCGTTCACTAGCCGTGCGCACTGTTTCCACACATTTGAAATTCTGGGGTGTACAACCACGAAAGCGGAATAGACAATCAATCTATACATCTATTATATTTTGGCAACTTGGAAATACATGTGTCACTTTTCTCTCAAGATGTATTTCTCCGTTCCAGCAGAGTGTAAATATATAGTAGGCCAATGACTTTCAATTGATGTTAATGCACCGACCGTTCCTTTCGTGGAAAGAGGGCCCAGCTAGCTGTAAATAATATATATATAAAAGTGGACTTGGGAGGCTTTGTGCACAAACTCCTCCCTTATTACCTAACCAACACCTTTGAAACTTTGCAGGCGTCCACAGCATCCATGTGGCTGGGACTTAACTTTAAAAAGTCCACGCAAACTGCTTTCCTCGATTTTTCCAAAATGTTTCGTCCACACAGTGTTCTAGGCCGAGGCTAACTTACGATCAACCGTTTGGCAGTCTCATTTCTTAAAAACCGGAACTTTTCTCGACACACTTCCGTTCACATGCTGTGCCAATGCGCACTGAACTCACAATGACTTAACGATTAAGTCCGTTCGTTAAATGGGGTACCCAACTAGTTTAACTATAATTAGTGAGCGTACATTAGCCATGCATGGGGTCTGGAGAGTTGGAGAGGAAAGAAACAGAGCACGCAAAAGCATTATAGATCTATAGGCCTATAGACAATGGCGAGGAAAGGAAACAAACTGTAGAAACAGAAAACAGATTTCGTTTTGTGTAGGCTAGGCGTACAGGTCTATAGGATAAAAACAGGAATACAACAATGACAGATCGAACTCACTAGAGGCCTATATTATATATA
>NW_004797271.1:270165-273494 GCF_000002075.1 Aplysia californica | reverse complement strand
TAGATAGATAGATAGATAGATAGATAGATAGATAGATAGATAGATAGATAGATAGATAGATAGATAGATAGATAGATAGATAGATAGATAGATAGATAGATATACATGGATTAATAGCACTTTACTGAAACTGGCTCTTACAAGTGGGTTGAATGTGACAGTCTTTTATAAGACTGCTTTGCTGTATTCATATAAAGATTGTCTCTTGCTGATTCTTTTATAGTAAAGTCTGAAATTGGTGTAGGCCTACAGTGTACAGCTAGGTTCATGACAGAACTTCGAGTTCACTTGTATTATCTGCACACATCAGCTGGTACACACTTCCCAGATCTGATGTAGAGTTTTTGCATTGCTTGAGGTTTGAACATTTTCTGGAAAAGTTTGTATGCTTTTCTGGAGCAATGATAGATTGCCAATATGAGACTTTTTGTCTTGATATGATTATTATGTCCATACTTCTCTGTCAGGCACATAAATTTGGGACATTACAAACTTCAGGGCTGGTCCTGACGGGGTCAAGCTAGCACTTCCTTACTTAAGTAAGCTTTGCAATTTCTTTGTCTCTTTAATTTTGTTACCTGTATTCCGTAGTGTTGAAGCAGCAGGACATTGCCTTCTTAGATGTCAAGTTTTTGTTCTTTCCGCTTCTTCAAAACTCTCACATCACATTGCAGACACTTGATCTTTTGTCATGGACAGGACCTGTCCTTTGGAACTGGCCTGGAGGGAACAATGATTATTTATTTTGGAGAGTTTGGAACAGTAAACAGCATGGGCACAGTCAGGGGCGGTTTGTTAACTGGTCAGATTTTTGTCAACTGAGCTGTTGACTAGAGGTTTATTGCTGATGACGATTTTCATTCAGTTTTAAGTAAATCCAAACAAACATGTATCAACATTCAAAAACACCTTGCCGATTTGAAGGCGCTCAAATAGACAAGTGGGATTCACTGCTGTTTTGTCGCAACATAACCTCATTCCTTCACATTTGTTATCGCGCCGGCTCGTAACTTTAAATCGTCTCCCGTCAAGCTGTCACGTCGCGGAACTTCGTACTACGTACGAGGCCAAGCACACGGCGGGCTTGGCTTAGGCCTAGCGATGACGTCAGTCCCATGGACAAATCCATTGTCAGCCCACAGAGCGATTAGTACATCTCTTAATTGCCAGATTTGCCTCTTTGTAGCTTACAAAATTAAGAATGAGACTGTCTTGAGCAGCACAGACACATATATTATTTTATCAGCAAAACATGTATTTATCATTCAGCCTTTCTCTAACTACTATCAGAACATTTATTGTCAGCATGGCACTAATCTTTTTTGTTTATTGACTTTTTAACCACCTATAGTTCCTGTTTTCTCCCCACTAATAACTTACATGGCCCTTAGGAGTCTGGCCGGCGAAAGAAGGAATCGTCTAGTGAAGATATATAGGAAAAATTTAACGAGGAGCGATAGACACTCGGCTCCCCTTTTCAACCCTCACCCCAGCTAGACACCAGGTTCTATAATTAGCATTTGACACACTTCCCCACTTTGTTACAACACAGTGTTCAGTTTTCAATTCTGAGAACTGAGAAGTGCGATGAAGTACATTTGATGATATAATGATCGGAAACTTGTGTGCTTTGTCCAGCTTTGTATAGCATTTGATTGTAGACTTGATCTGCTTCGGACAGCGTCACTGGTACAGTAGCAATTGACTTTTTGTCATCATACAGGACAGTTTTTATTACATTTAACTGGTCCAGTGCACGTCGATATTTTGTGTGGGGGTGTAGAAAGTACGAGTAAAGTACTGTACTGGAGGCCAGGACCAGCGGTTTATTGCTTCTCACTTTCAGTTTGTTTTCTAGCATAGACTCAGGTAGTGTGTTTCTTTTTCTGTGCCGATCAAGTGAGTTTCTGTTAATCTCAGTAACTTCGATCTTACATTATTCGTAATATTGTTTCTTGACGCTACCGCATATTTTAGCTCTTTCACGTTAAATTACATAATACAATGTTTACTGTGGTATGTGTGTGTGAGTAGGGGAGGGGGTGGGGATGGCGAAAGTAGTGGTATAAAATAAGGAGAGAGAGAGAGAGAGAGAGAGAGAGAGAGAGAGAGAGAGAGAGCATGTGTGTGTGTGTGTGTGTGTGTGTGCGCGTGCGTGTGTGTGTGTGTGTGTGTGTGTGTGTGTGTGTGTGTGTGTGTGTTGTGAAGGAAGGGGGTGGGGGAGGGAAAAATAGTCGACGTGAATGACCGCCGGTCAGTTCTATAAACCACGAGCCGCCACTGGGCACAGCTATCTTCACTTGAATTGTTCAAGATGCAAATTACCAAAGACAGTGCGTATTGTTCAAATTGCTCAGCGCACAATGCATTTCCACTGTACAACTGTACACAGTACATGTATAGGTGACTTGCTATCTTAAGAACCAAAGTCAGCCTTCCGATAATTCATAACCCATTTTTGGACATCTGAAAGAAATTATAATTTTTGGGTAGGATTACGTAGACTAGTAATATAGACTGATGCTTAAAATAATACACTGTGGTGGCTCATATTCTCACGTGTGCAACTAAATGTGGCAAAATTCACAGATCTATATTGAATATAGGCTGACTCCTTTAGTTTCATTTCATAAAAGAGAAAAGTGCTTGACTGATAGACAGTTTTGAGAGAATACATCTACAGAGATTCTAAGAATGTTTTTGGATAGTTAAAGTTAAATGACATTTATCCCACATCTTAACTCCCCCCCCCCCCCCCCAATAAATAGATAGATAAATAAATAAATAAATAAATAAATAAATAAATAAATAAATACGTTTAAATCATTTTATAAAGATTATAAATTAAGACGGAAGGCATTTGAAAACAAAAGTGCCTTTTCCTATGTGGACTACTCTGACCTAGGATGCAGTAGTTTTCATACAACTGAACTTGAATCTTGCCTGGCATATTTGGAGTTTTTTAATTCCGATAAGAAGCTTCAATTTTTTTTAAAATTAAATACTCAATATGTTTCACTACTCTAGGCCTACGTCTACGTGGAGGAGGAGTCGAAGCGCCATATAGCCCACGGGTATGCATTCTCAGGTCTACAGTGTGTGTGTGTGTGTGTGTGTGTGTGTGTGTGTGTGTGTGTGTGTGTGTGTGTGTGTGTGTGTGTGTGTGTGTGTGTGTGGGTGTATAAGTGTGTGTACGAGTGCATGTGAGCGCCACGTTTGCACCATATACCCTCCCCCCCCCCAAAAAAAAAAAAAATCAATATAATATGAAGGCGATGATGATGTAATTAAAAAATGGAACTTGTCAGTGAATTTTTGTGTGTGTGTGT
>NW_004797271.1:245153-270065 GCF_000002075.1 Aplysia californica | reverse complement strand
AAATGGAACTTGTCAGTGAATTTTCAATGCCCACACACCCTCAAACTGATGAAGAATGAAAAGGGAAATCAATACTGGGCGATCCTCAAAATAAAATTCTTTCAGATCACTTGAGACACATGTTTTGTGTGTATGTGTGTGTGGGGGGGGAATTGCACAATTGTTTCAACACTGCAAGGTTTCTTAAAAGGTGTGATACCCAACTGAAGAATTGATTTTGGGGGGGGGGGGGGTAAGTGGGTTGGTGGTTTTGGGGGTTCTTTTTAGGGTAAGCGCTTTACGGTGCCTGCGACAGCATAGGTCGCATTTGAACATTAAATAGTTTCAGTTTGGTAGGAATTTTAAATTTTGGTCAGGTGTGGGCAAAAGCCTGGCCTACTCTTTTGATTTTAAGAATACCAAAGGATCTTTAACTTGCGCAACTTACACACGTGACCTCCGAGATGTTTCGCCCTTGTCCGAGAAGGCTAGGTACTAGGTGTTAGATCATATTATTATACCATAAGATCATGGGTGTGACTGAAAGACAGCAGTTAGATCGAAGGAGCCTATGAGTGGCAGTAGTAGTAGTAGTAGTAGTAAAGGCTGCAGAAAGAGCCAGGAGCCAGGGGGAGGAGGCAAAAGGTGTGTGTTTGTGGGGAGTTAGGGGGGGGGGGCAGAAAGTGGAGAGGAAAACAGACGACAGAACATAGAGCAAGATAGGAGGTGAAAAGAGAAAACTTTAGAGAAGAAAAATGTCTGTCCCTGCCATGATTCAAACCTATTGAATGAGAGGCAAACACTGTAACCCAGACTCTAAATTCTACAGACCACAATCAGAGGCCTCAGAAAAACGTGTATTATTCGCTAGTTATAGTGTTTCGTCCTCTTGCACTGGCATGACAGGACGAACTAGTATATACTATTTTCCTGCCTGCCACGACTGATGATCATGTGAAACATTACATCTAGAATCTAGATATTATCTACATTTTCTAGATTAGTCTAGATCTAGATCTAGATCTAGAATATAATAGAGTAGATCTAAATTTAGATTAGATCTAGTAGATTTAGATTCTATTCTAGATCTAGATCTTGATCTCGATATTTAGATCTAGACTCTACATCTTAAAATTGTATTCTGATTGGTGGTTCGAAGGCCTTTTTGGCGTGGCTGGAACTGACCGCGATGGGTGCAGCCGTAATAACAGACGAAAACTGATCCTCTTGATATCGCCTCTGCCCACCTTTCAACCTCTTATTTTCAGCAGCGCATGTAGTTGATGATTTTTTTATCATCGGCTGGAATGTGCTGCTGAAAAAAGAGGGTGCCGCAACGAAACGTTCTTCCCAATTAGGGAACGTAGGGAAAGTAGTCCCTTCGCTTAACATCGTCATATCCAGGGTTGCCACTCCTGGGTTTTTGAACCCAGATCTGGGTATTTCGACTTTGGTCCTGGGTTCTGGGAAGGTACAAGGTAAACTTGAGTAAATCTGGGTTCTTGGCTCCATGAGAGCCAATACAAGCCAAATTAGGCCAGGACACAAGGCATAGGCTAAGATTTTTTTTAAAGTAGTCGCAGGCTACATTACATGTGTTGTCATTAAAATCTGGCCTACTGCACACGCTGTAAGCAATGTTATTTTCAATGTTGGAGTATTCTGAAAATTGCTTATTGAAGTTGAAAATTAATGAACTTTTACAAAATTTTTGTTGAATTAAAAAAAATTCAATTTTTTTTTTAACCTCAAGCCTTTTTTTCTCTTATATAAGCTATGTATCTGGGTTTATGGACTGAAATCTGGGTTTATTTTGACCCATATTTGGCCGGATCTGGGTTTGTGTCAAAATAGAGAGTGGCAACCCTGGTCATATCGAAAATGCCGCTGCAGAGAATCGATTCGATGCATCGATACCAAAGATAGTACATAACAAGATGGGCCACTCAGCCAAGAAAGTCTCCGCCGGAAGTTCGCTCTTTGCTTCAGATGGCGCTGCAGTCTGTTTTGAAGCTCTCTTTCGTTTTTCCAGAAGAAGAACAGGAAAAGCACCTCCTTGCGTGAGCAGATCGACTGCTGTTCATCAGCAGTTCGGGTTCGTTCAGTGCGGAGTTTTGGGGGTTTTTTTGGGTTTTTTAAATGACCTCTCGCCTTTCATTCTAAAGTCAAATTAAACGAAGAAAACAATCACCCTTTCCTCCGGAAGATGTTTTTTGTCAGCGTAACCATTTTAAAAAAAGTGTTCTTCCGAAATGTATTCATAAACTTGCAAGTTTCACTTTAATTTTTTTAAACTCAAGTAGGGTAACTCTGTTCGCAAAGGACGCGCATTTGTGAAGAGGGCGCCCCCGATTTTGAGGACACTTTTTAAATTGGCTCTAAGAGAGAAGTGGCCCCTCTTGTTATGTAGACTCTTTGTCGATACCCCGAGGCCTTCTTGGTATCGGAATCGAATCGATACTTTCGAAAAGGATCGATACATGGGGACTAATTATTCCCAGGTAATTCACTGACCCAAGGGTTGACGCTCTTGTTGTTTTCAAGTCCAATCGAAACATCCGGTTTGAAAAAGAAACGCGCTCTTCGCCTATAAATCAACATGGCAGCAAGAAAGACTAGTATTGTGTGGGAATTTTGAGAAGAATAGGCTAATCTTTCACAGGTTAAGTGTTTATTAGGCCCAAAAAAAAAATACATTCTCAGGTTAATGTGTTGATTTTGCGTGCCTGGTGTGTGTATTGTTTTGTTTTTTTAATATATCGATCAAGTACAAGTAGGCCTACTCGGTATCGGTATCGGAATCGGTCTCGAATGAATACCTCGAAAAAGTATCATGTATCCCATCGGTTCCTAAATAGTGGTATTGTCCCAGCACTACCCGCTAGCTGCTAGTTGACCACTGGACGCATGCGCAGAGAACCACTACTTCCCGGTACACGGAAGGTGACGAGTAGAGGTACAGGAATTTCCATGTACACCTACCCACTTCGTTTTTTGGCCTTCACCTTAGCCTAAAATTTTAAAAATAATACTTAGACTCACAGACCAAGGACAGCCAATATTGAACTTTAACCAGGTTACATCCAAGACTAATTATACCAAGACGGGGCAACTCTTCTTTTCGTCATATGCCAAATGCAGGCCCCTCCCACCTTTGCAGCTGCGCGTATAACTCTCTGGGCTGCCGATAGTTTACATTGGAGACTTACTGCTGATCAACTTCGACACTTGTGTTGCACGCACTAGTACTATAATTTAGCGCTGGGAGAGAGCGATATAGATAGATAGATAGATAGATAGATAGATAGATAGATAGATAGATAGATAGATAGACAGATAGATAGATAGATAGATAGATAGACAGAATTACATTATAATGAGTGATAGATCTAGCTAGATTTGTACTGCTCCCCAAGAGTCAAAGAGCATACAGTTCGACAAACTATAATACTTTTACTAGAGGTGGGCGAAGGCCCAAATGGAGAATCTTGTGCACTCACCGTTACATTGCTGGAGATACAGTTTCGGCAGTTTGTCTTTAGATTTAGATTAACAGTGCTGGAGCTTCGTTTGTGTGGCTTCGTTTTCGGTGCGGTGTTTCTAAGTTTCAGTTCATGGTGGATTCTGACTGTGAGGAACTAGCTTGCTATGTAGTCAACAGTATGGCAGTGGCAATTTGAATTTTTCAGGTGCTGACTGCATGGGAGGTTCAAAAGCTTCGTTTTAAAGTGCTGTCTGATGTTTGTTTTTCTCAAAGTAGCTTGTAGATGTGTTTGAAAACTAGCTTCCAATAGACCCACAGCTTCTACAAGCAGGAAACTTACCTTGACAAGACTGGCTTCACTTGTGCTGGTTTTATACGCTTAATGAAAGTCAGGTGCTTGGCGTGTGTGTTTTCTTTTTCATCTAGCAAAGACTTGCACTGGTCACATACATTATGACTGGAGAAACTTTCCTGAGCAAATACCCATTGATATATTATTATGTGACTACATTTTCTAGATGCACCATGTCCTTTACTTTTAGTGACTTGATGAGATTAGTCACTGGTGGTTGCTCCTCATTTTGTGCTCTACCTTCTGAGAATACAGGTGGTATAAAATTGGGGTACACCTGCTGGAGTCAAAGCTGAGTAGAAAGTAATTAATATCATCCTTACAATTCATACCAGGACTGGTCAGGAGGACTTTATCAACCATTATCTGACGAAAAGCAATGAGGAATTCTTAGGGGGGGTGGGGGCGCATGGTTATCTCTATGACCGTCGTTTCCTCTGATGCCTGCAAAAAGGTTCCCTCCGCAGTCCTGGTTCAACCTGTTGCTTAGTAAGAGCTTCACGTCCCCCTTAGCTTGGAGTACTGACTTTCCGTCTGTGAAGATATTAGTGTTCTTGATTTTGTTTGGATGTATTATGAAAATGTTGGTCAGGTGGAGGATTGCTGCTTCAATGACGATGGCCTCAGCCTCGTAGTTTGTACAAGAAGTACCACATGCATCGAATAGATCTTCACATGTTTTGTCAGGATGTTCAATTCTTACCCCAAAGCCTGCGTTTATAGTTGAAGGCTGACCCGTCTGTGTAAATATGAATTGAATCACTAGGGTAGGAGTCAATTGTCCTCAGAGTTGTTGTCTTCAGTTCTACTGAGTCACATTCCTTTTTCACTGTCTTTTTATGAGGGAGGTTTTGATGTTGGCATTCTTGATGTTAATGTTTGGGGGGAGTTCTGGTCTTAAGGGTTTCAGCATTTCTCTCTTACATGGAAGATGGTGTTTTTCTGCTAGTTCAGTGGCTGTGTCAAGTATTGATCTTCCATGAATCCGTTTCTTTGGTCGTCTCTGTTCAATTATGTTTCTGTTTGGGTGGTTTTTCTCTAGTCTTTTGTAGCGCTCACTCATCTCCACAGCTGCTGCCTCTCTCCGCAAGTCCAAGGGTTCCAGGTTCGTATGGATTTCACAAGCTGCAGTTGGAGTGGATCTCAAAGCTCCGGAGATAAATCGTACAGCTTGATTTTGGATTTTGTCAAGAGACCTCTGAGTTGGTTTGCTGCAGATTGTCTGTAAGGTTAGGTTATATTCCATGGCAGAGCGTATATAGCCAACATATAACTGTCTGGGTGCATCCTTGTCCGCTCCCCATGAAGTGCTAGCCAGTCGTCTGAGAAGGTTAAGTCTCTTGTTGGCCTTGGTCTTCAGGTTCCAGATATGGTTTTTGCATGAAAACTGTCTTTCCAGCTCGATCATAAGGTAGGTCGGGTTTTCAACTTTTTCTAGTTTGTGTCCTGCAAGTGAGATGGTGAGATTTTGCTTTGCAACTTTGTGACTTTTTGTAAAGACGGTGTAGATTGACTTGGTACAATTTGCTTTTAGTTTCCACTTGACAAGCATTCCATTGTGGATCATATCTGGTCCTCGGGATTTGCGGGGCTTCAGTTTCTTCATTGCCCTGTTGAGCTCAGTGAATGTGAAGTCATCTTCAAAGAGAGAGATGCTTGCATTTGGCGCATGCTCTTTCTCCTTCAGTCTTTTCAGACAGTCTCTATGTCGGTCAGTGTGGGGTGTAACTTTGTTTATAGAAGCAAAGAACTTGTTTTGGTCTTCTTCGATGGTGCCTTCCTTTGTGTCCATGGGTTTTGGGTTGTTTCGGCGTTTTTCTCCACACAAGTTGGAGAGAAGTGACCATGCTTTCGTTCCGTTTCTACGTAGGTCATTGCGGAAAAAATCGTGCTTCAACAGATGAGGGGGGGGGGTCGAACATGACTATAGTAATGTCAAAAAATTCGTGGTGCGACTTATTGTCAAATATCTCCTGAACTATTGAACATAAGTTCTCCAGTTTTCGCACAATGACTAGTATCAATTGTCTTAACAGATCGATTTATTTTGTAAACGCCTGCAAGCTGTGTTCTAGAAAATTCTTTACATAAATACTAATAAAAAATCAAAGTGCGTGGTTTCTACAGATTTTTTAATCTTTACAACTGGGGCAATATTGCTTTTAATAGCAAATCCGTCAGGTCTTTCTAATCGGGACCTTCTGCTTATTGAACTCATGTTTTCAGAAGCATTAGTGCAAAAAATGTGTTTGCTATGAAAATGACTTTTTGTAACAAGTTTTGCTAGTAAAAAGTGTCATTGATGAGCTGTGACGTCGGTCATATGCGTAATCAAAATGTGTGTGAGAAGCGGGAAGTGCTGTGAACAAACCATTTTACTTGTGACAGAGATTTTAAGTATTTTATATAAATTTATGAAGAAACGTTTTTTAATCTAGCCCCAATTGTTCAGGAAAAATATGATTTAGTTAAGACAAATTGAAACAAACTGCTGTGCAAAGTATAGATGACAATTTTTTTCACCCGTTGAAGAGATATTTGAGGATAAGTCCCGCCACGAATATTTGACCGCACTATAGAATGTTATCTTCCTGATGATGAAAAAAGAGTCTGTATGGGGTGACCTGCATCTTTCGAAAGACTGTTGGTGCCCTGATCACATAGCACGGCTCTTACTTGCAAACCTATTGGCTTTAGTACTACGACAGCATCAAGAAGCAAATCTTTAAGAATCTCAGAACGCATAGTTGAATTGCTCAGAAAGTATCCCATTGGTTGCTTCCATTTGGAAAACAACCCTCTGGCTAAAAAGACGGTAGCGTGGTCAGCTTCTTTTTCAGTTCTCCCCCCAATCAGGCCAAAATCTTCAAAAACCTTCCTCACAATCACTTTCAATGTTATAACGCAGCTGACTTTTGAGGGTCATTTCATCAAATATAAGAATACATTGCCTGTCTCTCTCAGCCAGGTGACAGACTTTAACATTGAAAGTTTTAATAATGACTTCTGGAAATCCTGGATGGATTGCTATGTTTGGCATTGTTCTTTTCAAAGCTTTCACAGATGGTAATGTAAATTGATTTTAGAGTAGCCGGTATGCTTTAGGAGAAGCATGATGCAATGAAATGGCTTTTGTCTGTGGCCCTCCATTTCTTTCCTTTCATTTGTGGCCATGTCTAGCTGTTTGCTGAAAAAATCATGAGACTTGGGAGGTAGATATTTGACTGCCAAAGTTTTGATCAGTTCTATTTCTTTCTTTGCTAGCAGATTTTGCTTGCTTTAATTTTATGGTTGTTTTCTTCTGTGACACAATTTTCTTCTTCAACTGTCTTATTGTTTCATGCTCTATCTCCTCAGGTCTAGTGGGCTGGGTAGCCTAATAGAAATAGAATATTTGTACGTGATACAACACTGTGGGCTACTTACATTCTTGGCAAATACATAAAAGTATGCAATAAATAAACCACAAACGCTACAGAAAAGTATCTTTCAAGGCACAAATTAATGTTTGTGGGTAGTTGGCGGGTGCTCTGGTGTGGTTTGCTTCTTTTTTCCTATCAAACATCTATCATCCTTATCTCCCCTTCTTCTTTTTTATGTTGTAACACCTCTAATCTTTTGGCGCTCATATGACCCCATGCAGTTGCGAGCACCGTAAAATCTCTACTAAAACTAAACTAAAATTAATGTTCTTTGTCAGATATAATATGATCGTTTGATCAACATATTATTTTTATTATTGCCAGCATACACATTCATCACATTCAGTCACCCAGCATAAATTAGGTTTAAATGGTAGATTAAGATAAAGGGGATTTGTTGAGGGTTTTTTTTCCATATGTTTGTCTTTAATTGATATGTATTAATATTATTATCATTAGGCTATTGGTTTTAAAAAAATTGTTTTTCATGTTTAATTTCTTACTAATAATTGATAAATTACATAATAAAGGAAAAGATATTCCAGATTTTAACATAGTACTGATTTAACAGCTTGCCTCCTTTAGTTCTTACAGTAACATTCTTTCTATCACATTCTGATTTGCCAAATGAAATTTTGATTTTGAGTAATTTTGCAAAGCTTTGCCCAAAAGAGTAATCAATTTGGGATACATTTCCGTAAAAATAGCTCAGCAGGATACATTTTTAGTGGATCTGAGGCTTGTTTATAAGATGGCTACCGCCTGCATTTGAAATCAACCTCTCAAGATTCCTTCAACAAAGTCTTCAAATAGGTTCTGGGTTTATCTCTGATTTCCAACGCCAAACTCCGAGTTTGAGGAGAGATATTCCTGTTCTGAAGCTCTTCGTCATTTGGTTAAATGCCCTAGTCACACCTGGGTGCCAAAATCACCCCAGTTTACGGGACGGCATCTAAACTTAAAGACAGTTTAGTTATGGTATAGCTAAAACGTTTGTGATCAACAACAGAGAACAAATTCGTCAAATTGTACATTAGAAATATTCTATTTGGGTTTCTTCAAAGTGCGGACATTCTATTAGTATGTGCCTGGAGCTAAATTCTATACATGTATAGCATCCGACACAAAAGGGATTCTCATCTTCATACAGGGCGCATTTTATGCGTGGGGGAGGCATGTCCAATGTGTAATCAAGTAAGACAACTTTTCATGGGTCCAGTTTGGACATAATATTGTGGAGTTTCATATTCAATTGTACGCCCCAGTGATCCTCCCACAAGGTGAGGTGTAGCTCTTGACAGCATTTTTAAGTCTTGTCTGTGGCACATCAGCGGCGCCTAGAGCTAAGTCTATTAAGAGCCATCTGTGAAGATTTTCTCTGCACCATGGTATTGTTTAATGGGTTTTGTTTTGCATGCGGCTTTGAATGCCTTTGTTTTTGTGCATGGTTTGTTGTGTGTGGTGAGGTCTAAGATTATTTTCTTTGTAAACAAACGAGATTATATATTTTCTTTCCGATACTGTGGGCAACCGTCACCACACGCTTCAGCTGTCTTACACTAAGAGACAAGTGACTACGCACAATTACACTACTCAACAGTCTTACTTTGTTAGTCTTGCCTCGGGCCTATCATGTTACCCAGATGAATCTTAATAATTTACAACCCAAGATTTGTATATATATCTTTGACTGGCCCCATCAATAGGCACGATGTTTGGACGTGAGAAGGGATGCCCCTGTGCTCAGAGTACCTTGCGTAGCTCTGCGGTACTTCGTTTTTCAGAAACAAAGAAAGTGTCAGCAAATCATTGACCCTCCTCTCCCTCCCCAAAGCCCATCTCACTCAGTCCCTGTGCAGCTACTGTTTCCCCAAGGGGACTAGCTGCACGGCGAACTATGGCCGCCGAAGGAAGGAATAACATGGATATTTGGGCCGCCTCAAGAGCGAATGATGAGGAGTGAGTGAATGCCAGATGGCAACATTACTTCGGCCTGACTTTGTTCAGTAAAGTGACTGAGCAATGTTGACTATATTTTCTCTCTACAGCAGAGGTTTGAATTTTCCGACATTGTTCGATCTGAAGTACATAGTTCTTGTTGGGAGGTTCTCGTGGTCTAGAGCTTAAGGTGTGCGCCTCTCATTCAATAGGCCAATGGTTCGAATCCGGATAGCGACTGGATACTCTCTTCTCTAAAATTGTCTCCTTTTACATCCTTCCCTGCCCTCTAACAATGTTCTGTCATCTGCTTTCGTCTCTACTTTCTGCCTTCACCCCTTCACCTCTTTGTCCCCTCCTCTGGGCTTCTGACTCTTTCTACGGCTTTCTACAGCTTCTCCTTGGCATCTTCTTACTACTGTTTTTCAGCCAAACCCCTAATCATGTAGTACGTAACATCTAAGCTTACACCTACCATTCTCGCAAGGTGCGCACGTTAAAGATTCCTCAGTAGTCCAAAATCGATAAGAGTAGGCTTCAGCCGCCACCTCGGCAAAATTCCAAATTTCCTACCAACTGAAAATGTTGAATGTGTCTCGCGCACTCGTGTGCAGTTATGAGCGCCGTAAAACAATAATAAAAAAAGAGTTCTTGTTGATCCAAGTCCAAGTTCCACTGTATTTACATACATAGTTTTGTAATAATATTGTTTAAGCTAGGCTACCATGTGCTAATGGGCGGTGCACCGGCATGCCGCTCGCATGCTGATTGTCACCTCGTTTTTTCTCAGTCAAGGAAAGTTTCCAAGCATCGATGCATATTGGTCCTAATACTGCTTACATGGAAAAATGGATGAGCTTTACAGCAATATACATTTAACTCGAATATTTTAATAAAATCCGTTCCTAAAAGCCTTTCAAATTTTTTGATTGCGAATTGTATGTTTTATGAGTTAAATTAGCCCTCTATGAATTAAAAGAAACACCAATTTAAGTACTTATAAATATTACATTGTAATCGATGTCGTTCGAGCGGAGCACCGGCGTTTTGAGAACGCATAGGTGTGGAGATCTCACGATTTTGCGTCTGAAAAACGCAGAAAAGCCGATTCGGTGCCAAACTTTGACCCCTGTACTTCAGACTTATTTTGTTTTATGATTTTACGTATTTGATGTTTTAACATTAAAGATTAAGATTCAGGACAAAATTCTGTAGGCATATGAAAATGTAAAGTTTACGGGTACTCGAAGCGAGATAGAAACAAGTTAAATTCTTCTCGTTTTTGTCGCGAGCCCGCGCCGAGCACTATTGTCGCCCAATCTTGCCTACCTAACTGTAAACTAACAGATCTAAATTGCAATGGAAAGATAACAGATTTAGGATTAGATCATTATTATTTTGACAGACTTTGACTAAACTAACTTTAGGTTTATTAGGAATCTGTTTTACTTTACTTTCGATCTCACTCGTTTCACTGAAAATATTCACTATAAGACAGTTTGAATCGGCAATAAATGTTGATTTGTTTGAGAGTATTTTTCTACATTATTACTGCTGACAAAACAAAACCACACACAGGACAGACGCGTTGATATATTTCATCATTATAATAGCGTTTGTTTTCACTCAATAACCGATTTTTTTTTAAAGCGAGTCTTGTAAAGTTACCTTGTATCCGCATCGTGTTTGTTTGTTTTGTTTTTTTGTTTGTTTTTGTTTCTTTTTGTCCTGTGTCCTGATTTTGGTGCCGATATTTGTAAGCTACGTAAAAATGTATTGGCATGGTGTAAATTGGTATGCTTTAAAAAAAATTTTTTAAAACACAAGAAAAAAAGGAATTGATCATCATCATCATCATCATCATCTAATATTAGAAACAATGTGCCTGTTAATCTTAGTGTTAAGTTATTTCACTTTTTGTTTGGCGCTTACTCCTGATCCCGGCCAGGCTGTCCTGGGGGGGTATCAATATACTCACCAATGAACTCGTGTGACCCATCATTTAAACATATTTTTCAAGAAAAGTGGCAGAATATAATAAGCTTGGCTACCATATGCTTATGGGCGGGGATTCGGCATGACGCTCGCCTGCCAGTTCTCGTCTCGCTTTTGCTCAGCCTTGGAAAGTTACCAAACTTCGATGCTCTCATCGATGCATATCGGTCCTTATAACGTTTATACAGTCTTATAGAAAAATGGATGAGCTTTCCAGCCATATATTTTTACTTCCAATAATTTAATAAAAATCCGTTCGAAAAACACTTTGAGTTAAAATCAAATCTCTAAAAATACCTCTAAAAATTAGCATCAATTTAAGTACTTTTAAATGGACTTAAATGAACTGCATTTTGGAGATTTAAGTACTTTTAAATGGACTTAAAAAAGCTACATTTGGAGATCTCACGATTTTGCGTCCGAAAAACGCTGAAAAGCCGATTTGGTGCCCAACTTTAACCCCAGTAATTCATATTATTTTTTTATTTGTTCGCCTTTCCAATATTTTCACATTAAAGATTACCAAAAAAAAAGTTTGTAGACCTTTGAAATTTTAAAAGTATACTGGAACAGGAAGCAAGATACAAGCGAGTCAATTCTCATAAATTTTGCCGCGATCACCCGCTGAGCGACATTTTCGCTCAGCATTGCATACCTACTATGAGTTGGGTTTGTATCTTGGTATTAAGTAGGATAGTCCAGTTTACCTGTACATTAGTTATGGCACTTTATATGTACCCCCTTTCCTTTACATTTAAAGAATATGAATTTTGTTTTCTCAACAATGCATGCCAAATTCTGAATTCTGACAACAAGCTGTTTGTTAGAATAACTATATGTGTGTTTTGAGTAATTGTTCATTTTCCTCTCCACAGATTTGGTGAGGACACAGACAACAGCAGCACCGTCGCAAAAACCAAAGGTGGGAGAATGTTTTTAAGTTACCAGATGAATGCCGGATAAGAATGCCCATCGCTTATAGGTACTTCCTCGTCCTCATAATAAAGTTGAACTTCAATCCTTAAAGATGGATAAAAGCATTATGTATTGGCTGACTTAAATAATCTCAAGAAGATAATTTTTACTGTGAGATGTGTGGCTACGCAGATTGTTCGATCCCCATTCGACGCTGATGTATAATGCTACCACGCACGGTTGTTTTACGTTAAAGATTGGTTTGCAAGAGGTCAAACACAACTTATCATAACTTTCATATTAATTTAGCATGATAAATCATTATCAGACAAGAACCAGGAAATAATTCTAGCAGAGACTGCTGCTTTTGATTATTTTTGCTATCACTCTACACATGAAATCAAACAGCTGCTAAAAGGCTATCCATTTATCTTATTATACTTTTCCGATCCAGCGGCCGGCTGGTCGATATGACAAAAAATTTACAGGTTTTTATCAGCTGTCTTTTGTCGCTGTATAGAGTATTTCCGATATCTGAGGAGGCAGTAGGGAGGTACTACATGCACACAGGTCGCTAAAAGCATGGCAGGTAAGAAAGTGCTGTGATACTCTTTCATTCTGTCAGCCACTCGGCAGGCAGGTGGGGTATCCTTACTGATCCTGTTTAAGTAGGAATTCAGTGGGATGTGTTGTGTTCGCAGGCGGAAGATAGTGACTTGTTTTCTGCTCAGGGAATTCATTGCAACTTTTGCGTTGGAAAGCAGTCATGTGTGCAAATACAGCTCTTCCAGTTTTTCCCATTGCCAAACCATTTAACCACTGTTTTCTGCAGTTGTATTTGATGTTTTTAAATGTCTTTTGTTCTACTAGGT
Source organism: Aplysia californica (assembly GCF_000002075.1). Classification (NCBI taxonomy): domain Eukaryota; kingdom Metazoa; phylum Mollusca; class Gastropoda; order Aplysiida; family Aplysiidae; genus Aplysia; species Aplysia californica. Next base: position 257,108 of record NW_004797271.1, on the reverse strand, counting down.
TTTCAGGTTGTGTTTGCGATGTTCCCCTCGAGGAAAGGGTGTCAGCTCTGTCCTTCTCGGGCATGTTGCTGCGGCCAGGTTTCCACTGTAAAGCCAGATCGACGGCATAGGTCTGCATGAAAGTGTTAATTGTTAGAGCCATAGATAGGCAGGCTGGGTTTTTGAAATTCATGTTTTCTAAAGCTTGGAGTACTGCTTTTCCGTCTGTAAAAAATACAGTGTCCCTGATTTTGAGTGGATAAATAATTAAAATACTGGTCAGGTTGAGGATGCTGTTTCAATGGCGAGACCTCTGCCTCTTAATTTGTACTAGGAGTACCAAAGGCATCAATAATTCTTCCCGCGCCTTTTCGGGATGTTATATTCTTACTCCAAAACCTGCATTGATAGGTCCCTTGAAAGCTGACTCATCTCAGCGTAAATATGGATTGAATTACTATGGTAGGAGTCAATTGTTTCGAGAGCCGTGGTCTTCTGTTCTACTGGGTCACATTCCTTTTTCACTGTCTCATTTATGGAGGAAGTTTTGATGTTGGCATTCTTGATGTTGGTGTTTGGGGGGAGTTCTGGTTCTCATTAAGAGTTTCAGCATTTCTCTGTTGCATGGATGGAGTTAGTGTTTTTCTTTTGGTCTGGTGACAGTGTCGAGTGTTGATCTTCCATTGATTCGTTTCTTTGGTCGCCTCTTTTCAATGATCTGTCTCTTTGAGTGGTTTGGATCTAATCTCTTGTAGCTCTTAAGCCCCGGTTACACGTAACGATTAGCTCATTCATTCATTCATTCATTAATAATAATAATAATAATAATAATAATAATAATAATAATAATAATAATAATAATAATAGATAGTATTTGTATAGAGTAAATCCCCGCTCAACAGCAGGCTCTAGGCGCTTCACAATTTATACCGTGACATCAGCAGACCTGAGAGTATTCTGAAACAACCTCAACTTCCTGGCAAGCATACAGTGCAATCGCCCATTTATAGGCGCTAAAACACTAACATACTGACAAAACCTTTCGCACTATATGGCCGGGTACCCATTCCCTCCTGGGTGAAGTGAAGAAAATTCGTGTAAAGTGCTTTTCCCAAGGACACAACGTAGGGCCCGCGGCTCGAACCCCCGACCCCGCAACTTCACGATCACGAGTCAAAGTTTGGATGATTGGACGATGGCTTGGAGACTCGGTCGGAGAAATCAAGCGCTGCTTGATATTTTTCGTGCAATCACGGTGAGATTTGGGGGAGACGTGCTGTGTAGGCCAGGGCAAGATCGACGGCAAAAAGACTCGAGGCCTCGATCCCAAAACTGAAAAAGGATCGAGGAATCGAGTCCGATTTTCGAGTTTGGAAGCTACTTCAAGTGGGCTGTTTAGAGGCCATGACTTGAACACTGCTAAAAATAGCTCTTAAGATCGGGACCTCGAGTCTTGAACACTGCTAAAAATAGCTCTTAAGATCGAGACCTCGAGTCTTGAACACTGCTAAAAATAGCTCTTAAGATCGAGACCTCGATTCTCGAGTTTGACAGAAGTGGCTGGCTAAGCCTGCGCGCGTGCCAAGACAAGTTGGTTTTCACGTATTTGTGTGTGTGTGTGTGTGTGTGTGTGTGTGTGTGTGTGTCAGTGTGTGTTTGTGTGTGTGTGTCAGTGTGTGTTTGCGTGTGTGTGTCGTGTGTGTTTGCGCGCGCGCGTGTGTGTGTGTGTGTGTGTGTGTGTGTGTGTGTGTGTGTTTGGGTGTGTGTGTGTGTGTGTGTCTGTGTCTGTGTCTGTGTCGTGTGTGTGTGTTGCCTCCGTTCTATCACTCTTGCCAATGCGTGGGGCACAGGTTCCTTCTCTCTTGCACCCTTTGCTTCCTGATACGTCAAAGCATGCTTTGATGACAAATGTTTTGTTATTGCCGACGTTGTGTTATTGTATGCCAAAACATTATTACAAATCATACAAACAACAGTACTGTGTTTTCCAGCTTATAAAAAAAATCCGAAGCTAAAGATCGACGTCCAGACATGATGACTCATTGATGTTAACTCAAAACACAATAAGATTTACAAAAGAATACGTGTACAGTAAAGATGAAAGTGCAGTGAAATTCAAAAGCAAGCGTTCAATGTTCAAAACAAAAGAAAGAGAAAAGGGAAGTGAATGATTTAATTTGGGATGGGCGGGGGTGGGGTAACAACATTCAAAGTAGCAGTAGCCTATGTGCAGCGTGGTTTCGTACTGGGCTACACGGTAGACACAACAAGTAGGCCTAGACCTAGTTTAGCATTCACTCATAGCGGGGAAGAGGAAGAGGAAGGTGGGGTTGGGTGGGGGTTGCGTGAAACAATTGATATAGTGACTGACTGGCAGTTTCTTGCCCCTACTTCACTAGGCCTACAAAAGTTCGTCCCGGGACAACCCCGTCTGACGTTTGAAACCTTTGAACTTGAGTGTAATGTACCGCACCACCGCACCTATTATTGGGACGTGACATTTTTGTTGCATTGAGTCCCGAGCAGTTGTGAATTGCTACAACATCGGTGGAACAGTATGACCTAATACTGTTTTCTCTTTCTCTTTTTTCTAATACGAAGCAACAGAGCACAGGCACGTGCAACCTCGATTCATCCACCTTGAAGACACAGTCTTGAATCTACATGTATCAAGGCCTAGTGCACGCCAAATTCAAATAGTGAAAAAAAACACATAAGTAAACAAAACTCACAAAAATTAATTTAACTTGGTAATCGAGCATTAATTTGGGTTCCACGCGTAATTTTTGCTAATTTTTGGTCGCTGATCACGAAAATCTTATTATTTCTTAAATTTGACCAATATTTAAGAAATTTTTGGAATGCATTTTTAACTCCGCCTAGGCCAACATCAAAGAAGCCGCCTTATGCGCCGGATCAGTCCTGTCCTGGTGCGCTGTCTGTTTTGAAGCGAAAAACTCGACTGTGGGGTGGGACAGCCCTAGGCCTATCCCATGACAGGACTGTAATAGTGAGGTAGAGATTTAGATTCTTGCCTCGATTCTCGGAGTCTAGGCTAGGAACCAGGCTAAAAAAAAAAGAGACGAGAGGCATCGACCCTGGGCGGACTCGAAGCTTAGAATCTGGGAACAAGATCGATTCTGTGAGTCCTCATTTGGACTCGAAAGAATCGATCCCAGAGTAGATCTTGCCCTGGCCTAGTGCTGTGTCGTAGAGTCACTTAAAAATTTGACACCGTGCAGGATTAAACTTCGGAGGCAAAATTGTAACCATATTTATCGACGCTTACAACTGATTGCATAATCGGTATCGGTGTCTCCCCAAAAAATAAATAAATAAGCAAGATGGCTCGCGAAAAACCTGATTTGATGCGATACGATGTGGATTTTAGCAATTTAAAAAATTGATCAACAGTGGTGAAGTATATCACGGTCACCCGATGCGTTGCACATCTGCGTCAAGTCAAAGCTGCAATATTGCGACCCTTTTGTAATGATAGTGTTCTACTATCTTTCGAAATGGACGAGGGGTTGGGGGGTTTCTGTGGTCAAAAGGTACAGCGTTTGCTTCTCCTTAGCTCGAAACCTGATAGCCAAGGAAGTTTTTTCGTCTCTAAAAGTAAAGTACGTTCTCCTTTCATATCCTTTCTTGCTCTCTAATAATGTTCTGTCATCTGTTTTCATATCCCATTTCTGCCCCCCTTCCTCACACAAACTTTTTCTCCTTCCTCTGAGCTCCTGACACTTTCTACTTCAACTTCTGGCTCCTTGCTGAGCTGTCTTTGAGACGCATCCCGGATCTTAGGGAGGTAAGATCGAACACGTTGTCGGATAAGGGTGGCTTTTGCCATGGTGGCAACCAAAGCCTACTCTTAACGATTTTATTACCATCAAGGGATCTTTAACGTGCGCAGCTTGCACTTGGGACCTCCAAGAATGTTTTACCTTATCCGAGAAGACTATGTGTTAGATCAAACCAACCCTAAAATCAGAGGTGTGACTGAAAGTAAATGCAGCAATAGGAAGGAGCCAGAAGAAGCGGTGCATCCTGCAGAACGAGTCAGGAGTAAAGCAATGGGGAGCCCGAAGACCGAAGGCGGGTGGGGATACGGGATGGGGTTGGAAAGAAAGTTGGGATGAAGAAAGCAGAAATATATGACAGAACGTGGCTAGAGAACGGAATAAGAGGTGAAAGGAGAAATTTGTAGAGAGAAAAATGTCTCATTCGCTGTCAAGTTTCGAACCCGGGACCCATTGAATGAAAGGCGAACGCTATGCCTTTAGACCACGAGAGCCCCTCGTTTGTGCAGGTGAAAATATTCGCTTTAAAAGCCAGTCTTGTCCAAATAGGCCTCTTTTTCTATATTTTGCTTAGCAGCACATGGAGTGCAAGCACATCGCTGTGGTCACAAAGGGACAAGGTGGCTTTATGACGAGAAATCTCCTCGATCTAAAGAAAACTGAACGATAGACTGGAATGTGTGTGAACAGACTACTCCGTTCGATTGAAAGAGAAGTTCTCGCATACAGGGAATCTGACACAATTTATCGGTACGTGTAATCGGGGCTTTACTCATCTCCACAACTGCTGCCTCTTCTTGCAAGTCAAAGGGTTCCAGGTTTGTATGGATATCACAAGCTGCTGTTGATCTCTTAACTCCTGAAATAAATCTAACAGCTAGGTTCTGCATTTTGTCTAGAGACCTCTGAATTTGCAGCAGATTGTCTGTAGGCATAAGTCATATTCCATAGTAAAGCGTGTAACAGCCAACATATAGCTGTCTTAGTGCGTCTTTGTCCGCTCCCCATGAAGTGCTAGCCTGCCATCTGAGATGGTTGTCTTTTGTTGACCTTAGTCTTCAGGCTCCAGAAATTTTATTCTCTAAAATTCTACATTCTCTGTCGTCTGCTTTCGTCTCCACTTTCTGCCCCCACCTCCTCAGGGCTCCGGACTCTTTCTGCAGCCTTTCTACTGCCACCCCTTGGCTCCTTCTTCTGTCTTTCAGCCACACCTGTGATCTTCTGGTAGGAAAGATACGCCCCTAGCCTTCTCGGACAAGGACGAAAAAATCTCAGAGGTCCCGTATGCAAAATGCGCCCATTAAAAGTCCCTTGGTGGTCTAAAATCGATAAGAGTAGGCTTCGGTCGCCACCCGGGCAAAATTCTAAATTTTCTATCAACTTAAAATGTTTAATGTGTTCCTCGCGCTCATATGACCATATGACTTTCTGCAGTTGCGAGTGCCGTAAAACACTTATAAGGCTTACGAAAAACGTTTTTAAAAATATCAGTCTCTAGCAAAGACACTGAACTTGATGGCGAAGTGCCTTCTGATTTAGCCATAAATGCATATCACAGTAAAAACAGGATGAAAAAGATTGAAGAAAATTCAGTTTGCCATGATGATAACTGCACGTATGTGCCTGGATCTAGTCTGGCATACTTGTCAATTTGTTCTGAGAATACTGTTGCTCACATTGCTGATTTTGTGTCGTTAAGGTTGACAAAGCATTTGAAAATGTGAAACCTTAGTTGACTCCAGTGTGTCAAATGTAACTTCCTTGCTGTTTTTGGAGTCTCGTCGGAGGTTTGACAGTGCCTTCAAAGAATGTCATTGAAATGTGTTTGGTGTGTGAATAACATTTTCGATGCCATATGTCGTCTGTCTGTGCAAGGGGTGTGACATTGTCAAATGAGAAAAGTCACAAATTAGTGCAATCTGTTTTGAAATTCTTATAATAAGCCTATCATTTCAAATTTTATTTTTATTTTTCCGTACACTTAACAGTATTTTGTAAAATTTTGATAAAGTGTCTGGGTGTTTTAAAGATGCCCCTCCCTCCTCGCTTTTTTTTTTGGGGGGGGGGGGGCGAGGAGGGGGCTGTTTTTATTCTTGTTTTTTGTTGTTGTTTTTTTGTGGGATTTTGTGTGTGTGTGTGTGGGGGGGGGTAATTTCCACCATCATACTTCACTTTTATCTGCCTTGCCCTCTCGTTCCTCATTCTTCGCCCATCTCATCCCACCCCCACTACCATCTTTTGTGTAATCATTTTCCATTTTGTTAGAAATATATTTGTTCTATGTTTAAGTCAAGAAGTCTACGTTTTTGTAAAAATAAATTCAGTGATGACATCATTTTGCACTGATGAAGTTCTATGACCAAAAAGTCTGCAAATTTTGTTATCCCGTTTATATTTGTTTTGATCCTTATTATCCCCATTTTTTCTCTAAAACATGTAATAAATTGTCTTACCGTCTCAATGTGTATATATTTTACATGCAATACTAAATGTTCGACTGAGTGAGCTGGTAATTTGATGCAAGTAAGATTTCTTACCGTCCTTATTATATTATTACTATCAAGAAGTCTTCGTTTTTGTAAAAATAATGAAGTTCTACTACCAAAAATTCAGCAAACTTTGTTATCCCATTTATAATTTTGTTTTAATCCTTTTTATCCCAATTTCGTCTCTAAAACATTAAAAAATATCTTACCATCACAATGTGTATACATAGTACATTTATTACTGTAAATATTCGACTAAGTGAGCTGGTAATTTGATGCAAGTAAAATTTCTTAACATCCTTATTATATTGCTACTGTACGTGAGTGTTTATAATGTTGTAATTAACACTGAGAAAGAAATTTCGAGAGACAATGGAGTCCGAGCAGCTTGTTTTGATAAGAGATTACGCTGCGTACGCTGCATTGTTTTGAACTTACAAAGATGGCGGCAGCCCCGATAAACTCCCCCGTCGGCTTCAACTTGATTGGAACTGTTGAGCGGGCGACGCAACGTTAGGGCCTCTCCCTATATAGTTACTCCAAGGTGCTGACACACAGAGAGGCGGTGGCCCTGGCGAAAAGCACACTCTTCGGGGCTCCAAACATTCCGAACGGATAGGCTACCACACACACACACACAAACACACACACACAAACACACACACACACACACACACACACACACACACACACGCGCGCGCGCGCGCAGACGGCGCGAGCTTAGCGAGCTACAGGTCAGACGTACAAAGCCTAGGGTGTGCGAGTAAGCGAAAAGTCTTGGTCGAGTAATGATCGGTTAAATGCAAAATTGTTCGATTAACCGATGAAATTGACCGAAAAAAATTTTCGCGACCAAGAAATCAAGATCGAGCAGGGGTTAAAAGTCATCGCCTGCGCTGTAGCACGCATTTTTCAGCTGATGTCTGGATCTAGAAATAGCTTTTGGTCTTCGTCGCTCCGCGCGGTATAAAAATAGGAGTCAATTATAAAAGATGCGTGCAGAGTTATTTAATTTGTTTAACATGTCTTGTTAGTGCTCCTTTCTTTTTGTTTCTTCGCTCTGTTTCCAGCCGAGATCGAGCTTATAATTGTATTAATAGGTTTAGGTTAGATCTAATTCATTGTGCTGGTATTTATTCAATGTGTTATTCAAGAAAAGTATAGATCTAGGCACGGAAACAAAAATCTGCACAGTAATACAGAATAACAAGTTGCAGATCAGAGTCGAAGCGTTGAAATTAAGTAAAAAGAGGAAAGCATTCACACTAAGACTGAGAATGTGAACATCTAGATCGGACGAAATATTCTGGCTTAAGAGGTCAGAATGAGAGCAGAGAGAAATGAAGAGGAACTGAAATACAGACTTGGTTTATATGGATGCCAGTGAACTGTGGGTCACTGGTTTGCCTTGTTATAAATCAGCGGATCAGACAAGGTAAAAAAAAAACCCGCTAGCCTAACCTACAGACGATGTGTCTCAAGGTCATGTAGGCCCAGACGTAGATCTAGATCTAGATCTAGTAAGCCTTCGATTCTGCTGCTGGCATGTTGGAGGGGCCTGGGTTTATGGGTTTTAAAATATGTTTATATTGTTGTTGCTGTACTGTCAGTAAATCATTTTGAAAAAGGCGATATAGATCCTTTTTGAAGAGAACGACTGGAAGCGAAAAGCGAGGATGAAGGAGAACTACATAGGCTAAATGCGCGAATACGCTTATCAACGATAGGACCCTCATTGTAAACCTGGCTAAAATGTTCCGTTATGAATATTAATAAGTTGACACGCTTGTCTCGCTTTCGTGCTGGTGGCGCGAGACATTTGCCGACTGATTGGTTTTCCAGGTGCACGGCCATTTCAATGTCTTTTACCCTCAGTGCAATTACAAAACCGCGACAGTCTAAAAATAAACAGTGGCTGCTGGGTTTGACATTCAACAAGATTCCCAATTGTGTATCTAATAGTAAACATACTCTTGGGCAGCTATTTCATAATTAAAACATACGAATTTATTCTATTTTGACTAATGCCTTGACATTAGAATATATTTGGCGTTTTGTTTGTCAGCAACGAGTAATTTTGGCGTTTGATTTCCGTTTGTTCGAACAAGTTTCATCATTGTCAGTTTGAGGTTTTCCCAGGAGCACCATTATCCCAAAAGCCTCAATAACGAACACAGAACCGCAACCGTCAACAATTGAAAAGGATACAAGCTTTTGTACTGAATAGTGAGCTCCAGTTCGACTATTATATTAAACATACATCTTACAGAATTATAACTGTTATTTCATTCTTTTTAAAGCCAGAAGTTTGACGTATTGAAAAATCTATTTGTAGTGGCCGAATTTTGCTATTCAAAAGGCTATTTAATGACTGCATCGATCGACAGGCCGTTTTCGCCAAAGGATTCTTTAAAATATTCTCCAGATCATGACGCCCTTCGTTTATTCAGTTTTGTGACAGTTTTGCTGCAAAAAGCTAAATTTCTTTATTTCGCCGATCACTTTTGTAGGCCGACGCTTCTGTCTCTGTAATTTTACAAAATCCGCCAGGTTTTTTTTAAATTTCAAGTCGTACTTCCGTTCGATACTATCGCGCATTGTCGCGCAATACTGAGCACTATTTTAAGTGTGCGACCAGTATAGATTTAGCCTCATGTTTTCTTTTTTTACTTGGTGCTAAATTAGACTATGATTCTTTCGTTTGATATCCTTCATCGCTTTTTCTGGACTCCTTTGGCAAATTCTTTTTCTTGCTACTGGGAACAACGTCGACAGGTCTTAGAGTAGAATCTAGATCTAGATAGCGCCTGACCACGCAGAACAGAAAACGACGTTCTGCAGTTGGAACCCCTCGCGCTTGCAAAGGTCGAGGAAGTAGGCCAATGACTTTCAGTTGAAGTTAATATTGTAACGATCATCCCTTTCATCGAAAGCCGGCCCAGCTAGTTCTTTTTAAAGCCAGAAGTTTGCCGTATTGAAAAATGAGGCAAAGATAAATATTAAATTTCGCGTTTGTTTAATAGTGATAATCAGTTTTGGCGTTTGATTGATGTTTGTTCGAGTAAGTTTCATAATTGCCTCTTTGGGAGTTACCCAGGAGCACCATCCTTCGGAAAGCCTATAAATGACGATCACCAAAACACGATTGTCAAAAATTGAAAATGATACAGGCTTTTATACTGAATAATTACAACAGATTCTACTATGTTGATAAACATACATTTTAGGAAATCGAAAATGTTTATTTCATTTTGTTGATAGTTTGAAGTTTGCTGAGTTTCAAAATGAGGCAACAACAAAATAATTATGGGTTTCGCGTTTGTTTGATAGCGACAATTAATTTTGACGTTTGATTGATGTCTTGCTCGGTCAAGAAACCATTTCGGTCGATTTACTCGACCAAGAATCTTGTTCGGTTAACCGAAAAAATTGATCGGTCAATTGCACCTCATAACGATACGACAACTTTTTAGACATATTATAGACATTCTAACAATACTTTGCGAACCATTTTTGTGTGTGCCGACGGTGTCCTCTTTTCGTAGACCCGCCGCCATCTGTACCTCCTGTATCTCCAAAGTGCAAATGCTCGTCCATTGTGCAGGAATCATAGCTTCTACGTCCTTTTTTCACCCATTCATCCCAGCTTTTTATCTGACACCACATTTGTTAATTCCAATTTAAGAACAAGTAAGTCTTCTCTAATCTTCTCCAGGATAACATAATATACATGCATAATATGTACAGCAGTCAATTGTCGTTCATGCCATATACCTCGATATTCTTCAATTGGGTTTCCGAATGTGATCTTATTTTTCGTTTTTCTTTCGTTTTTCTTTCAAATTTTCTGTTTTTCCTGCATGTTTGAAAAAAAAGTTATCTTATTGATCTCTCTCTCTCTCTCTCTCTCTCTCTCTCTCTCTCTCTCTCTCTCTCTCTTCTTCTTCTTCTTCTTCTGCCCGTTGTTGTAACTGACAGATTGAACAATTGTCTCATATTGCAGTTTGACGACAATGGTGACATGACTAAGGGCCTAGCAGCAGGTTTCGGTGGTTTTGCAGGCGTTCTGCTTCTTTTATGTCTGCTTTGGTGTTGCTGCTGCACCAGTGACGACAAAACGTCATGTGGCTGTTTCAAGAAGAAGACAAAAACGGATAAGGGTATGTTATTTGTTTATAGTTTCGTTTTGTTTCATAGTTCCATTTTACATCACCAGCTTCTTTGGCTGCTTTTGGCGCTGTTCTATTGTCGGCTTTCCTACTTCACTACCTCATTATCATAAGGCTCTTTTTTGGTTCTCTTTCTGGTACTACTACTACTACTACTACTACTACTACTACTACTACTACTATTACTACTACTACTACTACTACTACTACTATTACTACTACTACTACTACTACTACTACTACTACTACTACTACTACTACTACTACCACCATTTATACTACTACAGCGATGATGATGACGGGACGACAGGGTCATAATTAAGGGTACCTATCCCAAAGACCGATTGCGCACATCAGTTTTTTCTAGTGGTGGCTCAAATTAGCACGAGTAATGAACAGGCCCACTTTCAAACAACAGTAATCAGTGCAGTGAAGATACCTGTAGTAAGGTGTCTTATTGTCAGGCCCATATGTCTGACACATGTTTCTGTGTCTATGGTTTCTTTTTCTTTAACAGCTCATACACTCGATTCCGTGTTTGAAACCTGACAGCGACGACACGATTTTCTTCTCTAGAAATGTATCATTCTTTTCACATCCGTCCCCCTTCTCTTATCCTGTGCTATCAGTTGCTTTCATCTCTCCACTCTCAGCTCCCCCCCGCCCCCTCCCCCTCCCCCAACTATCCTTAGTCTCCTCCTGGCTCCTCTCTCCTTTACCTTCGACTCTTTCCACTGCTACATCTAGCTGCTTCTTACTGCTGTCTTTCAATCCCACCCCTAATCGTAGCGTAGGTAAGATATAACACCTAACTTTCTCAGATAAGTGCGAGAAAGTCTCGAAGGTCACGTGTACAAGATGTGCATGTTTAAGATCTTTCAGTGGCCGTACTATTCAGGCTTCGGCTGCCAACCGAGCAAAATGCTTAAATTTTAGTTCCTACAGAAGCTGAAAAGTGTGTCTTCGAAATCGGAATGAGGCTGCCTGAAGTACGTAGAAATGAAGACTGGAGAGGGATGCCCGCCACCAGGCTGTCGTTTTTCAAGACATTCATACAGTATAAATGTACACAACACCATGGTCTTCGGTAGAGATAGCTGGTGCAGCAGTCAGATATGCAGGGCCCCGACAATCCCGGAAAGGGTAAAAGGACTCGTGACCCTCGATCAATCCCAACGTCATATTCTTCTACTTGTGTTTTTACCCTCGGTCGCTGTAATGATTGCATTTGATTATATGGTGTGTGTGTGTGTGTGTGTGTGTGTGTGTGTGTGTGTGTGTGTGTGTGTGTGTGTGTGTGCGTATTTGTCTGTGACTTTGTTTATTTGTGTGTGTTTGCAAAACCCGGAAAAAGCATGACGTGAGACTGAGACCGAAAGAGATTAATCCTTGAGTATGTTTTATAATTATGTGTGCGTGTGTGTGTGCGCGCGCGCGTATGTATGTGTGTGTGCGTGTGAGTGTATGTATGTGTGTGAGAGAAAGAGAGAGAGAGAGAGAGAGAGAGAGAGAGAGAGAGAA
>NW_004797271.1:218831-244340 GCF_000002075.1 Aplysia californica | reverse complement strand
GGTTCTGTGTTCGCAACTGAATTTTGCTCTGGTGGCGGCCGAAGGCTACTCTTACTAATTTTGGACCACCAAGGGATCTTTAACGTGCACAACTTGCACACGGGACCTCCATGATTCTTCACCCTTATCCAATAAGGCTTGGTGTTAGCTCTTACGTACCATAAGATCAGGGGTGTGACTGAAAGACAGCAGTAAGAAGGAGCCTCGGAGTAAGAGTAGAAAGGCTGCAGAAAGAGTCAGGAGTCCAGAAAAGGGGCAATGGAGGTGAGAGGGTGGGGTAAAAAGTGGAGACGAAAGCAGACGACAGAACCTTATTAGAGAGTTGGAAAGGGTGTGAAAGGAAACAATTTTAGAGAAGAAAATTTTCTGTATTCGAACCCGGGGCCTATTGAGTTAGAGGTGAACACTTTAACGTTTAGATCAGGAGAGCTCCCTTGTTGTAGTTTAACTTGATGTAATCGCTTACAATATCGAATTCAGTTTTTCCAAATACGTTACATCAAAGATCCTACCCAACAAGATGGTTCACTCAACCAAAAGTGTCCACAGAAGTTCGCGCATTGCTTCAGATGCCCATGCAGTCGTTGTTTTGAAGCTCTCTTTCATTTCTTCACAGGGAGAATAGAAACAGCACCCCCTTGTTCATGCGGATTGACTTCTGTTCATCAGTCTAAAATCAGCTGTCCGGGTTTGCACGGTGCGGAGTTTTGGGGATTTTTAAAAACATATTTTATTGACCCTCTCGGCTCTCATTATACAACGAAATTAAACGACGACGACAGTCGCTTCTTAAGAGGCTTTTTGTCATTAGCGTAACCGGGCGTTCTTCCGAAATTTGAATTTTATAGGCTTAAAGAGAGGGGTGAACCATCTTGTGTACAATCTATGGTGAATTTAGTTTTGATTTACAATAACCAGAGGTACAAACACATACAAAAAAAAATCTCCAAAACACTAGAAGAACAAGATCTGGTTCCCTAGGGAGTGTGATAATGCAGTAAAAAAAAAGAAGGCAGCATATCGAAGAGCCGTCGACAACAACACCACTAAATAAATCATTTAAAAGCTCGAGCTGAGGCACGTGGATGCATCAGGGAGAGTAAAAGACTATCCTTCTGAGAATACATTCCCAAAATCAACAGTCAGACACTAGTCAACAACGTTACCAAAATAGTTTGTTGTTTTTTTAAGTTTGGTATACGCCCATCTGACGTGTCCACAGCAGAGACACAAGTAAACATGACAAACACAATAGCTACACCTCTCTCCAAAAATTAACCCAAAGCGCTCTATCTACCAAAATATCAAAACTAATAGAGAACAGCAACACCTAAACTTCCACTCAAACAACATAGAAACCTACAACGCAGACTTTACCCAAGACGAACTAAAACCATGCATCTCGGACCTGGGCAATACAGCCCCGGGTCGGGATGACATCCACATCCAGATATTTAGACATTCACCCTCAGAAATACTTCGAGGGTACGATTCCAAAAAGTCGTATCTAAAATTTGCTACTTTTCAGGAGACGAAAAAAACTGTTTTATTTCCAAACGGTTAGAGATACAGGTTTCATTTTTTGCATGTGAGCCTCAAAATACAGTCCACGCTCGTACTTTTAATGAGCTTGGGGCTGCCTATGCCACTTTTCCTGTAATGATGAGTTACGATAAACTGAAAATCGAAACTTGAAAGCAAACTGTAGTAACTCAAGTTACGACAGTCAGATGTTGAAGACAAAGTGTCGTATCTTGAGTTACGACTTTTTGGATTCCAAATTTCGAGAGACAGGGGTATCGCAACTCCAGATACGACAGTTTTATTGCCAAATCTCAGTATATTTCTCTTACTTTTAGGAATGAAAATAAACACTCCAAAGTTGCAACAGCTTTATTTTAACGCTTTACCAGAGTTGAACTACTAACAAACGAACCTCTTTTTTACGGAAAATCAAAATGCAGAGTGATGCATGCCGCTCAGCAGTGGAACAGTTACAAATGATTAGATCTAATGGTATGGGTCATTTAAAACATGAAGATGATTAGGCTTGAACGTAATTAAAACGTACTTGTTTTCAATGCAGTTTATGTCAAAAGCGCACAAGACCCTTCAATTCAGATCTCTTATACTTGGAATGACGCTTCATCAGAGTATAAAACAAACACATTAGGGTGATGCTTCCACCTCAATTAGATTTCATTTTAAAAAATAGCTGAAAATTGAAAATTCGACAAGAAGTAAAACTTAAATTCTGAACGCCTGGTTCTGGAATCAGTATAGAATATTATAAAAAGCATGTAAGCATGAACTTATTTATGATAGGTTCTACCATCAGTTGGTCGGGGGGATATACATAGACCCACTGCTTCGTCTGCAGGAGGTGTAACCAATTAAAAGACGAGGTGTCCCAACCCTCTGGGGTCCGGATGCGACACCGACTTTGGTGCTTCTTCCTTTTCTCCTTCCTCCTTTCTTTCTTCTTCTATCTTTTCTCTCACCGCTAACCTCAGGTGCAGCAAAAAGAGAGGTCACCCATCCCACAGAGTGGGCGCCTTGTTGACCGTGAGGTGCGACCCGTGTGGAGGGAAACAGGGTACCTGGCGGTTGGCGAGAGATTAGTCTACGGACTCGCCAACACACCTCTTTGGCCCAGGTTTTCCTCTTACACGGGAGGGTGGCACGGCCCATGCCACTCGATCGGTTGGGAGTTGAAACTACTTCAAGCTCTGGGTCAATCTTGACAGGAGGGTCTTGTGCGCTCTCGTGGAGAGTATAGCTCCGGAGTATCCCTGGCACAGCTCTGGTCATTCGAGCAATGTGTCCCCTTGTTGGGCTCGATCATGGTGGGAAACCAATAAAAACACTCACATGGAACCTTCATTAAACGAAAACCCTTCCCCAACTCTCAACGGTATTAAAAAATCTCGCTCGCGGAAGCAGGTGCGGCCGCCGAGCCGAGCAAACCTACCCCAAACGGAAAAGGACCTTTACGGCTGCCTCTGCCCTCCCCCTCTCAGAGACATCCCGCGGCAGCTGTACTTGACCATCTGCCACACCGATGCGTAGAAAAAGATCACAGATCTCAACCTTTTTAAAGCAGGAGATGCACTACGACAGGTTCTGGGATACATTCCTACGATTGTCCAGAAACTGTCTTCTGGTGCTCTCCTCATCAAGTGCGCATCGGATAAAGAACTGGACGGACTTGAGACGATCTCGATCTTCAGTGGTGTTCCTTGTGTGTCCGAGCGACACCAGAAGTTTAACCAGTCGAAGGGCGTGGTCCGCAGCCATGAGCTGAAGGGCTACTGCTCAAACCAAAAATTGTGGATAACTGCGAGGATGTGGTCGAAGCCCGCCGGATTACTCTTCGGCGGAGGGAGACCACACTTGAACCGAATATGATAATTCTAACTTTCGATTCGTGTCGCCACCGTTCGGGCATCGTACTTGGTCTTGGGCGTGCGACCCTAGGTGCCAAACCCTCTGCGCTGCTTTCAGTGTCTGAAAATTGGCCATGGTCAGTCGTGATGGCTTGTCCTTGCAGCTCAAATTGCCAGGGCCAGCACACAGCCTTCAGCAAGGATTGCCCGACTTGGATCCAAGAACGCGCAATCCAAGAGTACAAAGCGCCAAATGGCTGCTCTTCTAAAAAAGCCCGCAAAGCTGTCTGCCCGCCATTAATGACTCCGGTCTCTGGCCGGTCATATGCGAGCGTACTCCGGCCAGTCACGAGGTCGGCCGGTGCTTCCACTGTCGACCCCCAGAACCCGCGGTCAACAAGCGACTTGCTTCACCAAGACCCATAAAGGTTTTCCTACCCCTGCAGTACCCACCTTTCAGGTGCCACTAACAAACCGCTCTGAGGGATGATGGGGTGAACTCTTTCTCCACCCCCTCTTCTCCCCTACCCCCCTTCTCCCTCTCCTATCCCTTCTTCTTCTTTTTCTTCTTCTTCTACCTCACACCTCATCCCTCTGATGAAGTGTGAGGTGTCCCCTCCCCCCTCTTCCCACCCCCTCCATCTACTCCACCTCCCCCTTCCCCTTCAGCAGACATCCCCCTACCCCTCTAACCAAAGGAGGAGGACATCTCCAACACCCCTTCCCGGACTGACCCCGTGAAGGGCAGAGTCCGTCACTCCTTCAAATCCCCCACTAGACCACTCGGCTTCCCCCGCAAGGAGGAGTCCGAGTATTACTCCGAAGCCGGGGCCTTTGTGCGGAAGAACAAGATCTGGTTCTCTCAGTAAAGATGCTGCAGTAAAGAAAAAGAAGACAGCATGTCAAAAAAAGAGTCGACAACACCACCACAGAAAACAAAATTAATTACCTAAAAGGTCGAGCTGAGGCACGTAGATGCCTCAGGGAGAGCAAAAGACAATACATCTCCAAAATGAACAACCAGACACCACTCAGCCAAGTTTTTAAAATCGCTAAAAAAAAATTTAGGAAGACGCACAGACACCATCGGGCATATCCAGAGGCCGGATGGAACCACATCTGAAACACAGGTAAACATCGCAAACACAATAGCTACATCTCTTTCCAACAACTCATCCCAAGCAAACTACAACCTCGTCTTCTTCTTCTTCTTCTTCTATCCCGTGGTTGGGGCAACCGTGGGGGCACAACTGCATCTGAAAACCTGCTCTCGCCATCTATTTTAGTCCTCTGCTTTCCTCAGATTGTCACCCATCGTCTTTCCTGTCCACCCTGTAATGTTGTCCTCCCATCTCCTTCTCTGCCTTCCTCTCTTTCTCTTTCCTTGTACGGTTCCTTGCAGGACTGTTTTGGCTGTGGATCTTTTGACATGCCCATACCATTTTAGTTTTCGTCTCTTCACTGTGATCAGCAGATCTTTATATTGCCCCACTGCGTTGGTGATTCTCTTTCGTACTTCAGCATTGAAACGTGGTCTTTGTACGAGATGTCAAGGAGTCTGCGGTAACATCCCATCTCTGTGGTCTGAATCTTTTTCTCTAATTCTGCTGTTAGTGTCCACGACTCGCAGGCGTATAAAAATATTGAGATGCCCAGTGAGCGCATTAGTCTAATTTTTTAGTTGTATGTGATGTTTCTGTCCCTCCAAATAGGCTTCCGTATTGACAGCGCTGCTGTTGTTTGCGCGATTCCAGAGAGAATTTCTGGTCTTGGGCCTTCATCTGAGACGATTGATCCAAGGTATTTGAAGCTGTTGACGGTCTCAAGTTTCTCGCCCCTGACTTTGATGTCCGCGTTGAAGCCATTGGTGTTATTGGTCATTAGCTTGGTTTTCTCGGCCCTGATCTCCATGCCGTAGGCTGCTGAGGTTGTATCCAGCCGCTCCACTAGTGTGGCGAGCTCCTGTTCTTCTCCTGCTAATCCATCGATGTCATCGGCAAAACGCAAGTTAGTGATTGTCCTGCCTCCAATACTGATTGTTCCATTGTGGTGTTCCAGAGTGTCAGTCATGATTCATTCTAGGAAGATGTTGAAGAGAGTGGGAGAGAGCGAACACCACTGGGCGGATGAGCAGCATCAAACAGCCAACGGCCATGAGCGGAAGCGTCCCATGACGGACCCAACGGTCAGAGCGGAAAGGTTCCAAGCTGAGCTCAACGGTCAAGTGTATGCGATCGGGGGCGACCCACATCATGTTCGTGGACATCGGCCTACGGTTAAGAGCTTGGAGAGGGATGGGCACCGCCAAGCTTCTCTGCCCAAGACTCACCACATGAGAATGTCAAACGGCTCAGACACTATACCGGATTGGTCGTCGCCCGGGTCACCAAACTACAACACCACCTTCCAAAACATCAAAACTAACAGAGAACAACAAAAACCTAAACTTCCACTCAAACAACACTGAAACCTACAACGCAGACTTCACATCAGACGAACTAACATCGTACATCTCGGACCTTGGCAATACAGCCCCGGGTCCTGATGACATCCACAACCAGACCCTTCGACACTTACCCACAGAAACACTTACACTCCTACTAGACAGAAACAACGACATGTGGCGGTCGCACTCCTTACGGGAGTCTTGGCGTCTCGCCACTGTCATTCCTTTACCCAAATCAAACAAAGACCACACACACCCATCCAATTACAGACCAATAGCACTAACGAGCTGTCTGTGCAAATTTATAGATAGTATGATCCACAGGCAACTCATGTGGTTTCTGGAGACGACAGGCTCGCTGAGCGGTCTCTAGTGCGTATTTCGGAAAACTCGATCCACTCTAGATCAACTGGTCCGCCGGGAGACCTTTGTACGCGAGACGTTTGCCGAAGGAGGCCACATGATGGCCATCTTTTTCGACCTAGAAAACGCCTTCGACACAACCTGGAAGTACGGCATTCTCAGAGACCTGCACGCTCTCGGCATACGCGGTCACCTCCCTGCCTTCATTGGCAATTTCCTGAAAGAACCGTTCCTTCCAAGTTCGTGTCGGATCCTCTCTTTCAGATCCCCACCAACAGGAGGAAGGTGTCCCCCCCCCCCCCCCCCCAGGGGAGTATCCTTTCTCCTCTCCCATTTGAAATCAAAAGAGATTTTATCTTAAAAACCCTCCAAAATAGCAAAGACAACTCGTTAAACGTTGACGACTTCTTGATATGCTGCCGTTCGAAAATTCCTCAACTAAGATCTATAGAAAGGCAGCTGCAAACGCAGCTGCACAAACTTGAAAAGTGAGCAAACAATAACGGTTTCAAGTTTTCTCCGTCAAAGACGGTTGCAGTACACAAATATTTCTGCCGATCAGGCAAACGTGCACTGCAGCCGGATTTAACACTATACGGGGAAAGGATTGTCGTCCAGGATCAGGCTCGTTTCCTCGGCGTTATATTGGACAAAAAACTCACATTCACCTGACTAACCCTTTACTATCCACGAAATGAATTCATTCCTGAGATACAGAATCTCTTGCAAAAATTGAGTCGGACAGACACAAGAGTGAAACGCTGACAGTAGTAGTTACGACATAGAAATCGCCCGGTTTGGATGGAAAATTGGAAACCAAACAGTCGTATGTCATTGTTACGATATATACGACACCGAGATTTGAAACCAAAGTATCGTAACTAGACTTAATACAGTTTTAATGCAATTTTTTTGCCAAACTCAAGATACGACAAAAAGACTCTGTGCCATAGCTGCCTTAATATTAAAGCTATAGGTACATCGTTTTAACACAAGGTGGGCGTCGTTTTGTTCTTTAACATAATAATATATTTTCTTTCAAAAAAGTCGTATCTCGAGTTACGATTGTTTAGAATCGTACCCTCGACTTACACTATTAGACGTATACAACGACATAATTATGGCGGTTGCACACCTTTCCAGAGTCTTGGTGACTCGCCACTGTCATTCTAATGACCTTACACACCCATCCAATTACAACCAATAGAGTAAGCCTGATTTCCTGTTTGGTGTTCTCTGTTGACATCCAGCCCTTGGCTCTCATATGACGAAAAAACCTTTCTAAAGCTGAACTAAAAAAGACACTAGACTTATACACAAAAATGTACGTATCCCACCACCCCTTTGTCGTGCGCTTTTGGACTGTTTTCAATCTAAAAATACTCAGCTGCAAAAGCTTGTTTATGGTGTGTCTCAAGGTGAAAAGTGAGAAGCACTTCACTGCGCCTGCACGTGTACATGAAAAGTTTGATAGAAAACAACGATAGACACACATATTCAAAGGCAGACTTGTTTGACTGAGAATCAATGTGATATGAACCAAATAGAGATGAACCATCACACGAGATGCCCACCCCCTCCCCAGTGTGTGCAAAATTAATAATGGCATACTTATACTTCTTATTCGAATCGTCATCACTGAATTGTGAATGAAAACAAATATGGTAAAAATAGAGTAAATATTATCTCATTATATTTTTTTCCCACGTTCGGGAAATTTCAATTACAATGCCGTCTCTCTATAACGACATCTTTGTACAGCGATATGTTAAAGACTGTTCTACTGTACGGTTCAGAGACATGGAGGCTCACAGCATCAGCAGCAAGGAAACTGCAGGGCTTCAAAAATGGATGCCTAAGAAGGATAGAGGGGATAAAGTGGCACAATCGAGTCCCACATGCTCAACTGTAGGAAAGAACAAGCCAAAGGCCAGTAAAGGAAGACTACATACCAGTGAAGAAATGTAAATGGATTGGGGACACCCTGAGGAGACCCCCCGATAAGCGTCATCAGACAGGCTTTGACATGGAATCCACAAGGAAAATGTAAGAAATGAAGACCAAAGATGACATGAAGGCGAGCGGTACAATCGAAAATGGAAAAGGCGGGGATATCATGGAAACAGATAGAAAAGGACGCACAGGAAGCTGGAGAAATGTTGTTGATGGCTTATGCTCCACTTGGAGATAAAAATGGTAAGAGAGAGAGAGAGAGAGAGAGAGAGAGAGAGAGAGAGAGAGAGAGAGAGAGAGAGAGAGAGAGAGAGAGAGAGAGAGAGAGAGACTTTGCTTATTATGATAGGCTGATTCCGAAAATAAAATTTTCAGTTTTCGACTGCAATAATTAACCCCCCCCCCTCCCCGCAAAGAGCGGCGGTTAACTTTAAAAGAATTCTACGTCCCAGTTCACTTCTCGATACCATGCTCAGTACCATTAAGACAAATTACAATGTATTCGCGTTGCATAGTCGCTCTTCCCCGAACAATTTTGTTCTATACTGGCGAGCAAAAGAAAGTGGGCAGTTTTCAAATTGGTGCTGTATGAGTAGTCTCCCGAATTTTGACTTGGCGATTGACATGCTGAGCTTGTGTCACTTTAGAAAGTCGTTCAGAACAACATTTGTTTATTTTGTTGTTATAAAAAGTGTTTACAACACGTTTGGCCAAAAACGTGTTTTCTCGTTTTTTCTTGAAAGTTTACAATGCCTTTACTTTTATTCTTTTTTCGTTACACATCAATAGGCCGTGTGTCGGCGCAAAGGCCATCAAAAATGTTGGGTTTTTTCTTTTCAATTTTGTTTTATACGATGCCTCGTCTTTGTGAAGCGCAACGTCATGAAGCTCTTGTAGCTAGAGCTTTCAATGTGAAGAGAAATACTATCCAGAAGCTAAGGAAACACTTCCAAGCAAGTGGTTCGGTTAGTGACACTCCAAGGTCTGGTCGTCCTCGTGTCTCTACTGTGGTTGAAGACAATCGGATCAGAGTTCCAGACTTGCAGGATTGGTTTCAAACAGCTTCTAAAACTGTCAGAGATTGGGCTGGGCGTAAACCAATCAGCCGCTTCACCGTTTGTCGACGTTTGAAAGCCCACTGAATCGTTGCCCGACACCCACCTCGACGCACTCGTCTCCTCCAAAGACACCGTCATGCCAGACTCAACTTGACTCGTCTGCATCAGCGATGGCTAAACCGCCAGTGGAACAGAGTGATGTTTTCTGACGAGTCCAGATTTCTTTTGGATCCCCACGATGGAAGGCAGAAAGTCTGCCGGAGACGTCATGAACGTTATTTGCCTCAGTGTGCCAGTGCTGTTGCTGACAAACGTAGCATTATGGTATGGGAATCCGTAAAGCACCTCTGGAACAAGAAGGAAAAGGAAATTCGCACACTTTGGCCACCACCAATGACAATCCCACTACTGCAGCAATCACTAATTGATGCTTGGAATAATATTCCCCAGCAATTTATCCAACGACATATGCAATCCATGAAGCGGAGAGCCACTGTAGTCATCAATGCTGGTGGGAGATACACCTGTCACTAAGTCTGGGATTTTGAACATTCGAATAGGTGTTATCAATTTCTAACAAAAGGTGTGCTTTTGATCGTTTTTCTTAGTCTTTTTGTCTGCACCTATTGAGAAAATGGCAAGCCTTTCAAAATCCATGGGCAATACGGCATTACGGCGGCAAAGAAGGGAAATAATGCACAGAACGGAGGGTGCCCACTTTCTTTTGCTCATCTATTATCAGTATATTTTAAAATTGCAGTCGCTGTTCCCCGGTCCTCCGCTTTCCCACTAACCGTATAACGTATCCTTTTCCCAAGGATGACACGCTGAGAAATGAACTTTTTCCGCTGCTCGCTATCTGCTGAACGTGCACAAACTGGTATTTAATTCGTGTTTGAACCATTTCGACACATAATAATATCTAATATCTATATTCTTGCAGTCATCGGTAGTGCAGTGTTAAGTATCCCCGCCAGTCACAAGAGAGGCCGGAGTTCCAGGAAGGTTTTTTAAAGCATTTCTCTCCTTCATATTGAAAGAGATAGAAATGTAATCATGATGCATAAAATAATCATACATGTCACATTTAGGCATCAGTAATAGTAGTGAGTTGAATGGGTTTAAAAACATAAAATAAGTCTGACTTACTAATCGAACTCAGTAAGCTTAGGTGTGTACGATTAGTATGAAAAGAAGATACATCATGTAGGGAGCTAGACAAGATATAGATGTGCATAGCGTTGAATATGCACTCACAATTGAAATCAATCCAGGACACAAGCTAACAATTAAGCCTGTAGTACATGTATTAGCTCATCAATAGGCCTACAGTTTATGTTTATCCCAGATTAAAATACAAAAGGATATTTGTACATGTATTGTTACCTGTTCAATAGTTAAAACCATCGGAGGGGGTGGGGGTGCACTTCGTGTAAAAGAAAAAGGAAACAAAATTACTGTGCTCAATAATTCATAGACAAAGGCATCATTGTTAACAATCATTTAAAGCTGATTTTGACTTTCTTGTGTTCTATGTTCTTGAGTTTTTGTTTGTTTTTGGGTTTTTTGCCCCACCCTCCCCCTAACCTCAAACCCACCACCTTTCTTGGCTTTTAAACTACGTGTTGGCTGTGTTTCACAACTAGTCAACATGGGGATCAAAACATAAAGTTAATAAACAGTCATTATCAAACAGCCCCACCCCTCCCTTTTCTCGTTCTCTCTTTCTATCTCTATCTCTTACTTTTCTCTCTCTCTCTCTCTCTCTCTCTCTCTCTCTCTCTCTCTCTCTCTCTCTCTCTTTCTTTTGCTCTCTCCATCTTACTTCCCCAGGCCCGCCTCACCACCTTCACCCCTCTTTTTTTGCACATATTCCCTCCCACACCGTAGCCCACTGCCCAACCCTATTAAAATATTATATCCTTTGTAAAGAAAATACTGCATGGATGATCATGGTTGGCGGCCATTGTGGATATTCAGATGGGCGTGCTGCGCGCGGTGCCGCGGAGAGAGACAAGAGAGTCCATTAATTGTTGTAAGGTCCTTGGTCCCATTTGAACTTGCCTTTGTTTGGATTACAAAGCGAAACGCTGTTTTAACTTTATGTTACTATTTTAACACGAAGTCAGCTCAATTTAGATGGGTACTTTTTAAATGGGAGTGATATTGAAAAGGTGCATTTCAATTTGCAATCGAAGACCTCAGATTTATATTTTTTGTCACTGGAGAAGTGTTTAGGGTAGTATTAAAAAAATGTTTAATAGCGAAAAATAATAACAAACTAAATTATAGTCTTAAAGGTTTCATTAGAGGGCTGACTGTTAACCAAACGCTACCATTCTTCGAATCGCAATGGTATGAAAGGAAATTGCGTGCCTGATGGAGCACCGTGGGAGGAGTTTGAAATAACAAGAGAGGAATCCGAAAGTCTCACTTCAACAGTCTTTGGATAAGTCTATTTCTCTTTTCTGTTGCAGTTTGCACTCCTCTTCCCGCCTAAGTGACCCGGATTGGTTCTATCGCAGCATTAAAAATGTACAATAATTTGGAGCACAATAACATCAGATCGACGTATTCTTCCTTTTGCCGAGCTTCGGTGTTTGGAAGGCCGCGTGCTGTTCACAGCTGGCTGTGTGGTTTTCTTTGAGCAATGATTTATTCATTCTTGTTGGCAAATTGCGTGACTTGAGAGAACATTTTTCCAAGTTCGAATTTCTATCTACTGCTTCTATTTCAGACAACACCGTATCTTGTCTGCAACTCAGCGTCAAATATTTTGAATGTAGTTTGGAAGGCTGACATTAAGTGTATGCTGTTCAAGGAAACGTAATATATTATATTAGAACCTGGAGCAAATTGCACCATCAGGAATTTTGTTTCTTGCATAAGGTAGATAATGCATTTTAAAACAATTGACTTGAGCACTTCTTTGTCATTATTGTTTGCATAGGAAAATGATTTTTATCAAAAATCATGTTAATGTTAGTTTTTGGACACTATATAAAAAGAGTTGTTCTTTTGTTTTGTTTTGATTTGATTTGTTTTTCACTCTTCACATCTGGCCAGTGTGCCGTGTGGTGTTATTTGGTGTAAAAATATATTCCTTCCTTTACAAAAAAGAAAATGATTTGTTTTGTGTTGTTGTTGTTTTTTTTGCGACAACAGCCATAATATAGGTAGAACCACCATAAGAATTCGAGTTTCCGTACTGGACAAAAACAAACGAGTGCGATGAAGTGTTGAATTTGTCTCAAAAGCATGCAGTTTTTTTTCAAAATTACGTTGACAAAAAAGAAAATACATATTTGCGTCCTGTGTTCGTTCTTTATTCAAAGTATTGTATGATGTTTTACACAAGGGTAAAATCTGAACAATTAATAATCCTTTGGAAAAACGGCAACAGGGTCCATGGGTGTACAGCTGCGCTCAATCTGACTGGGCGCCAAGATTTGTTGCGGCTAAGGTTATTTAAACTACGCGGCAAGGAGAACTGAAATTACCTTTTTTTCGCCATACGAAGTTGTAAGAAAACAGGATAAACAGTGTTAACAATCAAATGAGAAATAGAAATCGCTTTTAAAAAACGTACATGTAATCGAAAACAATTCTCGATAATCAAATAAGACGTTTTTCATGGTCACTGGTGCTTTCTTGATCAAGAGAAACATTTCGTTGCTAAGCTTCCTCCTCCTCCTCCCTGTGCACTCAGGCTGGGTGACTCGATGTCCTGCTCAGTCGGGCCTTCAAGATGAGCATAACGTCTACGCTAGTTCTTCGTGGTGGAACTTATTGCCAGATATCTCATCAACTATCAAACACAGACTCCCCAACTTTTGACTTGTATCAATTTGTTTCGATAGATCAATACTTTTATAAACACCTGCTCGCTGTATTCTAGAATATACAGATGAAAACTCCAACTGAAGGGTATCGACTGATTTTAAAATGGTTACATATCCTGCTTTCTCTCAAGTCTTGGATACTTTCAATTTTTTTTTACACACACCTTGTCCTTCACACACATTCAATATTGAAAGTCCAGTGGACCCAGGTTTGGGGTCCAGTTAATTCAATCGGACTGACAGTCCTGTAGCTAAAATGGTTGCTGATTCGTCGCAGAAAAGCTATGGTGTCATGAGGAGCAGCCCCGTCTTGCTGGAAGTTCTGATTCTGTCACCCTTCATCATCAACAAATAGTCCCAAGCTCCTCCAGAATTTTGGTAGGATGACCAGGTATGGGTCAGAGTTCACTGAATAACGAAATACCCTACCCTTTTCAAGAGTGTGTTGTTTTTACAGATTGCTTGCTGTGTGTTATTCGAGGATTGGAATTCGAGTTATTTTCTATGGAACCAAACCTTTCAAAATTTGCAGCCCATTTCGAAATGGACCTTTCTCTCGAAATATTATGTTTACTGCAAATATATATCCCATATGCCCGAATGCACATGTCTATTTTGGGAGATTTCTTTTGCTGATACATCTTCACTGCAAAAGCATGACGTACAGGGGCGAACTGTTGTATTATCTTTCCAATGTACAACTGCAATGAACTTTAGAAAAAAACTCACATATTCCGGATGTATACTCTAGCTTTTGGTCAATTCTAATGTATGTTTGATGATAATCAAGAACGTTATTAACATTTCTTTGAACGAACTTTCTTTTCTGGTCAGCTGGTACATTATGTTTAGAGTTGTTTGTGATAATTTGTCAAGATTGTTTTAAGAATGGTACCTTCTTGCGACTCAAAAGTGAAGGCATCTGACTAAGGCATCTTCCTGTCACCACCATACTCGCCTACGCTTCCCCTCATCATCAAGCTGCTCCTCATGAAACAAATTATAAAGTAAGATCAGAAATTCTGTACAATTTTACTTGTCATTCATCAAGAGATTTTTTTTATTTATGCGTGGGCGCTGACCTTCGCCATATATGCAAATGCAAAATATGTGTGAGCGGAGGGAACTGCCGATAACACTCACATTTCCCTGTGGTGGAGAAAATTTTTACAGTGTATTAGTATTTTATACTTTTTAAAAAAGAAAAGTTATTAGATCTAGCTTCTATAGTTGTGGAAAATATGATTAAGTTGAGACAATTTATAGAAACTGCTGTGTAAACTATTGGTAACATTGATGTACACGTTAAAGAGATATTATTTAAAGATAAGTTGCGCCACGATTTTTTTACTAGTCTACACTGTAGTAGAGAACCTAATAAGAGTGTTGCTTGCGCTGTTTTCGTTTAACTGTTGAGAAAATAACACGTTTGTCTGTCATTATGTCATTCAACCTACCTTTGCTGTACCCATTTAACACGGCTACACAGACTTTTGTGCTTTAGTATTATTTTGAAAGGAGGTATAGTTAGAATAAACAGAGTTAATTGCTCCTTAAATTGCATCATTGCATACTTTTCACTGATTTCTATTGTAAAGCTTAAATTGTTGTTTGAGTAAAAATTGTTACCGTTTGTTGAAATATTTGATGTCCATCTACAGCAATTTGTAATTATTGTGAATAGTCTCCGAGATACCTTTGTTTTGTTACAAATTTCGTCTAGTTTTGTATGTTGGAAATCCGGGGGATGGGGGACTGGTTGAATTTAATTGCAACTAGACAGCATGACACACTGAAAGAAAATAAAATTGATTTGCCACAGGTCCAGCTCAGATATAAAACAGGGCTTTTGAAAGCCAAAGTGTTGACCTCTGCTGAACCTGCATTTTGCTGGCACTGGTACAGAAATGGGGGGGGGGGTTGTTGTTGTTTTTTGTTGTTGTTGTTTGTTTGTTTGTTTTTTTTTGGGGGGGGGGGGGGGGGGGGGGAAGTAAATTGTGCGCGAGGCTTTACACAGACTTTATCACAGACTTTTAATCTGCTCAATTCAACGTGCTGTAAGCAACAGTTTGTCTAATGAGTAGTGACGAGTTGTTACTTTGTTTAACTGAGCTCTGACAGAAAGAGAGGTGTGAACAAATGGAAACTGTTGCAGTACATTCTTTTTTACCCGAATTAATAAAGTCACCTGTAAAACTGTAATCGCAAAGTTGCATTATATAAGTGCTAAGCCTCCTATCTATCAACGAAATAATCAATAAACAAAGACAGAGTTGCATGCAATGTATCTGCTAACAAGTGTAACAAACACATTTGTTCGAGGAATATATACAATGAGTCAAGGACAGTTTCCAAAAACATAGTCTTTAGACCGTTTAATCAAGTTTTGAAGACTTCTTACCGGCGTCTGTCGTGTACCGGTTAGGCTCTTCGCTGTCGCATTCAAGACACCCGAGTTTGATTACCACGTGAGGAGAACATTTTTATCGAGTATCGTCTTCTTCTTCTTCTTCTTCTTCTTCTTCTTCTTCTTCTTCTTCTTCTTCTTCTCCTCCTTGTCATATTGCTCCGGTTGCTACGGCACAGGGCAACCACCGAGTGTGGTGTTCTTGGCCCTGGCCCTCAAACCATAGTTAGCTGCGGCTGCGAGCCTCTGGTCTGCCCTTCAGTATTTATGTCATTCTGACAAACTCGTGTAGCTAGATACTAATATTGTATATCTTGCTATCAGATATATTTTACAGGGTTGCCTCAATCCACCGATGTTTCCGGTAGTTACCGATTATGGGCCTGTTCTACCACCACAACGATAGGGGTCAAAACTTCCGGATTTGCGATGGGTGCCGAGATTAGAAAAAGAAAAGCCCGTTTTGTAGTGCTTCCAATCTTCTCTATTTTTGTGGAAATCCATACTGTCTGAAAGTTCTGTACTTGCCGCTTGGTCATATCAACTCCATACGTTAAAGAAAAAGAGAGAGACAGTATTAACTTATTGGCATTCTGTAGCAAAGGATCAGCTCTTGCTGACTTGTTTGACAGGGTATTCAAAGTGAGATGGGACCAGATAGGGTCTGGAGATATCACACAAGAATCTTACTCGAGGCGGCAACACTGAGTTGTGAATGAAAACAAATCCTGAATTCCTGTTCTATGCATGTTCAACCGCTAAAATAATCGGGAAAGTATCTCATCAAATATTTATTCCAACAAACAATAAAGTTATCTTTAGATGTGAAAACACAAACACAAAAGCAAAGAAGCAGAGATGTCAGTACTACATGAAATACCAGTGAGTCTAAACTCTTTGGTAGAACATGACAATTATCAATTTTTTATTTCACATTTGACAGTTGGTGTCTAGAGTTTCGCGGCCAGGAGCCGGTGTCATAATCGAGGTCACGTTCTGATTATAGGAAGTTAAAAAGTCGAAAAAACAAGCACTCGCAGCTGTCAAGATATTATTATCTGAGCAATGTGTCCACTTGTTTGGCTCGGTGGCGGGCGGGGAGCCCCGAAGTCGAACCACCTTATAATTTCATATGGAACCATCTCTAAATAAAGACCCTTCCCCAGCTCCCAACGTAAACAAAACGTCTCGGCTCGCGGAAGCGCGCGCGGCCGCCGAGCCGAGCAAATCAACCACAACGGCGAAAAGGATCTTCGCCGCTGCCTCTGCCCTCCCTTCTCCCAAGGAGCTTCCGAAGCAGCCGTACGTGGCCATCTGTAGCGCAAAAGACACACGGGGTAAGATCACTGGTCTAAATCTCTTTAAGACATGAGATACACTACGACAGGTTCTGGGATACATTCCTACAAATGTCCAGAAGCTGTTGTCCTCTGGTGTACTCCATGTCAAGTGCGCAACACTGACTGAAGTGGCCAAACTCCTGAACTCCACGACCTTCGGTGGTATTCAATGTACCTCCAAGCGGTACCAGAAGATAAACTGCTCGAAGGGCGTCGTCCGCAGCCATGAACTAAAGGGCTGCAGCATGGAGGAAATTGTGGCAAATTGCGAAGGTGTACCGCCGGATTACTCTACGGCGGGGGGATACCACCCTCGAAACTAACACGATCATCCTAACTTTTGATTCGTGTCGCCCTCCAGCCACCATTCGGGCATCATACTTTGTCCTGGACGTGCGACCCTATGTACCGAACCCTCTGCGAGTCAAAAGTTCGGCCATAGTCAGTCGAGAAGCCGACACGCAGCCGTGTGTCCTTGTAATGGCAAGACCGGGCATTGTGAAAAGGAATTCAAGGCTAGTCCTTGCAGCCCCAATTGTCATGGCCAGCACACAGCCTTTAGTAAGGATTGCCCGACTTGGCTCCAAGAACGCGCAATCCAAGAGTATACAGTACGAAATTGCTGCTCGTTTCAGGATGCTCGAAAGAGCCAGTTGTGACCCCGGTCCCTGGCCGGTCAAACGCAAAGGCAGCCCGGGTGGTCACGAGGTCGGCAAGTACTTCTATTGCCGACCTCCCAAAGCCCACGGTCAACGGGCATCTGTGCTTAAGAGTAAAAAGCCCCCTTCTATCCCTCCTTTGAGGTGCACTTTCTAACCGATTTGGGGGAGGACGGGGTGGACTCTTCTTCCGCCCCCTCTTCACCCCTTCTCTCCTCTTCACTCCTTTCTTCTTCTTCTTCTTCTTCTTCTTCTTCTTCTTCTTCTCCTCCTCCTCCTCCTCCTCCTCCTCCTCCTCCTCCTCCTCCTCCTCCTCCTCCTCCTCCCCCTCCCCCTCCTCCTCCTCCTCCTCCTCCTCTTCCTCTTCTTCTTCTTCTTTTTCTTCTTCTTCTTCTTCTTCTTCTTCCACCTCACACCCCATCCCTCTAATGGAATGTGAGGTGCTTCCTCCCCCCTCTTCCCAGCTTCCTCCGTCTGCACCACCTCCCCCTACATTCCCCCGACTACCCATGGAGGAGGACAGCTCCGACACCCCTCCCCGGCCTGTTCCCGGGAAGGGCGGAGTCCGTCACTCCTCCAAATCCCCCGCCAGGCCGCCGTCCAATCCAGCACCCCAAACCCCTCTGCCTCCCCGGTAAGGAGGTGTCAAAGTGGTTCTTCGAAGCCGGGGACTTTGAGCTTCAAAATAAAAAGTCATAATGGCAGTCCTGCAATGGAATGCTGGCGGAATCCGACCTTTCATTGCAGAATTCCAAC
The DNA here is from genome assembly GCF_000002075.1 of Aplysia californica. NCBI lineage: Eukaryota > Metazoa > Mollusca > Gastropoda > Aplysiida > Aplysiidae > Aplysia > Aplysia californica. The sequence goes on along the minus strand of NW_004797271.1, from coordinate 226,130 downwards.
ACTTACTACAGGCCACACTGTGTCCACTTGTGTTTTGTATACAGGAAACAAAGTTCGCCCCGGCTTTAACCATAGACTTAAGAGAATTTACTGTGTATCATCACATGCACACGGAGAACCAGATTGCTTCCAGTGGATCCACCGTCTACACCGACAACAATATACTCAACAGACAAATACATCTTAAGATGACCGTACGGACCATTTCCCAATTCTTCCTAAAAACAATAGCCTCAAAAACGACCCGATCCCAGAACGCTTCAACTTCAAAAAAGCACACTGGGACAGGTTTTGCACTGAATTTTCCCAGATTCTGAATCCCAATTTTGACCTCTACTACAAACAATTCCACGAAATGCTTCTAAAAAAATGCCACAAACACATACCAAAAACATCTCCAAAACCCCGGAAGAACAAGATCTGGTTCTCTAGGGGGATGTGATGATGCAGTAAAGAAAAAGACGGCAGCATATCGAAAAGCCGTTAATCAACACCACCACATAAAACAAAATTAATTACTTAAAAGCTCGAGCTGATGCACGTAGATGCCTTAGGGAGAGTAAATGACAATCATTCAGAAAATCTCCAAAATCAACAGCCAGGCACCACTCAACCAAGTTTTTAAAATTGCTAAAAAATATATAAAAAATTGGGTAGACGCACAAGCACCCTCCAGCACGTCCAGAGGGGGGATGGAACCAGAGCTGAAACACAGGTAGACATCGCAAACACAATAGCTACATCTCTCTCCAATAACTCATCACAAGCAAACTACAACATCACCTTAACCCATTAACGCCCAGTGTCCTTTTTAAAGGACATTTTTTTAATGGACTGGACAAGAGCACAAATGCAAGCAAATCAATTACTGTTTTGCTTCCTCAGATGGTAAAGAGGTTATTCTTTTGTATTACGTTCACGCTAATTTCCTATCCACTTTTTGTTTTTTGCGGTGTACATTTTCCCTCCTCTCATTCAAAAATGGCGGAAAAGGACACTCAACCAAAAAGGTAAGACCGTAATTTCACAAATATTTTTGAAACAACTAAAACAAAGCTGTGCAAATGTGTATAAATATTACATTCACCCATACCTGCAATTTTTGTAATCATTCTATCAATAATTTTTCAGAAAATATAAAAAATCCATGTGTCCTTTATAAAGGACACTGGGCACGAATGGCCCCAGTGTTTCTCCCAGTTGAACGTCCTTTATAAAGGACACTGGGCTTTGTGCTATATGGATTAATGGGTGTATATAGGTGTGAGCGGGTGCATAGAGAGTACACGGTTTGTGTCCCACGCTTTTTAGGATTTTTTGCCCGGGGAGGGGGGTGGGTGGAGGGTGTTATCAGCTGAGAGTGGGTGTGTTATAGGTTTCTGGGTGTATACATATACATGAGTGTAAAGGCAAAGTTGAACGCGGGGGAAGGGGGGGGGAGGTTGTATAAGTGGGTGTATAGGTATTATACCTGGGTGATAGGCTATAAATATCTATTCTGCTCCTAATAATTTCATCTTGGTGCCCTTTTGTCCCCCACCTAAAGGGAATCTAGTGTTAAACCATATTCTTACGCATTTTGAGGGGGGTGAAAACGTGAGCAACTGAGATGTAATAAGTCGATGTATCGGTATAAGTGGGTATAAAGGTTTACGCAGGTTTGTTTGTACAGGTGAATGTTTAGGCATATCATGGTGTATAAGTGGGTGTATAGGTGCTTTAGACTTCCTGTGTTTTCTTTAAAATTTTGGCTTCTTTATATTTTTTCCTAGACCAAAGGCATTTACATTGAATGAAGTGCTCAGCCAATCGGAAGATGATGATGATACTGAAATTGCTTCAGCCGATGTCTACATATCTCCACCAGGAGATGAACAGAGTTCAGACGAAGATAATGTCAATGATGATGTGCAAGAATCTTTGTAATCAAAAGATTCACCAGGAAGGCAACTGCAAAGCAGCGCTCAGTTCCGTGTTACCAGGTGGTCAGCAAAGGAGACGAAAAAAATCCTTGTTGATGAGCCATATTTAATCAACAGGTACAACTCAAACATAGGTGGTGTTGACCGCCGTGACCAAAATGTGGGTACCTGTCGGATATCAATCCGATCAAACAAATGGTGATGGCCGTTGTTTGCCTTTCTGTCACCGGCTCATGGCACTCTGCCTCTGGATCAACTGGCATTCAAGAGATCTGTGGCTCAGATCTACCTTGACCTACTGAGAGCTCTGCAGCATTAAGCCAGTAGTGCAAGCTAAGCGGGCAAAACGCCGGAAGGTAGCACCAAAGACTCACCATAGCAATGTGCCACTGCATCAGAGGTGCGCTGAGCAATTTCATTCTAGATTTGGCAGTTATGCTTGCCATCTTTTGGATATCGTGGACGTTAAAAAATTGCCTAAAACAGTTTGACAAGTTTGAATTTGAATGATTATGCATATAAAAATTTGAATGATTATGCATATAAATCATACATTTCTCTATGATACAAATTCCTAGAACTGTTCAATTTTGGTTTACTAAGATCTTTGACTTTGATATATAGGCCTTCCCAATGCCCAGTGTCCTTTATAGAGGACATTTGACTGGGAGAAACACTGGGGCCATTCGTGCCCAGTGTCCTTTATAAAGGACAAAATAAAAAAATTTGAATAAATTATTTTTTTTATTGAAATACTCCAAAATGTGTTATGGTTTCTTCATTTGAATGCACGGTTACATTTTTTATGTGAAATCTGTTAGTTTTTGAGACCTTGGTCATTAATGGGTTAAAAAAAACATCAAAACTAACAGAGAACAACAACACCTAAACTTCCACTCAAACAACACCGAATTAGAGGAACTAACATCGTGCATCTCGGACCTGGGCAATACAACCCCTGGTCCGGATGACATTCACAACCAGATCATTAGACACTTACCCACAGAAACACTTACACTCCTACTAGACATACGCAACGACATGTGGTGGTCGCACTGCTTTCTGGAGTCTTGGGGTCTCGCCACTGTTATTCCAATACCCAAATCAAACGAAGACCACACACACACCCATTCAATTACAACCAATAGCATTGACGAGCTGTCTGTGCAAACTTATAGAAAAAATGATTCACAGTCGACTCATGTGGTTTCTGGAGACAACAGGCTCGCTGAGCGGTCCCCAGTGCGGATTCAGGAAAACACGATCCACTCTGGTTCACCTGGTCCGCCTAGAGACCTTTATACGCGAGACGTTTGCCGAGGGAGGCCCCATGATTGCCATCTTCTGTTACCTTGAAAAAGCCTTCGACAACCTGAAAGTGCGGCATTCTCAGAAAACCTGCACGCTCTCGGCATACGTGGTCACCACCCTGCCTTTATTGGCAATTTCCTGAAGAAGCGTTCATTCCAGGTTCGTGTCGGATTCTCCCTTTCAGACCCCCACCAACAGGAGGAATATGTCCCCCAGGGAAGCATCCCTTTTTTTTTCTCCTATTCGAAATCAAAATAGATTCCATCGTTAAGACCCTTCAAAATAGCATGAACAGCTCGTTGTACGTTGACGACTTCTTGATATGCTGCCGTTCGAAAAACCCTCAACTAAGATCTATGGAAAGGCAGCTGCAAACGCAGCTGCACAAACTTGAAAATTGGGCAAATAATAATGGCTTCAAGTTTTCCCCGGTTGCAGTACACTTCTGCCGATCAAGCAGACATAATATGCTGCAACCGGGTTTGACGCTATGCGGGGAAAGAATACCCGTCCAGGACCAGACTCATTTCCTCGGCATCATATTTGACAAGAAACTCACATTCATTCCACTCATAAAAGATCTTCTTGTGAGGTGCCAGAAAGCGTTAAACGCTTTGAAAATTTTATCGCATCCGGAGTGGGGTGGGGACTCAAAACACCTTCTCTACCTATGCATCTCCCTTTTCCGATCCAGGCTTGACTAGGGCTGTCAGGTCTATGGATTGGCAAAACCCCACGTCCTTAAGATGCTAGACCCAGTACAAAACCAAGGACTCCGCCTGGTCTGGGGGCTTTCTGCACTTTTCTAGTGGAGAGCCTTCAGGCCGAAGCAAACATTCCATCTCTCACACTCAGACGCACACAACTGGCACTACAATACGCAATTAAACAATACTCAGCGCCAGAGAACCCAGCACACAACTGCATTTTCAGAACAAACCCAGACACCATAAACAAATTCCAAAAACAACGAAAACCTCATCAAATCCTTCGGCCTTAGAGTCCTCGAGGACCTTAAAAATTTACAATTTTCCAAACAAGACATCCAACAATTTCTTTTCCCCGAACTCCCTCCGTGGCCCCTCACCAAAGCAACAAAAAAAAAAAAGACTTACAGCTGACCACACACACCAAAGCAATCACAAACACCAAAAACATTTAAAGCAGGATACAAAAAACTTATAGAAAAATATCCGGTGCGGAGCTAATCTTCACAGATGGCTCTACATCGGACTCTGCTGTGGGCGCCGCTGCCTATACTCAAACAGTACACACCAGAGGAGACTCCATCCCAAAACCTCCATTTTCTCTGCGGAGGCCACTGCCATTGATAATTCTCCCAACAAATTTTTCCTTATCCTATCTGACTCCCTGTCTTCCATCTCTTCACTTACACATTACACACTCTTACGCCCAAAAATAGTTAGATTACAACATAAAATACACGCTTTGGCTGAAACGGGGAACAATATCGTGTTTGCATGGCTACTAGCCATGTGGGCATCCGAGGAAACGAGCAAGTGGACCTCCTGGCAAAAGAATCCTTGTCCCTTCTGTTTGGATCAACGACAAACGCTATCCCACAGACTGACTTTAAAAATAAAGTCAAAAACTACACTTCCAGTCTGTGGGAGACTCATTGGAAAAAGCAAGTAAACAACAAACTTTACAACATTACACCCAAACTGGGACCGCGAAATCCTTCGGGCCTCTCCAGAAGAGGTGAAGTCATTTTTACTCGAATACGCATCGGACACCCGTCTCTAACACATAAATACCTCCTTCACGGAGATGAGAAGCCGTTATGCGACACTGATTTTACTATGAGACACATTTAGGGGGCTCCAGTGGCTAAGTGAGTAGTGAGTTTTGACTCAAGCAATGTCAAGCAAGTGTCGGTGACACGGGGATCACTGGAGTGTGTCCTTGAGCAAGACACGACAACCCTAGCTCAAATTACAGGGCGCTGCACAGTGGCGACCGACAGTGGCATTGTTTGTAAACTGTTCTGTATTTGTGTAATAGTGTGTATTTATGTATGTATTTATGCATGTATGTATTTATGTATGTACGTATTTATAATTATGTATTTATGTATGTAAGTATGTTTGCCATTGTAAAACAAAGTGCCCTTCTGGGACAAATAAAAGTGTAATTTATAATTTATTATTTATTATTTTTATTATAATTATTTTAACAGAATGTCTAGACTTCGGAGAGACCCGACGGAAATATTTCAGATGCAAAAAATTGCAAGATCTGTTTTCCGTTGTTTATCCCAACAGAATTAGGGTTGAGAATAGAATTGATCAAAATTGTAAATGTTATTTAAAGAGGTTTTTTTATTAATTTATTTACATCAATTTTTTAGCATTTTAGCGTTTTAATAGAAGTGTTGACCAGAATCAGGCTGTGCAGAATACTGTTGCGAACAGAACCAACCATTTTTCGCGCGCTCATATGACCTTATGCAGTTGCGAGCGCCGTACAATTCTTACTAAAACAAAAAAGACTACTGGTGCAGTGATAGCCACACACGGACATACTATGAACTTGAGTTATTTTTCGATAAATGATATGATGCAGCGAAAGACTTATTGTGATTAGAAAAATAAGAAAGAATTGAAAAAGTATGGTACCTTTAAACTGACAGAGGAGGAATTGACAACATCTATCTCTGCAAGGGGGTTATTTGCTAACCACCAGCGCATAGCGTGCAAGCAAATCGCTGTCGTCGCCAACAGACATGGTGACTTTATGACGGGATTGGCAGAAATCTGAACGTAATATAGGAATATGTGAACAGACTACACATGTCGATAAAATGGACATTTCTCGCATACGACGAATCTGACACAGTTTACTGTTGCGTGCAACGGGGGCTTTACCTTCCCCTCTCCATATTGTTGTGCAATACGAAAATGACAGGCTGGTGGTTCTTGCTCTTGTAGTACATACCCACCCTTTGTAATAATTATTAGATAATTTCAACTTTCCCCAATGACATTTAGATAAAGTATTGTGATATTAATTGGGTGGACAGTACTCCAGAGTTCAGTCTCACGGGATTGAAATCTTGTCACTTTATTAAACATGAGTATCTTTTAAAAATCGTTTACAGCTCCTTTTCTGGGTGGCCATCTCGGAAATACCTACAAAGCGAGGGTGGGTTTTTTCATTTTCCTTTGCAATTTTGTTCAACGGATTTGGATAGCTTCCTCAAGACAATAAGATATTCTTTGAATTGTTGTTTTCCATTCTGTCATGTCCATATCCATCCTTTCACAAGTCCGATGGTCGTAGTGAGTTCCTTAATACATGTCTTCTTTTCATGTAAACCAAGAACCATTGACGCTTTTTCTACCCTGTCTCGACTGCACGAAGACCTTCGAAGCATCCATGTTCTCTTATTTTCACCTGATAGTTTGGTGCATTCTTCTTGTGGTTAGGTGTATTGAATATTCTTTTTAATTAATTACAGGCGGACCTGGCCAACGAAAAAGGACAACTGATAAAGCCAAGGTTGGACCCTCGCCTCCGCAATCCGGAAACGCCTGGTCACGTGGTCGTTGACAAGAGACATTCTCACGTTGTTTAAAGAAACAGGAAAATGGTGTCCATATTATATTCATTGTACACAGTGCCGACATCGGTTGCTAAAATGCTCTTGTGATGAAAGTTAATAACTAGGTGTGAAGTGAGCGGGAGGTGTAACTGAGTAGCATCACCACATAGTGATTTACAGACACCAAAACTCCATCCATGCACGCAAAAAACGCTAACACAATCGTTTACTTACCCACCTACTTATCGACTTACCTACCTACCTACCTAGTTATCTGCCTGCCTACCTACCTACTAACCTACTAACTACCTGCCTACCTACTTACCTACCGTCCTACTACTTACTTATCTATCTACCTACTTAATTTACCTATCTACCTCCTCACCCACATATTCACTACCTACCAACCAACCTACACATTTACACATACGCACACCCACCCACACACACCCACACACGCACAACCACACAGACATACACACACCCACACCCACACCCACA
>NW_004797271.1:208290-217050 GCF_000002075.1 Aplysia californica | reverse complement strand
GTGTGTGTGTGTGTGTGTGTGTGTGTGTGTGTGTGTGTGTGTGTGTGTGTGAGCCAGGTCTATAGTATAAGTGCACATTGGCTGCCCATGTACCCACATCTTTCTTTGCGTACTTAAATAAACTACATTTTAAAGTGAGTGTGTGTGTGGGTTTTTTTTTATAATCTCTTTTTTTTTCATGGTCAAACCATTAAGAGCGCTCTTTACCCACTCAAAAATCTATAACTGTGAATGAAATGGTTCTTTCTCAAATTGTGTTCTTCAAATGCTGTTGTGTCTGGATATAAAATATATGATATAGATATACAGGGCGTCTAGAAGAAACTCTAATCACCCAATCGTCATGTTAGAGCCTTGCATTATCCACTCAAGTAGCACACCAATGTAAAGCTAAATAGATTCTGCATCATCTGACACATAAACATTTTATCTATGTTAAGAAACGCCTGAGATATAGTCACTTAAAATTGATCTTAAAAATCAAGCTTTGCAAAATTTTGCGAAATCAAAGAAACGTAAAACTGTCTTTGTGCATGTACTGAGGAGCACCAATATTGATAGAATGGCCCCTACATTGCAAATCCAATGAATGGAGAATTTTGTCTCTGCAATATACAAAATATCTTTACGATATTTTATTACAATAGTTCCAAACGAACCGGAAAACAGGCAGCAATCCCAAATACCACGCAAAGGTCTGAATTAACTATAATTGTGCTCATTGTCATTTTGCTTAGAAGCCATTAGTTTTGAGTAGTGCACAAACGTAAGGCCAATTAAAATGTGTTTTTCTGTTGGTTTTCTAATTGTTGTTTTTGTTCTTTTTTTTAAAGGAGGGAAGGGGGCAGAGGTTAAACTTGGGTAAACAGTATGAGGGACATGATTGGTTCATTCATTGGAGGGACTAACGACAGTAATATGAAATGAGCGAGGAAGGCATGGGATCATGTGATCCGTCATACAGTCTTCACAAAAAGTTAAGGACCACTTGCACAAGTGCACGCAAATAAAAGCAGCAAATCAAATCATTACTTCTTTGACATACATTTAATTCATCAATCCAAAAATGCAAAAAAGAAATTTCATCTAAATCAAAACCGAAATGTGTAATTCCCAGCGCTCAATAGGGACCCCCCTCAAAATCGAAAATCGCAAAAGAAAGAGTCTCAAAAAGTCTCAGCAATATCAAAGAAAACGACCAGTTTAAGTTCGTGAATGTCAACAGAATTGTCAGAAGCGCGTGTGCCCACCATTCATGGTAACGCAGTCAAGGCACCGTTGGTGCATAGAGTTGATCAGGCGTGCCAGAAAGGCCTGGGGAATGTTGTTCCATTCTTGTTGCAGCTGCTGTCGGTTGGCGGGCAAAGGGTGGTTCTCCTGGACTCTCCGACTAAGTTCAGTCCACAATTAACTGTTCTATAGGATTGAAGTTTGGACTGTTGGCAGGCCAAACCAGGCGAGTTATCCCCGCCAGCTGCACGAAGGCGTTGACGGCCGTGGACCTATGCAGCGTAGCGTTGTCGTCCTGAAGGACAGCAGCAGGCCCAATCTGCTGCAGCACCGGGACGACCAGAGGTCGAAGGATCTCCTGCAGATATCGCTGCCCTGTCAGGATACGGTCGACATGGTAAAGGGGGGTTCGGTGATGCCTGTTGACACTCCCCAAACCATAATGGAGCCGCCTCCATACGGGACCACTTCTTGAACTATATTGGCTGCCAGCTGCTCCCGTGGACGCCTCCAGATGCGGGTTCGGCCATCACTGGGTGTCAAACAAAACTGAGATTCGTTAGAGAATAAGACCTTTTTCCACTGGGTATGTGTCCACCTCTGGTGCGCAGTGCACCAGATTTGACAGTTGGCCCGCTGGTTCTGGGTCAGCTTAGGTTTTCTGACAGGACGACGCGCACGAAGGTTGACGTCATGAAGGCAGTCACGTATTGTTTGCGAACTGACTGTGGTGTTGGTGGCAGCTCGCAGACGTCGCTTGATGATGCTGGCAGAGCTAGTCCGCTGCTGTGTGGCGTGGCGTTGAATGCAGCGGTCCTCTCTTGCTGTTGTTTTCTTGGGACGACCTGTGCGGCGCCGCTCCTGAACTCTTCGGCTGGTCCCAGAGTGGCTCTGTGGGTCTGACCTGTAGCTCGCCTGGCTCGCACCGTGCAAATGAATGTATACATTATCGTGTGCTAAAGCAGCGTAGCTGTATCGTCTGTTTTTGTCAGCAGAGCTGTGCGATGCGTCAGACGTGCTATTCAACAGTGTTTTAAAAATGGCGGACATGTGTCGCCTCGCTTCGTGTTTATTTTCGACTGAAACTCTTCACAGATCACCAAAATCAACAAGAAGTAAGTATTATTAGGTGCTTTACTATTAAATATTGATGCTAGCCTCAACACTTGGCCGCAAAATCACCAAGAAATGCACTTTATCATACTTTGAAACTTCGAATCGAGAGGTTGACCTAGTTTCGACTGTTGTCGTAGGCCTAGGCCTAGATCTAGGCTAGGTGTTAGCAATGATAGTACATAACAAGATGGGCCACTTCTCTCTTTGAGCCATTTAAAAAAGTGTCCTCAAAATTTGGTGGCGCCCTCTTCACAAAAGCGCACTTTTGCGAACAGAGTTACCCTACTTGAGTTTTAAAAAATGAAAGTGAAACTAGCAAGTTTTGGGATAAATTACGGAAGAAAACGTTTTTAAAATGGTTACGCTGACAAAAAACCTCTTCCGGAGAAAAGGGTGATGGTTTTCTTCGATTAATTTGACTTTAGAATGAAAGGCGAGAGGTCATTAAAATAAAAAACCCTAAAACTCCGCACTGAACGTACCCGAACTGCTGATGAACAGCAGTCGATCTGCGCACGCAAGGACGTGTTATTCCTATTCTTCTTCTGGAAAAACGAAAGAGAGCTTCAAAACAGACTGCAGCGCCATCTGAAGCAAAGAGCATACTTCCTGCGGACACTTTTTTGGCTGAGTGGCCCATCTTGTTATTCACTATCTTTGGTGTTAGTGATGGGCCGATACCACAATTTAGGTATCGATGTCGATACCTAGTACTTTTTCAAGATATCGATACCGATACCTCGATACCTAATGCTATTGCAACATACGCCGGGGGTAATAAGTAAAGACAAAAATACAACTATACCTTTCCAAGTATTTAGGTAATCGTGTCTAGACAAGTTGTGACTGTTTAGCTGAGATTCAAACAAAAATTATTTGTAAAAGAAAGAGAGAGAGAGAGAGAGAGAGAGAGAGAGAGAGAGAGAGAGAGAGAGAGAGAGAGAGAGAAATATCCAAATATGAGAATAAAAACAAAAATTAAGTGAAGTATGGGGGGAAAGTCAACTTTGCAGAAAATGTTCGTATTGGAAAATAAAAACACAAGAGTTCTAAAAAGGCAATTCAATTTACCAGATTTTAAGCAACTTTAAATGAAACCAATGAGGATAAATCAGGGTTGTCAGTGAAGATTTTGCAAAATCACTAGATACATTTCATGAAAAACTTCTCTCTTTTTGTTAAAAAAAATCACTATATTAATTTAAAACGCTTGCCCCCTACGAAAACTTATCAGTTTTGATAAACAAAAAATTCTCAAGGCCCAAGTCACTTGCTTTGGCAGCCCTGGGATAAATAACACATAGGTATCGATGTTTAGAGCAGGTATCGGTACCGATACCGATACCTATAGGTATCAAAGATAGTCTAAGTATCGAGTACCTGGTATCGATACCTGCCCATCACTACCAAAGATAGTACAAGACAAGATGGGCCACTTCTCTCTTTGAGCCAATTAAAAAAGTGTCCTCAAAATTTGGTGGCGCCCTCTTCACAAAAGCGCACTCTTTGCGAACAGAGTTACCCTACTTGAGTTTTAAAAAATCAAAGTGAAACTAGCAAGTTTTGGGATAAATTTCGGAAGAACGCTTTTTAAAAATGATTACGCTGACAAAAAACCTCTTCCGGAGGAAAAGGAGATGGTTTTCTTCGTTTAATTTGACTTTAGAATGAAGGGCGAGAGGTCATTAAAATTCTAAAAAACCTAAAACTCCGCACTGAACATACCCGAACTGCTGATGAACAGCAGTCGATCTGCGCACGCAAGGAGGTGCTATTCCTATTCTTCTTCTGGAAGAACGAAAGAGAGCTTCAAAACAGACTGCAGCGCCATCTGAAGCAAAGAGCATACTTCCTGCGGACACTTTTTAGACTGAGTGGCCCATCTTGTCTTGTACTATCTTTGTCACTACTAGGTGTGCTTCTCTAGATTGAGATGCAGAGGGATGTCCCTAGAAAGGCCAAGATTTTAGATAGATCTAGATCTATATGTAGTAAATTACATCTGATCTAGATCTAGATTTAAAGTGTTCACCCCTGAATCTATCTCGACTTGATCAATTATAAATAGAGCTGGTGTGCAATGTTCGTAGATCTAGATCTACATCTAGAATCTAGGCCTAAGTGACCCTACTGTAGAATCAAGATCTAGTAGTTTTTACGAGTTTCTTAGATCTAGATGTAGATATCTAGATAAAGGTCTAAATCTAGATTCTAGATCTAAACTGAATCAAAATCATACAGATCTAGAGGTAGATTATCTTGGCTATCTAGAATCTAGCGATAGGGTCTATAAAGATCGTGTAAACATTAAACGGGACCGCAATTGTACAGGTGCATCGAAAAAGAAGCCATTGAAACAAGCACAGAAGCTTAAGTAGATCTACTGTTGATATGATAGTATGAATCAAGTTGCATGATAGTGTGTCTCCGCCAATTCACAGGAAAGTAATAGCCTTGTCAAGAGTCGCCCTTCGGTCATTCGCCAACCACTAGATCTAGATTCTAGATCTAAAATCTAGATCTAAAGCTAACATCAGGGGCGGACTGGGTCTTAAAACCGGCCCGGGCATTTGTCATCCGTACCGGTCCACTAAAGCCTAGTAAAACATGCAAAGCCGACATGTTTCTAAGCCTCCCTACTATTATTATGCTACTAGTTAGAGCACAGAAGCAGACGAAAACACACATGTTGTATTTGTGTGTGTTTGGATGTGTGCATATGTGTGCGCGCGTATGTATGTATGTATGTATGTATGTATGTATGTATGTATGTATGCATGTATGTATGTATGTATGTATGTATGTATGTATGTATGTATGTATGTATGTATGTGTGTGTGTGTGTGCGTGTGTGCGTGCGTGCGTGCGCGTGCGTGCGCGTGCGTGCGCGTGCGTGCGTGTGTATGTGTGTGTATGTGTGTGTGTGTATGTATGTGAGTATGTATGTGAGTATGTGTGTGAGTATGTATGTGAGTGTGTATGTATGTGTGTATGTATGTGTGTATGTATGTGAGTATGTAATGTATGTATGTAATGTATGTATGTAATGTATGTATGTAGTGTGTGTGTGTGTGTGTGTGTGTGTGTGTGTGTGTGTGTGTGTGTGTGTGTGTGTGTGATAAGCAACTTTGTAATATGCTACATACATGTCGTACAAACAAATCAAAACAACATAAGCACAAAAACTCAGCCCGGAGTATACTCAAGAGAGTAGATGCTTGCAAAGTTCTTTGCTTTTGGCGGCTACAGCATCAATGATGTCTTCATTGTCCAGTTTGGTCAAGATCTCCTTTTCCAATGACATCAGCATAAATGTCTCAAGATGTTCTGATGTCATTGTGCTTCGGAGACGGGTTTTGGTTCTCTTCAGGGCAGTAGCTTCGTCTGTACAGAATTCATCATCCATTCGTCTGTGTCGTCTTTGCCGTTTCAAGGGAAGCGACTCTTCCACGAATGAAACTGACCCACTCTCCTCCAGTGCATCATTTACCCACTGAACAAACTTTGCAACTGCATTTTGAGAAGCTTCGGAGTCCGCCCTGAGGGCCTGCATGTTTGACCGCAACTCCGCCACCATCTTGTATACAGTCAAAAGGTCCAATTGTACGGTTTGCAGATACTTAGAAAGAGCTGTAGAGCGTTAAAATATTTGCAGATACACTTGCTCTGTGAGAACTGTTTCAAACTTGAGTAGAGCATCAATGTATCCTCTTACTTTAGCTTTAGCGACTGCTTGGGTGTTGTCAGCAACAAGTATAGCATTGAGGCTGGTGATTACTTCGACAAACAGAGCTTCGGGTGGATTGTTGAAAGAACCAAACACCTTCCTTAAGGCAGCATATTTTGACCACCATCTGGTCTCACCAATGGTTCCCAAGCTCTTTATATAGTTGTTAAGTGCCTGCTCCAGATGTTCATCCGTTGATAATATTCCCGAAAGAACACTGCAATAGTGCAATGTCGTTCATCAATGTCAATAGTGCAATGTCGTTCATCAATGTAAATAGCGATGCACTGTTCACTACAGCACTTGTGGCCTCCGACCTAATATGGATCTGTATTGGAGCTTTGTTTGAAAGTAGAGTACTGAAACCTCTATAGTGTCACAGCATGTTTGCTGCATCGTCAGTTGCGCTCCCAATGCATTGTTTTGAGGTCAAGATTCGACCCTTGCATAATTTCCGAAACTATCTACACAAAAGCTTCGCAGGTAGTTTCTTCGCACTTCACTATGCTCACCAGTCTTTCTTGGATGTTATAATAATAATAATAATAATAATAATAATAATAATAATAATAATAATAATAATAATAATAATAATAATAATAGATAGCATTTGTACAGCGCATATCCCCGCTCAGCAGCAGGCTCTATGCGCTTTACACTATATTATTACCCCAGCAGACCATAGAACACTCCGAAACATTCTCAGCTTCCCGGGAAGCATACAGTGCGAGCAGCCGGTTAAGCGCTCAAACACTAACAAACTGACAAGATGTTTCGCTGTCTATAGCCGGGTACCCATTCCCACCTGGGTGAAGTGAGGAAAATTCGTGTAAAGTGCCTTTCCCAAGGACACAACATCGGGTCCTTGACGGGATTCGAACCCACGACCTTACGGTTGCGAGTCCGAGAGCTTAACCACTAGGCCACCGACGCCAGTATTATCCACATATCGAACGACAATGGATCAGTGGTCATGAGTTGCTATGCCCTGCGTTGTGTCAATTTCCATAGCAAACATGTCTGTTATTTCTTCTGAAATGAAGCAATGGATCTCATCCCGAATAACCGTGATGATAGAATTCACAGTAGTTTTGGACAAAAAAGGAACAAATGAGCATCTGCCTTTTGAACTGTTTGCCTTCTCATTTTTTGTTTTGCTGTTATGGACTACGCGAGAGATGAGATCAGCTGTGCATGAATCATATTTACGTAGCAACTTAACAATTTCCAGGAAAGTACCATGGTCAATTTCTGCATTATTCAAAGTGTAGGCTGTCTCTTCCGTACTTCCTCTGTAGCTTAGTCCCCTCTTGCCTATGAGTTTAACTACATCCACAACTCGATTCATCACTTGCCGTTTCTTTCTGACTTCATCACAGTAGTCCTTCGTCAACACATGAGAAATGCCTGATTGTTTTTTTATAAACCAGGTATGCTGTTGAGCATTGCAGGTGCAAAGACGAACGTTCAAGCTGTTCAATACGAGAATGTACATGCCACCAGTCTTTCATCCCCTCAAGAAATGCGGATGTGTCTGAAGTGGCAGAAAACACCAAAACAGACAGAACAGTGAAGTGCATGGAAGTCTTTGTTGTAAGACAGCCCCCATCTGTTAGAACCGTCTTCATGAAAGAAACATCTTTGCACCACTCGATTATCTGTCTTCTGACGTGGATGGTGATTCCAAAACAAGAACCTTTCTTCTTCTGTGCATGGTTTCTCATCTTCACTTCCTGTGGCTTCAAGTTCAGTATGTGCAGTCTGTTCTGTGCTAGCCAGGGCAAAGCTTCCCTTTCACTTGTTGGTTTAATTTCTCTCTTTTCACCTGATGATGGTCCAGCAACTAATTCACCGCTTTTGTCCTCCTCGTCAAGTTCCGTTGCTTAGCCTGCCGATAGATCAGCAGCAGCTGCCAATCCACTACATTCGTCCGCTTGGTCAAAATCCGTTGTTTCAACTGCTGTAAGTCCTGCTGCATGTGCCACCTTACTCGAACAGCCCGATTTCATTTTGTCTCCATACAGTTACGAGCCAGTTTTGCACCTTTGTTCACTGTTATCACTACATCTTTCTGAACGTAACACAATAGGCAATAGGTCAACGTCGGCCGCCGGGATCTCAGCAAAGTAGGCAATTAGAAAAAAATCGTACGTTTTAAAACGTTATTTTTTTTCGAGGTTACAAGTAGATTAAACATTGCAGAAAAAAGGAGTACTGGTGTCAGAAACACAGTAACCTGATGACAATTTTTTAAAACCAAGTGGCCCACTTTGTCCTTTAAGCACCGGCCAACCTTTTCCCTTCGGCACCGGCCCACTTTGTCCCTTCGACACCGGCCCAGGGGGCATTGCCCAAATGCCCATAGGCCAGTCCGCCCCTGTATATATATATATATATATATATATATATATATATCCACCTCTCCGTCACCCCCCCCTTATCCCCCCTCTCTCCCCCCTCCTCCCCTCCTCCTCCCCACCTCTCTCTCCCCTCCTCACCGCCCTTCCCTGGCCCTGTCTGCGCTCTTACAATCTTGTCCCCTCCTTTTGTGAGTGTGGGGATCAGTGGAGAGAGAGAGAGAGAGAGAGAGAGAGAGAGAGAGAGAGAGAGAGAGAGAGAAAGAGAGAGAGAGAGAGAAAGAGAGATAGATAGATGGATAGAGAGAGGGGGAGAGAGAGAGAGAGAGA
>NW_004797271.1:198389-208125 GCF_000002075.1 Aplysia californica | reverse complement strand
ATATATATATATGCTCCCTCTCTCTATATATATACTTGCGTAATATTTACAATTACAAGTCTGAGTTTAGACCATTCCCAAATGGAGGATATTTTATAATAATTTTAAATGTTCTTATGCACAGTAGAATTAGAATTGTAAATGGGCTGATTTATCAATGTCATGCTGGGAACTCATGCTGCTTTTTCTTTCCTCGTCTTTACTATCGTCATTTTCCCCTCTACTTCTTTAATTGTGTGTTTGTCACTCTGTTGTAAGCTGCTATTATTTTCAGGGTGCCTTCGAAGCGGACTTTCGTGCTGACGTTGAGGCTCGAGAGGTGAGCAGAGTAAGCCTGATTTCCAGTTTGTACTTCTCTGTTGATATCCACCCTTGGCCCTCATATGACCTTATGCAGTTGCGAGCGCCGCAAAACCTTACATTAAAAAAAAATTCTGAGTGGGTCCTGTAATATAGATCTATATATCGAGGTGTGAATGCTTTTTAAAAAATCTTGTCTTATTATTTTGTTGTTGTGGTTGTTGTTGTAACTGATGTCGCCACTATAGCAGTTACACTACAATCGTTATTATTTTTTAAGGTAAGCCAATTTATTTTTATTATTATAATAGATCTAGATCTAGATCAGCTAGATCTAGATTCTAGATCTAGTTCTCTGCTTTTTAAACCAAGTAAAAATTACGCATAAAGCTACCTTGACGCATATTAGGCTTATGCTTGAATTCTGAATCAAACCTTTCGATGCTTCCTGTACAAAAGTAAAGATAAAAAAGCAAGTATACATAAATTATTCCTTACAGTAGAGTTTAATTGTTACTGTTTTTGTTTTGTTTTTGTTTTTGTAAGCAAAAAGAAGAGAACAAGAGTGTGTGTGTAGGCAACCGGTAGCATACAAAAGGCAGGGTCTACACTACAGGCAGAGAGTATTTAATTATATTTTAGTGTCTCTGCTACAGGGCATTTGGGCATCTTGGCATTATTGCCAAATAGAAAGGTATAGTGTCATTCTTGAGGACTGGCTATTTTTATTTGCCGAGAAATGTTCTCTGAACACAAAAAACCCAATATCAACTCATCCAAACAATTATTACAGACGTCAAGGCTAAAAAATGAAGAAGATTTCACTGTGGAAAAATTAAACAAAACTTAAAGTTATGTGTATTTTAATGTGAGAGAAAATCTGGCGTTGTCCAATCTCAAGTTTTTGTTGTTTCCTCAACTGAAGAGTCCAACCAGTAGACGACACGTTCGTATTGGGTGCAGATGTTTGTTTACATATTGTTGCACGTTGTTGTTGAACCGTTGGTTAGTCGCAGTGAAGTGCACTATTAACGGAATTCCTTTAGAGATCTTGCACTTAAAGTAAGTTTTTGTGTCTAAGTAGCATTTCTTGAACTGTCTAGATCTAGATTAGATATCTAGATCTATATATCTCTATATTCTATATCTAGCAGGGCAGCAGGATTAGATCAAACACTACTACTACTACAGTACGTACTGTCACTGTCATAGTCATGCTTGCTAATAATTACTAGATCTAGATCTAGATCTAGATCTAGAATCTAGATCTACATCTAGATATCTAGATCTAGATCTAGATCTAGATCTAGAGGTAGCGTCAATTGCCACAAAAATTGACTTTTTGTCAATTGCCACCGAGTGAAGCGGTGTCAAGTCTGAAAACAACATTATCTTTAGCCTTAGCATTATACACTTAGATCTATACATGATAATAATAATGTGTGTCTTATGAAATGGGTCAATTTGTTCTCAATAATTTCATTGGACGAGCATCTAGTCTAGAGCTACGGTACCAACTTGCCGTGTTTTCAATGAGACGTAGGCCTAGATCTAGGCTAGCCTAGCCTACACTTTGGTGTAGAACCGACACGGGCAATTCTAGATATAGATCTAGAAGTAGAATCTCAAACGCACACAAACTCAAGCAGAAATTCACGTTATATCGGGGAACATAAATCGGGGGACGGGGGTGGGGAAAAGACACACACACACACACACACACAAACACACACACACACAGAGGGACAGAGAGGCGAATGCACAACACCGAGCACTCAAGCACAATATAAGCTAGATCTAGCCTACCCACCAACGCAAAAGAGCTCCAATTTACTCGATGGCAATTGAAAGTCAATTTTTGCCAATTGCCACCGCGTTACTCTGGACTCTGTGGCAGTTGACACTACCTTTAGTAATCGAAGGGATTATTCTCACTCGATACTATTCTCACTCCGGGTGAGATGAGAAGAACGACAGCCTACTCTATTCTCACCCGTTTTTTTTTGTTTCCGCCCGCCCTTTTTTGTTTCGTTTCGGGGCACTACTTGGATATGGTGGTCCCGACTTTTGTGACTGGGAAATATAACCCAGAGAAAATCTAGAACCTCAAGGACGATTACTTCTGGTTCTATTTAAGTCTAAACAATTACTTTTCGCAGTGGCTATTTTTACGGCGAGCCGTAAAGATAGCCTCCCAGTGAGTCCCAGGCTATTTTTATGGCGATCCTCGAAAAGCGACCCTACTCCGCCTCTCATGTACGCGACATGCCTCAATGTATTAGATTTAGGCCTATAGGGGCCGTTCAAAATATAAACTTACACCTCAGAGGGGAAAAGGTGTCTTTGGCTTCTGTAAGAAAAGTGGAAGATTGGGTGGGGAGGTGAGATGAACGTTTTGCTCATGACTGGGAAGAAAAGGTAAAAGAAAAAGTGGATAAATGCCAGTAACAAGACCCAGATCTGCATGATCACTGCAGATCCCCGTTGTTTTTGTTTTTTTTTTGTTGTTGTTTTTTTTGTTTTTTGTTGTTGTTTTTTTAGGGGGGGGGGGGGGGGGGTTACAAATAATTTTGAAATTATGATGAAAATTCTGTAGGTGGACATCTAATTTCTTAATGTTTCTTTATAACTTTGCAACTGTTTTGTTGATCTTTTAATGTCTTGGTGTCTTTTATTTGTAAGGCATGTACCTATTGCACTGACAACAGTCTCAATGTCTTCCACATATATATGCGTTCTTTTTAGTCCATATGGTTTGATTAAATTGTATTAACTAAAATGTTCTTTTTACGGCGGTCACAAATTGATGACGTAGAACACGTTTTTCAGTCTTATAAATTCCGTCTTGGCTTGTAGGTCTTGTAGGCTACTACCTTATTTGTTATTTTATACTACATTTTACTAAATGACTAAACTAATGTAACATACTTTGAGCTGGTTAAAACCGAGAGTAAGGCACTATAATTAAATGTCCTCTATTATTAGTATTATCATAATTATAGTCTTTATTCTGGACTTAAACAATTCAATGTTTTTATGTTCTTTACTAGGACCTTGTTGTTGTGGGATTCTTTGAAATAAATAAATAGAGATCGCATTTTTAAAGTTTTTGTGTTTTGTTTTCTGATGTGCTCATATTATTACTGTCCTTTTTTATGGGGAACAGCTCACCCCAAGGGTGATTCTTTTTCCGATTCATATTTAGGAAAAAAAATTATGCAGGCATAAAAAATAATGAACAAAGTAAATTTTGATAAGTCGGAAAATATGAAAGTTGCCATGGAATGGAAACAGCACCAACATGCAAAACAAACAATAATTTTAAAAAAACGAAGGCTTCTTACTCTCTAACAAAATTGCATGAAAATTGGTGGAATGGTAGATACAGATACTATGGTCAATCGTACTGAGCAAAATTTTGAAATTTGAATGTAAAAAAATATATATGTGTTCCTGTACCCTGAAATTGCATCACAATAATTAATAAATTAATCATTGTGAACGCAAAAAATTTTTTTTTTACACCTCTATCAAAAATCTGCTCCGTGCAAATTATAAGGAAGGAGGAACATTTTAAAGGCATTCCCAAGGCGAAAAGTGTTAACTTCAAAATGGCCGCTCTTCTTGTGGGTGTGGTACATGTAGTGATGTCAGTGAATGAGATGATGATGCTGGCAGTGGCAGTGACGATGGTAATGATAGTGACAGGGAGGTGATGGTGGTGGTGATGATAAAGAGAGGGTGAATGATGATGGTGGGGAGAAGAAGGAAGAGGTGGTGGTGGAGGAAGGGAGAAGGAAGATGAAGAAGAGAATAGAATGACGGTGAAGAGGAGGAAATGGAAAACCTATGGGGCTGTTCAAATATAATCTTACACTTTTGGGGACTTTTTTAAAACACAAAACCCAATACCACTTTTCTCACATTTGCCTCCAACCCCCCACCTACACCAATTTAATATTAGTACTTTTTCCGATCTTCAATTTCCATTATTATTTTAAAGATACCTGTACTATACGTGGCTTTTTTTTACTAACTTGTAAAAAAAAATATCATTTCAGTTAATACAATTTAATCAAACCATATGGACTAAAAAGAAACGCATATATGTGGAAGACATTGAGACTGTTGTCAGTGCAATAGGTACGTGCCTTACAAATAAAAGACACCAAGACATTAAAAGATCAACAAAACAGTTGCAAAGTTATAAAGAAACATTAAGAAATTAGATGTCCACCTACAGAATTTTCATCATAATTTCAAAATTATTTGTACCCCCCCCCCTCCCCTAAAAAAACAACAACAAAAAGCAAAAAAAACAACAACAAAAAGCAAAAATAAAACAACAACGGGGATCTGCAGTGATCGTGCAGATCTGGGTCTTGTTACTGGCATTTATATCCACTTTTTCTTTTACCTTTTCTTCCCAGTCATGAGCAAAACGTTCATCTCACAGAAGTGTCATATTTGGTTAACATCCCCACCCAATCTTACACTTTTCTTACAGAATCCAAAGACACCTTTTCCCCTCTGAGGTGTAAGTTTATATTTTGAACGGCCCCTATAGGCCTAGATCTAATACATTGAGGCATGTCGCGTACATGAGAGGCGGAGTAGGGTCGCTTTTCGAGGATCGCCGTAAAAAAAGCCTGGGACTCACTGGGAGGCTATCTTTACGGCACGCCGTAAAAATAGCCACTGCGATTACTGTTTGATTCGCGTGCCCGAGAGCCTTTCAAACTTATTACAAAACATCAAATTGTGGTCAAATTTAGGGGGGCATGCCCCCCTGAAACACCCCATGATCTTTTTTTTTAAAGTCAGGGTTAAAAAACCTTGCCTTGTGAAAAACAAGTGAAATATTACTGCTCATTTTGTAGGCTAGATTTAAATCTAGATCTAGTCTAGGCTACTACTGATAAAACATAAAACATTGATACCGACTATTTAAATCAGTATCGATATTTCAGTAGGCCTACACAAAGGTCGGGACCACCATATCAAAGTAGTGCCCGTTTCGGGCATCATAGGACCCCTGTCACTGAGCGCTCCGTCCAGGCGACAAAACTCACCTCCCTCTCTCACTCCGCTGAGTGCGCGAGGCGACTATTGTTGATCTGGTAGAAAACCTTATCTTTTGAGCAAATAGTGTCACATTTAGTATTTGTTGCTATTTATTGGTTCTGTAATGGAAAATTCTACTCTTGAATGGTTTAACCAATCAAAATTTTAAAGCAAAAAATAAGCTTAGGGTCGAGGCACTGCGTGCCTTAAAAATAATCGTGGGTTCTGTTATGTTTTTTGTGTTGTAAACAAATTTGGCCAATTCTAACATTACAATGACAAACTATAATCTATTAACGAACATTATTAACATTATTTCATTAAACAGCTTTCAGTTAAGGCTATTACTTCTCTGGCAAGTGAATTCCTTTCTGAATTTAGAAATATACACTTGTCTAGGGTTTTGGTGAAGATATGCATGCGATTTAAAAAAATGAAACAACATCACTCCCCGCGGGAGCCTATAAAAATCGGGCAGTGCTCTGGGGCAGGTCACAAACGGTCACTCTTACAATTCACAAATTATTTTCTGAACTATCATCCTATTTGCCTACATGTAGATCAAGGCTTACCGCTTGTTCTCCACACCCAGGTAGGCCTAATAAAAATCCATTTCATCTCTGACCGGGTAAGCCATTTTGTTCTCACCCGGGGTGAGAATAATATTTTGTATTTTTATTTTCACCCCGGGTGAGAATAATGACAGCCATTACTAATAGATCTAGAATCTAACTATCAGAATAGTAGAAGGCAAGGCGAAGATTCAAATCAAAATGAATCTGGACCGGCTCTATTCAGACTGATTACATTTTTATCAAATCGGACTATGGGTTTTATCTATTTGGACTCGGTCTGAAAAAATGTTTTATTTATTCAGACTCGGCTTCTAAGTGAGTTATGTGAGTGTAAGGAGGTTAGGCCTCTCTACATAAATATAACGTATGTCATCAGGTAATTTTAATTTTACTTAAAACCAGAATTAGAACTAGAATTACCTACTACGACTGTAATTGTGTCAAAAGTTAAGACTGCACTCTCATTGCCCCAATGGCAGTATCTTTAGAAGTACACGGTAACCGACAACTCATGGTCTTTCCACCACCACTACCACATCATCATTACTTTTACCACCATTTGGCTTTCCACATGTTTAATTTGATTTTGTTGTGTGTTATAAGTTTTTTTGTTTTATATTTATGTTTTATTTTAAATCACATCACACAAAATTGACAGCCGTGGCCTCTTCCCAACACCTCTTCCCCCAGCAAGCCGAGAGTGCGTGATCGCTGCATGCAATCTCATTGGTCGACATTGTTAACTTTGCCCCCGGCAAGGTAAAACTCAATTTGGTTGTTCTGTTCATATAATGACGCAGGGAGGGCCAGTTTAGATAGATCTAGTAACTGGATATTAAAGCTCACGTCTCGGTTGTTATCATTAAAATTGAAAAATTTGTCATAAAAATGCTGGAAATATTTAGGAGGAACAAGGGTCGGAAGTCAGAACAGACGTCAATGCTGGATTCAATTCAGAGTCCGAATATAATTTTTGTCTAATTCGGACTCGTCACTTCGATGAATATGATAAGACAAGGAGAGAGATCTTTGAGTTCAGACTTCTTGTAATTGTACTGACATACTGTAATGACACTTAGATCTAGATCTCTAGTTCTAGTACTTATTAGTGTACAGTACTTGTAATTGTAGCTGTAATGACACTTCGATATGTAGATCTTGTACTAGGTGTTGAGTTGAAACTAGGTCCAGTTACTGTTAACTTTAACTTTTTAAAAAAAAGTAAAAGCTAGATATCTGGATATCTATGATAGATCTAGATTCTATGTGTCAGTGTTCTTTCCAGTCCGTGGTTTTGACTAGACGTCTATCTATATTTTGATTTTTTGCTTTAAATAAGTATATAAAAGCCAGTAGTAAGTAAAGCTAAAGACTTGATAGTAAAGTAAAATGAATGAATCTGCCATACAGACGAAGCCCCATACAGAAGAGGGGAGATGTATTTATTTTGAATCATGATGAACCCTATTGTCCTGTGTAGCTGATTTTTCTCTCTGTTATTTGCATGATAAAGTAGAAACCTGGCAAAGTTTTACTTTTGTCTGCACACAGCAGATCATGCTCTGCTTTTGAGGGTCAATGAACTTAAAGTTTCAATATTTCGGCACTTATATGACCGTATTGTGTTGCAAGTGCCGTAAAAGATTGTCCATTCAGTAATTATTTCCCTTCACTTAGCAGCATCGCCACTGGTGATGTTTCGTTGTTTCGATTTGTTATCCAATCTAAAAAATTCACTTTGATTTCTCTGGTTCTCACTTCTCATGGATAACAACACAAACTGCTCAGACATGCTCACACATATATTTTTAGGCTTATAGATCTCATTTTTTTTGTAAGAGCAGACCTGTTTCGCCTTGTTCAGGGGTCAGCTTTTCCTACAGTTCTTAAAATGAAAAAGGGAAGTCTGCGGATAGCAGCTGAGTTATATTATGCCCCTTGGAATTTGCCTGCCTTAAGAACCTGCTTTTTTAAAATTCCTGACAAGTGGGGTTGTTAGACGGAGGCCACTGTACATGAACGTTATATATTGCCATCTTCATAAAAGAAAATTAAGAAACTAGAACTGTACCTGGATTTAAAAACTTTGAGATCCTCATTTTTGTTGCAACAGCGGCATGCGTGTCTCTTTACCATTGACTGACACTGAATTATTTCATCACTTGTTTTGATTTTCTCTTTTTTTTCAGCCTTCATTGTGGCGGGGCGCCTGGTTAAACATACTGTACGTTTGTTTCAGCCTTTTTTCTACGAACTGACCAAACCTCTGAGCAGCACCTTCTTCCTGGATAGTGATATTGAGTCGGGTCGGCAGCATTCCACTATGTCGGTGGACTCGGAGAACAATGGGAAGTAAGTGCACTCATACTTTTCTGCACTTTATACAAGTTGGCTTGTATTGAGAGGACCAAACTTTCTTTCTTATACTTCGTGGTCGCCTGAAACAGGTTAAACAGTGGCATTGATGGCCTTGTGGTTAGGCTTTCGGACTCGTAATTGTAAGGTAGTAGATTAGTATCATAACAGAGGCCCGACATTGTGTCTTTGGAAAGGCACTTTTTAACACAAATTTTCCTCACTTCACCCAGTAGGGATTGAGTAGGCCTACCTGGTTTTAGACAATGAAAGACTGTTTCTGTTTGTTAGTGTTTGAGGGCTTTATCAGCAGCTTGCACTGTATGATATCCACAGAGTTGATCACATATCTGAGTGTTCTCGGGTCTGCTGGGGTAATGCAAAGAGCATGCTGTAGAGTGTGGATATGCACTATTTAACACTGCAATTATTATTATTATTATTGTTATCATCATCATTAATTGTTGATGTTGTTGTTTTTACTATTATTATTATTATAATGTTATACCGCTGTTCTTTCCTCAAGTTGTTTCTGTGCATCTGTCATTGCTCTGTTTCGGCCCTCTGTGGCCATTACTGTTTTGCTGTGCTTCTTTCCCACACGCACAAACATAGACCGGGTGTTTCATGAAGGAATTTATCGTACCCTCAGAACACGAAGGCGAGGGCGGCCGATGGAGAGTGTCGAGCACACGGACCTGGAGTCGGACTCGTTCTTCCCGCACATCCCGCTGTCGACCTCGTGGGAGGACGGGAAGTCGGATGGGTCGCAGCGGAAAGAGGGGTCGGACCTGAGTGGGGACCTCGGCAGCATCTCCCTCCTCATGTTCCTCTACATTCTGCAAGGGATCCCGCTGGGCCTGGCCGGCAGCATCCCCATGTTGCTGCAGAGCAGGAAGGTCAGTGACGTCATAATTCGCAGCAGACGTGCCAAGTATGTCGATAAAATCACAGCCTGTTGATTTTTTAATTTTTTTTTCTATTTGCCTAGTAGGGATGACTTCACTTTTTGTTTCTCAAAAGCCCAATCTGATTATTTGTTCTCCTTTAGTGAAGGCCATAGTAAAATTATCACTGTGTAGATGTGGCCTGATCTCACTCCCCCCTCCCCCCCTCCCAAATCTTTTAGCACTTGTGTGACCTGTTTGTGTTGCAAGTACAGTGACACTCTTGCTAAAACTAAACAAATGGACAACTGTGCCCCCCTCCTCAGGTGAGCTACACAGACCAGGCAATCTTCAGCTTCGTCTACTGGCCATTCAGCGTTAAGTTGTTGTGGGCGCCGCTCGTAGACTCGGTGTACTCACAGTGGTTCGGCCGACGCAAAACCTGGCTCATCCCCATACAGTACCTCATGGGTGAGGCCTTGTTGTTGCTGCTGTCTGTCTCTGTCTGTCTGTCTGTCTGTCTGTCTGTCTGTCTGTCTGTCTGTCTGTCTGTCT
>NW_004797271.1:197702-198284 GCF_000002075.1 Aplysia californica | reverse complement strand
TCTCTCTCTCTCTCTGTTCCTATATTGATCTGCCGTTTCTGCTCCCACCTACAGGGTTGTTTATGCTGGTCCTGTCTGTGTTTGTCTGTTTGTCTGTTGTCTGTCTGCCTGTTCCTTTGTGTTGACTTGTGGTTGCTACTCCTACCCCCAGATTTTAACAAACTGGTCCTGTCTGTGTCTGTCTTTCTGTGTGTCTGTCTGTTTGTCTGGTTGTTTTTTTGTCTGTTCCTTTGTGTTGACCTGTGGTTGCTACTCCCACCCCCAGATTTTTTATGCTGGTCCTGTCTGTCTGTGTGGCTGTCTGTGTGTGTATGTGTGTCCCCATATACTGACCCACCCCCAGGTTTGTTTATGTTGGTTCTGTCTGTCTGTCTGTTTGTCTGTCTGCCTGTTGAACTGTTCCTATGTATTGACCTGTTGTTGTTTCGTCCGCCCCCAGGTTTGTTTATGTTGTGTGTCTGTCTGTCTGTCTGTGTGTCCCTTTATACTAACCCACAGTTGCTACTCACATATACAGGTTTGTTCATGCTGGTTCTGTCTGTCTGTCTGTCTGTCTGTTTGTGTGTCCACATCATAGCTGCC
>NW_004797271.1:195062-196379 GCF_000002075.1 Aplysia californica | reverse complement strand
TGTCTGTCTGTCTGTCTGTCTGTCTGTCTGTCTGTCTGTCTGTCTGTTTGTGTGTCCCCATATACGGACCCACTGTTGTTGCTCCTACCCCCAGGTTTGTTTATGCTGGTCCTGTCTGTGTGTGGGTATGTGTGTGGGTATGTGTCTGTCTGTCTGTCTGTCTGTCTGTCTGTCTGTCTGTCTGTCTGTCTGTCTATCTGTCTGTTTGTGTGTCCCCATATACGGACCCACTGTTGTTGCTCCTACCCCCAGGTTTGTTTATGCTGGTCCTGTCTGTGTGTGGGTATGTGTGTGGGTATGTGTCTGTCTGTCTGTCTGTCTGTCTGTCTGTCTGTCTGTCTGCCTGTATGTCTGTCTGTCTGTCTATTCCTATGTTAGTATTGACCTGTGGTTGCTACTCCCACCCCCAGGTTTGTTATGCTGGTTCTGTTTGTCAGTCTGTTTGTGTTTCCCCATAATATACTGACCCACTGTTGTCGCTCCCACCCCCAGGTTTGTTTATGCTGGTCCTGTCCACCCAAGCCAAGTCCCTGCTGGGGGACAGCGGCGGCGGTCCGGGCTCAGGGGAGGTGAGCATCGTTCTACTCACGGCCATCTTCATCTGCCTCAACTTCCTGGCCGCCACACAGGACATCGCTGTGGACGGATGGGCCCTGACCATGTTGTCCAGGTAATCATAGGTTAGCCCGCAGTATTTATGCGACAAATCATAAATAGCGTGGAATTACACATTTGCATTTGTGATACATGTTTCTTTGCCATTCTCTGTCTGTTAGGGTGGCTGGTTGGCGGTTGCTCTGGTGTGGTTTTCTTCCTCTTTCCTATCAAACATCTATTGTCTTTATCTCCCCTCCTTTTTTGTGTTTGTTACTCTCTTGTAACACCTGTAATCTTCGGCACTTATATGACCTTATTGTGTTGCAAGTGCCGTAAAACTCTTACTAAAACTAAAACTGTCTGTTAGGTTATATTAATCTACTGGGGCTCTGAATACTGTGATTTTTGTCCTTAAATTCTGATGTGTAGGGAGGGTTCTGAGGAAAACTCTTATTTTTGGTCATGAAGGGGTAGTCAAGTCTGCGTTCTCCTTTGCAGCGCTGTTTAACTAAAGCTTGTCCTGTGTCTGTCCACCCCCAGGGCCAACATTGGCTGGGCCAGCACGTGCAACACCGTAGGCCAGACTGCCGGCTACTTCCTGGGCAACGTTCTCTTCCTGGCGCTGGAGTCGGCCGACTTCTGCAACAACTACCTCCGCAGCACCCCGCAGCCAGAGGGCATCGTCACTCTCTCCAGTGAGCCGTGCGGAAAATACTGCCA
>NW_004797271.1:191763-194630 GCF_000002075.1 Aplysia californica | reverse complement strand
GGTGTGTGTGGGTGGCATAGTAGTTAGGCTCTCAGACTTGCAACTGTAAGGTTATGGGTTTGAACCCCATCAGGGGCTGGACATTGTGTCCTTTGGAAAGGCACTTTAAATGAATTTTCCTCTCTTCACCCAAGTTGGAATGGGCACCTCGCTATAGACAGTGAAAATTCCTGTCAGTATATTTGAGCCGATGGTGGGAGGGCGCCACTGGTGGCTCCAACTTCTCTTCGTTTCCTCTGTTGTTTCTGTCTATCATCTGTCTGTGGGTGGTTAGTGGGTACTCTTGTGTGGTTTGCTCCTTCTTTCTTATTACACATCTGTCGTCCTTACCTATCCTCCTTTTCTTAGTGTATTACTCTCTTGTAACACCTCTAATCTTTTCCATAATGTGACCTATTTGTGTTGTCAGTGCCGTAAGACTTATACTAAAACTAGACCAAAAAATCTCTAGTAACACCTCTAATCTTCAGATTTTATAGGACCTTGTTAAGTTTGAAGTTCTGTAAAACTCTGCCTACAACTAGCTAACACTTATCTCCTTTCTGCTAGGTTTCCTGTGGTTCTGGGGTATCGTGTTCTTTGTGACCACGACCTTGGTGGGCGTGTTGAAGCGTGAACACATGGACCTGGACACAGACCCTGACCAGGGCGTGCTGGAGACCTACAAAATCTTGGCCAATGTCATCCGTCTGCCGTCCATCATCTCCTACATCGTCATCCTCCTCACAGCTAAGGTGGGTGCAGGCCTGTTCCATGAAACACCACACACACACACAGCTGCCAGCCTCTGTGTACAAAATGTATTTCTTACTTTTTCAGGGTCTATGCACAGAAGTCCTTTTGTGGATGGCTGGCGGGTGCTCTGGTGTGGTTTCTTCCTTCTTTCCTATCAAACAGCTATCTTTCTGATCCTTCCTCCTTTTATTTGTATGTTGCTCTCTTGTAACGCCTCTAATCTTCGGAACTTATATTACCTTAATGTGTTGCAAGTGCTGTAAAATACTTTCTAAAACTGAAGTCCTTTTTCATGTGGAGAAAATATCTCTTGTTTTCTAGTATTGCTGCTCAAGGACGTGCCAATGCGAAAGGACAGCAATGACCTTTCAAGCCGGTATTTGCGAATGATAATGAGAAGGGAGTCCATAAGTTCACTGCAGTTGTGTCTGTTACCATAGCTGGCTACTGAGCATAAATTATTGAATGCAGAGAAATGTGTCACAATTGGTTTGGAGGGGGGCTACTTGGCCAGTGTCCACTATCTTGACCCCTGCTAGATGGGAGAGTCTGTTGGTTTTGAAAAGTTGGCAGCAGTGTACACTTAAGGTTATATCGTGGAAGGAAAAGAAATCAAATGAGGTAGTGCTTGATGAAGCCCATGTGGGACGCTCAATGTTAAACACAATCAGGAAACGACAAATGCAGTTTTTGGGACACTTGAATAGACATAAGGGTCTTGAACATCTAGCTCTCACTGGCAAAATTGAGGGCAAGCGAGGCAGGGGTAGGCCCAGAACAACATACTTAGGGAACCTAAACAAATGGGTAACAGGGAAAGATCAGTGAAACGTAGCTTTTCTGAGAGCATCCGAGCAAAGGAATGAATGGAAAACCATGATCGCCGATGTCTGTCGCAGAACTGGCACCTGATGATGATGATGTTCTGGACAGCTGTTTTTTTTTTGGAGATGGAGTATTTTGGTAGGTCTCAGGTCTGGTGTTGTGCATTCCTCTGTACTGGTGTTTGTGGTGGAGTGGTCAGACCCTTTGCCTTTGGATACTGAAGGTTTGAGTTCAGTCCCTATGTGGGGAGTTTTTTTGGTTTTAAAAAAAATTGAGTCTCACTGCCTGTCTGCTGGGACGTTGTATCCCTCTCAGCTCTGGTCTGTTTGCTGGGACGTTGCATTCCTCTCAGCCCGGGTCTGTCTGCTGGGATGTTGTGTCCCTCTCTGCCCGGGTATGTCTGCTGGGATGTTGTATCCCTCTCAACCCGAGTCTGTCTCCTGGGACGTTGTATCCCTCTCTGCCCGGGTTTGTCTGCTGGGATGTTGTATCCCTCTCAGCCCGAGTCTGTCTGCTGGAATGTTGTATCCCTCTCTGCCCGGGTATGTCTGCTGGGATACTGTATCCCTCTCAGCCCAGGTTGACCCCGATAGGTAGGGCTGGTGAAGCAGGCCGCCGCCTCAATGATGTAAGTTGTGTGGATGGGGATGGGGCGGTGAAACATTTACAATGACAGTGTGCCAGCCTGCTGTTGATGACAGGAGTTCCAATCCGTGATGGGTGTGTGTGTATGTGTCCACAGGTGGCATTCGCGGCGTCGGACGCGCTGACCAGCCTGAAGCTGATCGAGGCGGGCATGCCCAAGGAGCGGCTGGCCCTGTTTGTAGTGCCCGTCATCCCCATACAGATCGCCCTCCCTCTGATCATCAGCAAGTACACGTCCGGTCCCCGGCCCATGGAGATTTGGCTCAAGGCTTATCCCTACCGGTCAGTGCTGTAGTGATACTAATAATAATAACAATAATAATAACGGCTTATCCTTATCGGTCAGTGTTGTAAAAATGATAGTAATAATAATAATAATAGAATATCCCTATGGGTCAGTGGGTTAGTAATATAATGTATATGATATTAGTATTAATAACAATATTAATAAAAGCCTATCCTTACTAGTCAGTGGGGAAATGACGATAGTAATAATAATTATAATAATGATTTATCCTTACAAGGGAGTGGTGTAATAATGATAACAATAATTGGAATTTATATATCCCCTTATCCCGAGAAGGGTCTAAGCGCTTTAAGACCATTTAACAACACACACACACACACACACACACACACACACACACACACACACACACACA
>NW_004797271.1:189130-191643 GCF_000002075.1 Aplysia californica | reverse complement strand
CCCCCCCCCCAGGATGTTGATTGGTGTGGCGTACTGTCTGATCGTGTACTGGGCAGTGGTCACTCAGGTGACCCCAGGAGAGTTCCCCTGGTACTTCTACGTGGTGGCTCTGCTCGCCTACGGCATTCAGCAGGTGAGTAAATGCCAGTACATGTCTAATCTACCGCTTTCATCAAGTGAGTAAGTGACAGTATGTGTGTAATCTACGACATAGAACAGGTGAGTAACTGCCAGTACGTGACAGTATGTGTCAAATCTACGACATACAACAGGTGAATTAGTGACAGTATTTGTCTAATCTACGACATACTACAGGTGAGCAAGTGACAGTATTTGACAGTAGGCTAGGTGTCTTTTCTTTAACTGAACAAATGTATTAACCTTCCACTGCCTACACAAAAAATGCTGACATGGAAAAACACTACACTATTGTAAAGGCAAATGTAAATGAAACAGTTGAAGTCAAATTACTGCTTGAATAAGAGTTGAATCCCCATAAAAAACAAAATGATATCAACAACAGCAGCAAAAGTTCAAGCTTCTCATGTAAGCCAAGGGTTAAATCATTTAATGGTGGGGCTGTTTAATGCTTGGCTTCGCACGCAGACGACCTTAGTTTGATACCCGTGTGGGGAGGCTTTTATTCGGAGTGTCTGTCTTTCTGCAGGGATGTTGTATCCCTGTCAGCCTACATAGGCCCTGACAAACAGGGTGGAAGAAGCCTGCTTCCTAAATGATCTAAGTAGGTGGTTACCTACTGTTACTTTTACTTTTCCATCCTATGTTGCCATTGAGTGTCAAAGGGTGATGCACTTTTTTACGGTAGGCTGACTCATGGGCAGTATTACATACAGACGTATCTCAAAGACCGCCAAAAATGACTTACGTCTGTATGTAACACTGCCCGCGAACTTGTCAGCTCTTTCTGTTAGGATGTTATAATTTCTCAGGGTTTGCGTGGCCTACCTCTTATTCTATAGCCTGAATAGATGCAGGTGTGGTGTTCAACATCTGAAGTAATGTGTCTGTGTCCCCCCATCTTGTGTTGCAGGTGGCGGTGTACTGTATGTTTGTCTCTCAGATGGCCTTCCACGCCAAGATCAGTGACCCGTCCATCGGGGGAACCTACATGACGCTGCTCAACACCGTCGCCAACTTTGGTGAGTGGCCCGCAGTCTGCACGCAGCTCTGTTGTGTGTGTGTGTGTGTGCATGTGTGTGTATGTGCGTGGGTATGTGAGTCGTGTGAGTGAATCTGAACTACTGAACCAGGTGGCCAGAATAAAACTAGACATGTATTATTCATTGGTTGTCGAGCCCAGCTGTCTGCCCGGTGTGGCTGGAGTATGTTATGTAGATGGGCTATGAAGTATGCAAACATGAGCAATAAAAAGTGAGGAAGTCATTGATTGCTGCACTGTGGGTTGTGCTGGGGAAGTTTGTGTGTCCATGTGTCTGTCTGTGTGTGTGTTTGTCTGTATGTCCATGTGTCTGTCTGTCCATTTGTCTGTTTGTGTTTCCATGTGTCTACCTGTGTGTCCATGTGTCTGTCTGTGTGTTCATGTGTCTGTCTGTATGTGTGTGTGTGTCCATGTGTCTGTTTATGTGTCTGTTTGTGTGTGTGTGTCCATGTTTCTGTTTGTGTGTGTGTCTGTCCTTATGTCTGTTTGTGCGTCCATGTGTCTGTATGCGTTTGTCCATGTGTCTGTTTGTGTGTCCATGTGTTTGTCCATGTGTCCATGTGTCTGTCTGTGTGTCCAAGTGTTTGTCCATGTGTCTGTTTGTGTGTCCATGTGTGTGTCCATGTGTTTGCTCATGTGTCTGTTTGTGTGTCCATGTGTCTGTTTGTGTGTTCTTGTGTCTGTTTGTGTGTCCATGTGTTTGTCTGTGTGTCCATGTCTGTTGAAATTGAAATGCATGTGTTGTAGGGCTTGCTGGCAGGGAAATTTATGTGAGTTTTACGGCACTTGCAACATAAATAGGTCACATAAGTGCCAAAGATTAGAGGTGATACTAGAGAACAATGATGGGAAAGAACGAGAAAAGTACAGCAGAGCACCCGCCAACCTCCCACAAGTTAATGCTGGACTCCCTGTTCAAACAAAAGTTTTACAGGAAAGCTCAGTAAAGCTGAAGTAACTATCGGGAGGTGAGGGAATAAAGTACATTTGAACAGTTCGAACGGTGCTCTAAGGGCCGCTTTTCCAAGACAATCACCAGTACAAACTTCCTTTTGTCTCCCCCCCGCCCCCAATCCTTCAACAGGAGGCAACTGGCCCAGCACGGTGGCGCTCTGGTTGGTGGACTACACCACCTGGAAGTCTTGTACCACGGGAGGGGAATGTACTACCAAGGCTGACCTGACAGTGAGTCCCTCTTTGTTGGTTTGTTTGGTCGTTTGTTGGTTTGTTTGCTGCCTGGTCCTCTTTCTCTCTCTTCTAGCAGTGTTGCGTCATAAGTGGTCAGCGATGCCGACAGCACACAGGAACTCAACACTTGCTCGAGGGGGGGGGG
>NW_004797271.1:184768-189030 GCF_000002075.1 Aplysia californica | reverse complement strand
TCATGTGTTCTCGGTAAGTTCGTGCAGAAGTTAGGAGTTCCATTCCCGTCGGGGGGGAAGTTATTTGTCTGTCTACTGAGGGACTGTCTCCCTCTAAGCCTGGGCGGGCGATGATGCAACCCGTGTTTCTGCTTGTGGAAATTGTGTTAAGGGGTGTGTAATGGGTCACTTAAATGTCCCAACAGATCTGTTCTGACACGATAGTTGGCGGGACATTTCAGGAACATATGGTCTATTGCCTGGCCCTGAGTAACTCCTTGTGTGATGGTTTGTCTGTTTATTTATGTAGGTATCAGGGATGTTCTTTTGCCAGCTTTTTTTTCTGTTATTTCTGTCACTTTCACTTAAAGAATCGTCATTCGCCTCAGTATTCGTTTTCTGTTTAGCCCCATGTAAGTTGTGTCTAGTAATTGTCGTTTTGTAAGTTGTGCTTAGTAATTGTCATTTTGTTTGCAAATAAAACTTTGTAAATTTTTAGCTGTTCTTACAAAAAACCCATGGCTTATCTCACCTCCTTCATTTCTTTGTATGTTACTCTCCAGCAACACTGCTAACTTCTGCAATTATGTATAATCTATTTATGCTGCTCTTGCTGTAAAACCCTTATTCAAATAAAACCAAACTTTAAAAAGTTTCTGTCAATCTTGGGACTTCCTGGCACTTTATGGTCGTTTTTGTGTCATCGTGCGTAAGTTTACTCACACAAACAGGCAAACACATACATGCACTCTCAAATCCATCAATTCTGTTGTGTGTTCTACTACACCCTGTCCGTCCCCTCCCCTACTCCCTCACGTCCCCTTCTCCTCCTGGTTGGTGGGTGCTCTGGTGTGGTTTGCTTCTTTCCTGTCAAACGTCTATCATCCTTATTTCTCCTTCTTTTTTGTGTTTGTTACTCTCTTGTAGCACCTCTATTCTTCTGGCGCTCATATGACCTTATGCAGTTGCGAGTGCCGTAAAACCTCTATAAAACTAACCAATCCTACCCCCTCTACCCTCCCCTCACCCCCAATCCACAGAGCTGCGAGGCAGCGGGTGGCAGCTGTAGCACCACCATCGAGGGCTACTACGTGCTGACGCTGGTGTGCACCGTGCTGGGCGTGCTGTGGCTGCGGCTGAAATCCTCACGTTTACGACAGCTGGGCGAGTGCGACGAGCAGGCGTGGAAGTACAAGACCTTGGCAGGGGGAGCTAACTCCTCTTGACTTATGCTCTCGGTATAGGATACACAATACAATGTTGTTGTCATGTTTCTGAGTTCAGTCTTAATTTTAACCCTCTGCTGACGTAAGATTCTCTAGCTGCCCACACTGCAGGTACTGTTGGCAGATACTGTCTAGCACACACACTGCGATATCGATGCTGAGTGGAAAACTTTCATTTTGTATGAATGTCACTATGTATCTGTTTGAAATACACAGAATAATATATACATTTACATATATATAAGAAAAAAAAATCAGTTACCTGAAAAGCTGTCCGCTATGTGTATGTTCATTGTGTGCGTGTTTTCGCTGTGTGTGTGTTGGCTGCGTGTATGTTTTCGCTGTGTGCGTGTTGCATTCGCTGTGTGTGTGCCAGACTGTAATATTATTGTCCTGCAGGTGGTTGGGGTATGTTGGCTTGGAAAGGGTGAGCTGCGGTTCCTGTTTTAAAGCTTGCACAATCGCAAGGAAAGCTGATTATTTTCTTGACTGCAGAAGTGTTTGAGTCTGTTAGCCAGTGGGGGGTGGGATGGGCAGGGATGGGGGGGGGGGGACATTCCCTGCCTGGCTTGATGTGTGAGTCTGTGTTAGCCAGTGGGGGCTTGGGGGGGGGGGGGGGTTCTGTCTGCCTCAAAGTGGGGAACTGCAGGGGTGGGGCTTTTCAATTTTGTTATTTAAGCATTTGTGTTAATTTAAGGAATTAACATGTTGATTCAAGTAATTAATGTGTTATTTTAATTAATTAAAGTGTTTGAACTAATGTGTTAATTTACTGAAATAATGTGTTAATTTAATGAATTTGTATGTTCAGTTAATGAATTAATGTGTTAATTTACTGAATTAATGTGTTAATTTACTGAATTTATATGTTCGTTTTAAAAATTAATTTGTTTATTTTATGAATTAATGTGTTAATTTAATGAATCAATTTATAATGAATTTGAGTGCTTTTTATTAGCATGTATGGTTCAGACTGGGTACAGTTCTTGAATACCTGAAGAAGTTTTGACCCTTGTCCCTGTGCTGACCTGGCGACCTATGGCAATCTTTGTTCGCTTGGCGGTCCCTCCTCCCTCGACTTTTAAGACGTGTTTGTTTTGTGGGCATGTGTTTTTAAAAACTGACTTGCTTTGTTTGTTTTATCAGTTGTTTTTAGTGGGTGGTTGGAGGGGGCCACAAAGGGGTCCTGTTTCTTTACTGGATCCATCTCTCTGTGTCTTCCTGTTTTGCTTTTCCCCAGCACTAAAGGACCGTTGTTGTGTCCTCGTTGTTCTCTACCAAAACAAATCATCAGCTGTTCTTGAAGAGTTGTTGCCATTTTGTTTGTTTCGGTTGGTACATTTGCCTGTGAAATGTTCCGTTATTTCTGCTAGTAGAGACAGGTCTTGTGTTCTTTGTACAGTACCATACAGTGGTAGACTTTCACTCTGCTAGTGGACACAGGTCTTGTGTTTCTTGGTACAGCACCGTACAACGGTAGATGTACACTTTGCTAATGGAGACAGGTCTTGTGTTCTTGGTATATTACAGTACAACGGTAGATGTACACTTTGCTGGTTGAGACAGGTCTTTTGTTCTTGGTACAGTATCGTACAGCCGTAGACGTACACTCTGCGAGTAAAGACAGGTCATGTGTTCTCGGTAAGTTCGTGCAGAAGTTAGGAGTTCCATTCCCGTCGGGGGGGAAGTTATTTGTCTGTCTACTGAGGGACTGTCTCCCTCTCAGCCTGGGCTGGCGATGATGCAACCCGTGTTTCTGCTTGTGGAAATTGTGTTAAGGGGTGTGTAAATCATGGGTCACATTCAGAGTCATGCCTTTCCTCTTTTGTGATTTTTGTATTGTGTGTTGTGTGTGCCATTATTTATTTATTGTCATCGTAAGTGCAAGTAATCAGATGGGAGGCTTTTTGTGATGTGTACTGTTAAGGGCTAAAAGTTATTTCAGTATCTATGTATACTGACTTACGGCTGAAACTTGAATGGGACAGAGTGCTACGTAAATTCATTTTATTGTTATTATTACTATTACTATTATTATTTTTATTATTATTAATATTATTGCTGCACTGGAGTCTGCTTAAATTTGAATCTGCAGGACCACCGGATTTTCTTTTGTTTAATGGGGTTTCTGGTTCGTTACATGTAGTAGTTCACAGAGGGTGTTCAAATAGAAGAAACAAAAAACCCAGGGTTTTGTTTTCCCTCTGTTTAACGTTGTTTTCAGATGACCGCTGTTTGGTTTAAGCAGATTTTTGTTGTTTTTTTCATTAGTAGTTTTGAAGTTACTCCTAGCTGTTATTTACCACATGATGTCTCTATGGTCAGTGGGAAGTAGTTTGTGATAGAAGTTAGGCGGGTGTTGATGGAAGAATGAGCTGTGGCTCCTCACTGAAATGTTGGAACAACTTCACCTGGCAAGCTTTTTGTTTGATTCGTTGTCAGATCTGCAAGTTTTTTATATCTTATACTGGAGGACCAGAGGATGGACTTTGTTTTTTTCCCTGCTCTTTTAAATGACGGTTCTTATGACCTTGTGCTACTCTGTCCTCAAACAAAAGGTCAGTTTTTCTTAGAGAGTTATTGGCATTTTGAATATGCCTGTGCAAGTCAGTCATCAAGCATT
Organism: Aplysia californica; assembly: GCF_000002075.1. Lineage (NCBI taxonomy): Eukaryota > Metazoa > Mollusca > Gastropoda > Aplysiida > Aplysiidae > Aplysia > Aplysia californica. The sequence goes on along the minus strand of NW_004797271.1, from coordinate 185,202 downwards.
AATAAATATGTCATAAAAATGTTGGGCATTATTTGTGCATTTTTTATTTTGATTCCTGAAATGCAACTAATGCTTACACTTACACCACAAAATGATTTGTTGATTTTACTTTTTTACTGAGGATGTTTATCTATTTTGTTTTTATTTGCACAATAACAAAAAAATTTTCGTTCGTGCTCTCTCGGGGAAGACATGTTTTAGTGATGGGTGTGTTTTTTAGTGATAGGCATTTTTTTTTTAGTGATAGACGTGTGTTTGACTTAAGTTTGTAAAATTGTGGCTGACTCACACAGAGTTGCGTGGAACCCAGTTCTAAAATGGACACGAACATTTGTAGTATCAGATCTGTAGTCTCCTTTCTATTTATGGTGTGATTCAATTGTATGATCCTTTTTGAACTGAAAGGGGATTGAAGCAGATGGAAAATCCTCTCC
>NW_004797271.1:178105-184341 GCF_000002075.1 Aplysia californica | reverse complement strand
TATATTGATGTACTTTGCGGTGGTCCAGTCTATTGATATATCCATGTGTATTTTCTAGTTGTAGTTCTATAGCATTACTGGTTACTATTTCTGTGAACCGCTGTAAAATGTGATGGCCACCAGCTTGAATGGTCTTGTTTACCTTAAGTTCCGATTTTTTTAGGGATGTACCCTGAAAATGTTTCTGACGGACTTCAACATTGATCCCTTGATGATGTGGGAGAGCCTAGCTCCTGACAGTCTCAGTTAGAGAGCAGCAGCCGCAGCGGGCAGTGAATCATAATATGGGGAATCGTAATATGAGGCTCCATGAATAAGAAATGCTAAAGCCAAGAGAGAAGCCTGCAAGCCATTCACATCCTCGAGGGGAAATGAAGCTTTTGAATGCTCAAAATGTGGCAAACTCTTTTCTGCTAAAACTTTTCACGTTTGCCACAGTTTAAGTCAGAGGCCATCTTCCTCCTCCTTATTTCTTCTACTTTTCTCTTACAAATATTCCTCTGCAGACACATTGACTATTGAAAGACCAACTACTGATTGTACGTGGCTGGGTCATTTTGAGGTCAGATTGATGGAGTCTGTGCTATGTTGTGTTACATTTTCATCTGATGTTTACGTTACTATAATCAGTGTTGAGAGAGAGGTTATTCAAGTGCTTGTGGTTAGCCCTCACAGAATATCCAGAAGATGGCGTCTGAAGAAATATTCCAGGTGGCAGGGAAGAATGGCTGGATGTGTTTCAGGCTCAGGCTTTGTCATGGCAACAAGGAGTGGGTGTTTTTACTGGAGTTTTTCTTCTTGTTTTGTAACCTCAGCCGTGGGTTATGGTTATGGGATTTTTTAGCTTGTGTAGTTAAGTAATGTGATGTGTATGAGTCAATATGACTGTGTGTGTGTATGTAAGTCTATACATTAATATTTATAGCTACACGTGTGTGTGTGTGTGTGCATGCGTGTGTGTGTGTGTGTGTGTGCATGCGTGTGTGTGTGTGAAAGAAAGAGAGAGAGAGAGAGAGAGAGAGCAGCTAAAATACATTGTATTGGCTGTTTTTTAACTTTATAATGTTGTTTTCAAACTTTGTTACCTCCCCTGGGCGGACCAATCTTCCTCTGTCTGTGATCATGAAGTCGACCAGATGGTAACGTGCCAGTTGTTCTCATTTGTGAAAATCACAAACTGCTTTGATGAAGGTTTGCATTTAGAAAGTATCATCTTGACAAATTTTTTTCCCCCTCTTTTCTTTTGTGCTCCCTTTTTGTGAGAAAGTTGGTTGGTGGAAGTTTGGTTTGTTGAGATTCTGGTTTGGGGGCAGCAGCAGTGTGAGTTCTTCCTCTGTGCAGATCTTTGAATGTCTGCCTCTCTGGCTTTTCCCAGCACTGTTATCTTGTAATTGTAGATTTTCTTCTCCTTGTCTCAGAGCTCAGAGTGAATCGATCAGAACACTTAGATCAGGGGGTCACGTGGACAGAACAAATGTCATTTACGAGTTGAGGGAAGGAGCAAGGCAGACAGAGAGGAACACCAGAGAGATAGATGTAACAGTAACAATGTAAGAAGAGACACCAGCAACTTGGGTTTTGTGACCAGGGGCTTTGCTGTCGCAGGCAGAAGGCCTGAGTTGGATTCCTGAGTTGGGAACATTGTTATCAAGTAGGCCCTGTCTGTGTCGCTCTGTGGGGACGTCCCTCTCAGCCTGGGTTTTCCCTGGCAGTAGAGACATGCAGGGGCGGAAGCTAGCCTCCTAAATTATCTAAATTAGATTTTTTAAAAGAATTTATTAATGGACATGTGGGTGTTTCCATATCTTTATGCTTGTTTGTTTTTGATGAAAGAGTGTATGATGTGCATGAATTTACGAATGATTGTTGTGTTTTTTTTGCGGAGCGGGCTAAACACCTTATTTGGCGGGTTTGTTTTTCTTTTTCTAGATCATTTAATGTGTATTATTGTGTATTCTTTTGTGACTGTGTGTGTGTGTGTGGGTGCACGCATACGTGCACATGTATGTTTGTGTGTGTGTGTGCGCCCACAAACACGTGTGGCACCATGTGTGTTTGTGCCACAGTGAGTGACTGTGTGGGTTACTTGTTTGAATAAAAAATTTTATACTGTTTTTTAAAAAATAGTTTAAATTAACTTATTACATGCAAATCTTTACTTCTAATGCACTGCATCTAATATAGTAATTGATGTGGTTTTCCTCCGTGATATGTTCTATATGATGAAAGGAAAAAGTGCGGACGTGATGTAGGCCCGTTCATCATCTACTCACCCTAGACCAGTCAGTTGATGAAACGGGAGCTATGTTGATCTGATGTAGTGACTGACCGCTATTCACTATCTTGTTCTGATGTAGTGACTGACCACTATTCACTTTCTTTTTCTGACGTAGTGACTCACCACTATCTTGTTCTGACGTAGTGACTGACCACTATTCACTATCTTTTTCTGACGTAGTGACTCACCACTATCTTGTTCTGACGTAGTGACTCACCACTATCTTGTTCTGACGTAGTGACTGGCCACTATTCACTATCTTTTTCTGACGTAGTGAAAGACCACTATCTTGTTCTGATGTAGTGACTCACCACTATCTTGTTCTGACGTAGTGACTGACCACTATCTTGTTCTGACGTAGTGACTGGCCACTATTCACTATCTTTTTCTGACGTAGTGAAAGACCACTATCTTGTTCTGATGTAGTCTATCTTGTTCTGACGTAGTGACTGACCACTATTCACTATCTTGTTCTGACGTAGTGACTGGCCACTATTCACTATCTTTTTCTGACGTAGTGAAAGACCACTATCTTGTTATGACGTAGTGACTGACCACTATTCACTATCTTGTTCTGACGTAGTGACTGACCACTATCCACTCTCTTGTTCCGACCTAGTAACTTGACTACCCTACACTAACTGAGCACCTCCTATCCTGCACAACCTCCAACTCCAATCTTCAATACGCGGGAGTTTTTTTTGCCTCAACTGTCAGGTCTGAGGGAAAATCTGCCAATTGGGTCCGAAACTTTCACTTGATGACCGTGTTTCGTAGAATGTCTGTTCGATTTTGTACCTACTCCTGTTTCCATAACTGCAATTCAGATCTTTCATTACTTTCAAAGAGATTTACATTGAAATCGGTCACTGGTAGGTCCTACTTATTATCTTTCCCCTTTGAGGTTTTTATCTGACTTTCTCTTCCCCTGCACTAAATCAAATGACATTACTGTGGTAGACATGACTGTACTAGACGTCCGTTTCATTTTTGCCAGTAACAGTGAAGTGAGTGCTGGAAGGTTCTCCAGTAACACACAATTACTTAAAGCCAACACAGAACACTGCTGCTTCACCGGCATGCAAGGTGCGTCTCTCAAGTTTCCCTGACTGACACCGCTCATGAATGGAATTATGCAAACTGTTTTAGTACTTCAAGATAAACTGAATCATGTTTCCTATTCAATATATTATAGATATATAAATATAGGCTCCAGGATTTAAGTAAAGAGCCCTGTTCAGGTTCAGAAGTTCAGAGAGCACTGTGTGTGTGTGTGTGTGTGTGTGCGTGTGTGTGTGTGTGTGTGTGTGTGTGTGTGTGTGTGTGTGTGTGTGTGTGAGAGAGAGAGAGAGACAGAGAGAGAGAGTGTGTGTTTGTGTGAGTGTTTGTGTGGTTGTGGTGGGAGATGATGCCAGATTCCAGAATAATGGGGCGGTTTTGTTTTTGGTGCATTCCCCCGAATGTCTGACCTTATTGTGTCTTGTAGAATAGCTGTAACTGTTACTGATCTGAGCAGTTCTCAAAAGGTGCTCCCAATTTTGTTACACAAGGGCCCAAAGTTAAACTTGGTCTGAAGTCAATGAAACTTCACAAAGGACATGTAAAAGCATTGACACATCTGCGGTATTCGCCGTGGACTTTGGTACCAACAAGAACTGGCCAACAGAAGACTATACTTAGTTTAATTGGTTGGAGAATAGGTATCATTTCTGGCGGCACAATGCCATCGCTGCTCCTCCCTCCTCTCCAGGATCCGATTAAAGAGGTCTGACGGCAGTGGTATACTAACAAAGAATTTTGTCATTCAAAGAAACAGAAAACTATGCCTGTGTAGACTGTCTTTTCGAAGGACTCAATGCGCACGACTTTGATTCCTTTGTGTTCTTGTGCCATTGTCATAGTTTAGCCCTTGGACTTGACAAGTGATGTGTAAATAATGTAAACAGTAAACGCAGTTTTTTCACACGTCAAGGCTCAGGTCAGAATGGTGGTGTGATCACATCTTCTGACACAGAGAGACGTCTACGCTCTATAGCCTACGTAGTTAGTTCGAAAACATCGTAAAATTCCAGCCTTCTAATTCTAGGCAGAACTGTTTTGGAGTCAGAGAGAGGGGAACGGGAAACTTAATTGTGAGACGCACCTTGTATCTTTGTGTCTGTCTGTCTGTCAGTGTAATTCTGCCATATACTATGTCTGTGATTGTACATATAAGGAACAAGAGCACGTCTAGAAAGTCTTTATCTGGTGCGATTTGAATCAACAGATCTTTGTTTTTGTTTTGTTTTGTCAATATTATTATTATTATTATTTCGGTGACAAAAAAAGATAATAAATTTAATGAAGAATTTAACTCTAAGTATGTTTTGTTGAGAATTATTTTTGTATAAAATGTTTTCGTGTGAACGTATGTGTGTGTGTGTGTGTGTGAGAGAGGGAGAGAGAGAGACAGACAGACAGACGCACAGACAGACACACAGACAGACAGAGGGATAGAGCATGTGCGCATGTTGTTTTAATGTCGTATTTTTACGCCCCCATCGACATAATATGTAGGTCATTTAGGATGCTGGCTTCCGAGCCTGCTTGTCTGGGCCAAACGGGCTGAGAAGGATACAACATCCCAGAAGAAAGACTTAGATACTCGATAACAATTTTCCCCACACGAGAATCGAACTCAGGTTTCCTGTGTGCGACATTGAAGCGCCTTTACCACTACTCCAAAGGCCGGTAGAAATGCGCGACGGACAGGCGGACAGAAACAACAGTGAGAATGGGAACTGACTGGGAACAAAGCCATGATTCTTTGGGTAGATATTATTCATTTATTTATCTATTTATTTATTTTGTTTGTTAGATGTTAGTGGAGAGAAGCTTGTGGGTTGTTGGCGTATGCTCTGATGTGGTTTGCTCCTTCTTTCCCATCAAACATCTATCGTCCTGATCTCTACCCCTTTTTTAATGTTTGTTACTCTCTTGTAACACTTCTTATCTTTGGCCCGCACTTATGTGACCGTATTGTGCTGCAAATGCCGTAAAAAGCTTACTAAAACAAAAACGAATCATTGGACACGATAGTGGTAAATCTGCACTGGAGCAAACGGGAAAGACAAGAAGTAGGACATACGAGTGGCACCCTCCAACTGCCCACATCTTTTTCCTCTGCATCTCCGATATCCGGACTAAATGGTTGTTTTGTTGTTTTGGGTAAAGAAAAGCATAATGAGGAAATAACGGCCATTTTGGGCAGTGAAAAAGACAGACAAAAATAACGGAGAGAAAGACCTTCCCGGGACACCCTCCAACCACCCGTTCAGAAACATACGGAAAAGAAAAGAAGTTAGAAGTAAGAGCTCCAAGTGGCATCCTCCCACAACCCACATCTCACCTTCTATGTCTGCCAGCTCCCGATCAGGAAAGTGGCACCCTCCAACCACCTACATCTAGATTAGACTATTGTAACTCACTTCTAGCAGGTCTGAACAACAAATATTAGAACCGTTGACAAATCATTCAAAACAATGCCGCTAGACTGATAACAAGATCTAAAAAACGAGACCATGTCACTCCACTATTAAAAGAACTGCATTGGCTCCCTGTAAAAGAAAGAATAATATTTAAAAAAGCGTAAATAAAACTGCTCCTTTTTATCTACAAGAACTTATCAGTATAAGCCAGGGAGAAACCTAAGATCATCAAACGATAACACCCTACTTGTGAAACCCGTAAAATCATACAAATCAAATGGAGAGAGATCTTTCTCGTAATACTATTTAAGTGGAACAGATTACCCTTGGAGCTAAGACAAACAAGAACACTTGATAGCTTCAAAAGACATCCTAAGAAGCATTTTCTGTTCCTACAGGCCTATCCTTCATAAGCTTTTAGCGTTATTTTTATTATAGTTGTTCTGTGCCTACGTGTCTATGAAAATACTTTCTCTCTCTCTCTCTCTCTC
>NW_004797271.1:173796-177168 GCF_000002075.1 Aplysia californica | reverse complement strand
CCCCCAACCACACACACACCCGCTGTCCAGCTGTATTAAGTCTACTATTCCTCATGACAGAGAGCCCCGAAGAGGTCGTAGATCCGGCGGATTGAATGGGGGACCATGTCTGTGAAGTGTGACAGCGTCCGGCGACTGACCGGGAAGTGTGGACCACGGCCACCGGCTGACCGCTCTGACCTCACGCACGGATATTAATGATTAATTTCTATCCGGCCAGGCTGACCGGCGGACCGGCGGGAGAAGAAAGTGAGGCACTAGTCCCACTGGTCATTCGGAAGTCCGAGTCAGCGTCACATGTGTGACGTACGAGCGGCCAACAGGTGTTGGGGCTTACTGTTGCATCACTGGACAGTGTAACAGTCACGTGGTGTCACTGTTACATCACTGGACAGTGTAACAGTCACGTGGTGTCACTGTTACATCACTGGACAGTGTAACGGTCACGTAGTGTCACCGTTGCATCACTGGACACAGTTACGCTTGCATGGTGTCACTGTCACTGTTGTATCCATGGACACAGTAACGGTCACGTGGTGTCACTGTTACATCACTAGACAGTATAACGGTTGCGCGATGTTACTGTTACATCCATCAGTTTGCTTGAGGAATGTAAAACCCAAGGAATGGACACAATGATTGTCACTGTTTCCTCGACCCCACACCTCAACACACAGATAGTAATATGTCGTCGGTGTCGTTTAACAAGGTCATGTCAAAATGTCGGAACAGATGAAATACGTATATTGTACGGTTTCATAAGGCGCATCGATTGGTCCTTGTTTCATTCATCTGCTTAAAATAGTAACAGATTTTAACGAATCAAACATTTGGTATTAACAATTGTTCAGCCCGAAACCAAAGTTATTTTTACTTCTCTCGAAAATCTCGTGTTTTGACATGCCACGGCGATGTAATCTATGAAACATGCACATTAATTTGTGCTCCTGATAAGTGTATGGTGGCTTGGAAATAGACAGTAACGTAAACTTGGGTCTGCTGCTTGCTGACCGCTAAAGCGGCGTCCTGTGAGGGTGGATTTGTACGTGGGTACTTGAAGTACATGTGAACTTCTGTGTGGTGTTGTCTGACCGTTTATATTGCTTCCTATGAGGGTAAATCACTTCTTTTTTTTTGGTAAGTGTTTTACGGTCATATGAGCGCACGAGACACGTTAAACATTTTCAGTAGGTAGGAACATTTGAATTTTGCCCGTGTGGCGGCTTAAACTTAGTCTTGTCGATTTTAGACCACCAAGGGATCTTTAACGTGCGCAACTTAGACACGGGACCTCCCGAGATTTTTCACCCTTGTTCGAGAAGGCTAGGTACTAGGTGTAGATCTTTCCTACCAGAAGATCAGGGGTGTGGCTGAAAGACAGCAGTAAGAAGGGGCCAAGGAGAAGCAGTAGAAAGGCTGCAGAAAGAGTCAGGAGCCCAGAGGAGGGGGCAAAGGAGGTGAGGGGGTGGGGGCTGAAAGTGGACATGAAAGCAGACGACAGAACATTGCTACAGAGTAGGAAAGGAGGTGAAAGGAGACAATTTTAGAGAAGAAAATTTTTCAGTCGCTACCCGGAATTCGAACCTGGGACCTTTGAATGAAAGGTGAAGATCTTAACCGCTAGGCCACGAGAGCCCCCAGGGTAAATCTGTAAGTAGGTACATGTAGTACATGTGTACATCTGTGTAGTGCTGACTGGCCCTTTATATGACCACTGTGTCCTGTATGGGTAAATCTGTAGGTAGGTAGATGTACATGTGTACATTAATTGTGTGGTGATCACTGAACGTTTATATTATGGCGTACTGTGAGGGTAGATCTGTAAGTAGGTACATGTACATGTGTACATTTGTGTGAAACCAAGAGCTCGTCAATTTTTGGCTATCTGGAGTTATTGGTATCACCTGAAAGTTTATTCATTTGCCTTGTTTTCAAAGAAGTTGAAATATTTGCAACTGAAGTTGGTGGAGTTGCCTGGTATCAGTGGTAATATGAATATTATCAAGACAATGGCCGCCAAGTTTGATCACTTCAACAGCTTGAGAGTCCTTGAAAACTGAAAAGGTGTATATTTTGAGCCTTTAATCAGCTTCTTTTTTTTACATTGAAATTCATGATATGAAAATGTGTTTTATTTGAACCTAAAAGGTGTTGAGCAAAAAGGAAAAGAAATAAAGAAGAAATTTAAAAAATCGATAAAAAAAATGCCAAAAAACTGGTGGGAAAATGTCTATTTCTTCGATTTTATTATTTTGACGAGCGCCTGATTTCATCACAATGTCTCACATTAGTGTGGTGTTGACTGGCCGTTTATATGACCTCTGTGTCCTGTACGGGTGAATTTGTAAGTAGATACATAATATGTGTACATGTGTACGGTGCTGTCAGTATGTAATAGGTATTTATACAGTACACGAACACATGGAGCTGTTTTAGCATTGCACTTCCGGTGAAATAAATCCTTCTATTATTCCACACGTGAAATATAAGCTGAAATACTACATGCGAAATATATACTGTAATAATATTTGCATAAACTACTCCGCACACTCTTTTCGCCCTCAACCTTCTGTAAGCAAGGTAATCTACTTAAATCACAATAGTCCAAGATTGTGCAGTTTTATGTTAGTCGCTCTTTACCCTCTGGAAAAAACTACGTTGCAAAGTGCGCTCACCATAGGCGCCCAGATGAAGTGCCAAACACCAGTAGTTCCCAGTGTCCCTATAAGTGAGCAGAGTATCATACGCGCAACTTTCTACGGTTCCAAATTGAGTCAAGTATAGTGCTCACGATAGTGAGCCAGGATTACGTTAGAGTGCGATGGGGTATTTTAGTGCAATGCACAAGTCTCGGCTGGCAAACTACTCCCAGTCTTTTGTTTGTTTTGGTTGCGAAATTTAAAATCAAAGTCAAAGCCATCTCTATTCTCACGCCAACATGTCATGCAAATAAAGTTTCTTAAGACTTTTGAAACGTACGTTTTCTGCTTGCTTTGCCTATGCTTATTATTATTATTATTATTATTATTATTATTATTATTATTATTATTATTATTATTAGAGACATACGGGTAGCACGACATGTAATAGTGTGGCTAAAAATACAGGGAACAATCCAGATTTGTTCCAATTTTCACTGGGACACGACAGTTTTATTTTCATGTGAGTTTCTTGAATGGATCCTCTTGTCCACTTGACTGGTCATTTGAACTTTATATATCCGGATCTCTTTCGCCAGCTGATGATATCAGTGTGATCAAAAAAATTAATTGCATTCGTTATAGTGGTAGAAGATGATTTTTTTCCACTTGTGAAATTATCTATCTATCTATCTATCTATCTATCTATCTATCTATCTATCTATCTATCTAT
>NW_004797271.1:169916-172849 GCF_000002075.1 Aplysia californica | reverse complement strand
ACTCACTCACTCACTCATTCACTCACTCACTCACTCATTCACTCACTCACTCACTCACTCACTCACTCACTCACTCACTCATTCTTAGCTGCTGGACCTGAGACCGAAAGTTGGTGGGTTCGAACCCCATCAGGAGCCAGACTTTGTGTCCTTGGAAAAGGCACTTTACACGAATGTTCCTCATTTCAGTCAGAAGGGAATGGGTACCTGGCTATAGATGATAGAAGATCTTGTCAGTTTGTTAGTGTTTGAGCCCTTATTAGGCAGCTTGCACTGCATGCTTCAAGGCAAGCCGACCATATTTATGAACGTTCTAGGGTCTACAGATTCTAAAACGAATTGAGTTTGCTGCTGTTGAGGGGAAAATATGCGCTGTATGAATTTCGCTTTTTAAATTATTTTTTAAAATTATTATATTTTTAAATTTAATTTTTTATTAGATTTAGTAACCCGGGCTAGGCAGTATAAATGCTAGCAGACAGGCCGAGATACTCAACAAAACAAGCTTAACTTGCCCACAGTAGGATAGAACTCACTGCTCCTTCTGCGACCCGCGACGAGAGGCCTAACCACTACCATAGACGCCAGTGTTCCGCTGTTAATTTACACCCCCCCTCCCCCGCCCTCCGGCGCCACCTCTAAGACGAATAAAGTGCTGGGACAGCTGCGATCAATCTTGCTGACAGTTGGCTTTTGAATTTACTTGACTCCCGACTCGCGGCCTCGAGAGATGAGAGACGGTGAGAGACGGAGAGAGAGGTTGGGAGACGTTGAGAGACGAAGAGAGAAGGAGAGAGACAAGGGATACAGTGCGGCATCTCTTATGGTGCCGGTGATTGGTGGAACTCCCGTCTCGTGGCCTCGAGAGATGAGAGACGAAGAGGGATGGAGAGAGACTGAGAGAGACGGAGAGAGACGACGAGAGACGGAGAGAGGCGGTGAGAGATGGAGAGAGACAGAGAGAGAGAGAGAGAGAGAGAGAGAGAGAGAGAGAGACGAGGTATACAGTGCGGCATCTCTCATGGTGCATGTGTTTGATAGAACTCCCGACTCGCGGCCTCGAGAGATGAGAGACGGATAGAGACGGAGAGAGACGAAGGATAATATTATGCGGCTTTTCTCATGGTGCAGGTGATTGATGGAACCAGTCTATGCGCACAAGCCAACGGACCCAATCAACATATTACGAGTGTTGTAGTTTGGTTCTACAAATATAGTTTGAAGGCACTTGCGACAGAATTAGGTCATGCAAGTGTCGAAAATTTAGAGGTGTCACCAGAGGGTAACATTGAAAAGAAAAAAAGTAAAAAAGGGGTAAGAGAAGCAATGACGATAAATATTTGACGGGGGAGAAGGAGCAAACCACATCAGAGCACCCACCAAAAAACCCACTCCAGTCCGAGATAGATTCTCACAGCTCACCGCCCGAACGTACAGAACTTTTGACGTTATGTTTGTTTTTTGCGTGTGTTTAACCTTTTGACCTTCACATAACCATACTCTCAAGCTCCCACTGTGTCCGTCAGCTAGGTCATAGCCTTCCACTGTCTCAAACTGTGACGTTGGAAGCTCTCGTGGCCTAGAGGTTCAGGTGTTTGCCTCTCATTCAATGGTCCCGGTTTAAATCTGGATAGCGACAAAAAATTTTCTTCTCTAAAATTTTTCTTTCACATCCTTTCCTGCTCTCCAACAATGTCCTGTCGTCTGCTTTCATCTCCTATTTCTGCCCCCAATTCCCCTCACCTCCTTTGCCCCCTCCTCAGGGCTCCTGACTCTTTCTGCAGCCTTTCTACTGCTACTCCTTGGCTCCTTCTTACTGCTGTCTTTCAGCCAGATCTTTCAGGTAAGATCTACACCTAGCCTTCTCGGATAAGGGCTAGAAATTTCAGAGGTCCCGTGTGCAAGTTGTGCACGTTAAAGACCCCTTCGTGGTCTAAAATCAATAAGAGTAGGCTTTGGCTGCCACCCGGGGGAAATAATTTTATTTCTACTAACAGAAAATGCTTAATGTGCCCCCCTCCCCCCACGTGCGCGCTCGTTTGACCTTATGGAGTTGTGAGCGAGGTAAAACACTCAAAAAACCCCCACCCAAACTGTGACATTCACAACCGTATTTACAATTGGTGATGTCGTAATTTTGCAACAACATTTACCTCTACATTTTGAGCAATTAAATTTCTTTAAAACGGACACTAAAATGGCCTGGTGGCGCAAATGTGAGCTGGTGACGTAAAACTCATGTGTGAGAATCTTTCTGCACTGTTGAGTGAGGTCACACCAGGGCACAAGTTTGTAGAGAAATCTGTGCTGTAGAGGTGTGTACTGTGTACTGAGTCAGGACCAGCTTGATTCTCTATCACGGAGAGGCAAACGTGGGTGGTTGGCGGGTGCTCTGGTGTTGTTTGCTCCTTCTTTCCTGTCAAACATCTATCATCCTTATCTCCCATTCTTCTTTTTAATGTTTGTTACTCTCTTGTAACACCTCTTATCTTCTGGCGCTCATATGACCTTATACAGTTGCGAGCGCCGTAAAATGTCTACTAAAACATAACTAAAGGAGAGGCAAATGTAACCTGTTGGCACAGTTCGGCCGATTCAATCTGCAAACTTGAAAAACAAACGAGTTTGATTGTGAAGGTTATAATAGAATCTAACTGAACTGTGCACTAGTTACTTTTTTATCCCTAGCCCATTTATATGAGATTAACGCCATCTGATGAGTAGAAAAAGTGAGTATGATAGTGTCCAATAGTGTATTACGTGCATACTTAGTATGACATATAATGTTACAGATATAGATTCAAGGATTATGGATGTAAGTCAATGATCTGAGAGCAATTATGATTTTAGAAATAATGGTGGTGATGAATGATGATATAGGATTGTGTTTAAGTAATGATAGGGCTAGTCCTATCTTCCTCTGCTCCAATGAA
>NW_004797271.1:166474-169068 GCF_000002075.1 Aplysia californica | reverse complement strand
GAGGGAGGGAGGGAGAGACAGAGAAAAGCTGAAATGAAAAAAGAAGTAGGACGTACCAGTGGCACCCTCCAACAATCCTTTGTTTTGTCTCATGTTCCTTTTTCGGCTGCCATGTTTATGCTCGTCTTCGTATCAGCCAATCGTTGACTGGGAGACTGTGAGCAAGAAGATACAATACAATTTCAACACTTAAAACTAAAATGGAACAATAAAAGAAAATAAACAATAATAGTTAGAACTACGTGTTAGTATTTGATTAGTTAATTAGTTGTTCTCAGTCCCTAGCTTTAGTCGCCTTTGCCAACGCCCCCCCTCCCCCGCGGGCTGGGCTATCCTGGTTTGGGGGGCGGGGGCGGTGAGACGCTACCTACTCCTTTCCCAGTCTCCTTGACCAGAGCCCTACAGCCCCCCCCCTCCCCATGTTCCCTTAGCACAGACCCCCCTTTCCCCTTAAACCTCCGACCATCTGTGTGTAAATGACCCCCGGTTCTCGACATCCCCGTTCCCGTGACGTCACTCAACAGGCGCTCACGCCCAGAGTTGATCTTTTCTGTCTACACGTGACGAGAGGAGAGAAATAGAATCTGTCCACACGGGGGAGGAGAGAGATAGAATCTGTCCTGGTTGTCTTAACGACTTCACACCGTTCCTCAGATTGCCTTAAACCGTTCCTCAGATAGCCTTAACGTCTTCACACCATTCCTCACAGTTAGTTCCTTCAACTGTCACGTCTGTACTTGCCGACTGTCATAAGTCACTGCCAGTTAACAAGAATTGTGTCCGTATGGTCTGATGTGTTTATGAGCTTGAGGCACCTCTCCACGCTGTGAGCTCACTTAGCTCAAGTGATTACGGCACACCGTTCCACCTTTGTACCTAGCTAAATATGTCACAGTCACCCAATTATGTCATCCAAGTATGTCATCCACTTTTCTCCCGTTTTATCATCTGATTTTTGTCATCTAGTTTTGTCATCTAATTTTGTCATCCAATTATGTCGTCTAGTTATGTTATCCAGTTATGACACCCAATTCTGTCTCAAATTCTGTCATCCAATTCTGTCATCCAATCGTATCATCCATCATCCAAATCTTTCATCCAATTCTGTCATCCAGTTCTGTCATCCAGTTCTGTCATCCAGTTCTTTCATCCATTTCTGTAATTCAATTTTGTCGTCCGATTTTGTTGTCCGATTTTGTCGTCCAAATTTGTCGTCCGATTTTGTTGTCCGATTTTGTCGTCCAAATTTTCAGCATCACAAACTTCCCCACAGGTTCGCTCCTGTTTAGTCTATTGTGTCGCAACATGGAGAAAACAGGCGCTCGTAAACGTTTGGGCATATGTCGCTATTGGTGTTGCAGCCCTAGCTGATGAGGCGACGAGCTGGCCACACTGTGCTCTACTCACAATGGACTCTGTTTTCACCGGACTCTACCCACACTGGAGTCCACTCACACTGGACTCTACTCACACTGGACTCTGCTCACACTGTACTCTACTCACACTGTACTCCGTTTACACTGGAGTCTGCTCACACTGGACTCTACCCGCACTGGAGTCCGCTCACACAGGAGTCTGCTCACACTGGACTCTGCTCACACTGGACTCCGTTCACATTGCACTGGACTCTACTCACACTGGACTCCGTTCACACTGCACTGGACTCTACTCACACTGGACTCTACTCACACTGGACTCTACTCACACTGGACTCCGTTCACACTGCACTGGACTCTACTCACACTGGACTCTACTCACACTGGACTCTACTCACACTGGACTCGTCTACTCACACTGGACTCTGTTCACACTGGACTCCGCTCACACTGGACTCTGTTCACACTGGACTCCGTTCTCACTGGACTCTGCTCACACTGGACTCCGTTCTCACTGGGCTCTGCTCACACTGGATTCGTCTGCTCACACTGGACTCGTCTTCTCACACTGGACTCGTCTGCTCACACTGGACTCTGCTCACACTGGACTCTGCTTACACTGGACTCTGCTCACACTGGACCTCGCCAAGTGGGTGGTTGGCGGGTGCTCTGGTGTGGTTTGCTTCTTCTTTCCTACGAAACATCTATCGTCCTTATCTCCCCTTCTTCTTTTTTATTTTTGTTACTCTTTCGTAACACCTCTAATCTTCAGACGCTCATATGACCTTATGCAGTTGCGAGCGCTGTAAAACCTCTACTAAAACTAAACTAAGACTCCGCCCACACCGACACCAGCAGGGTCGCCAGATTTCCTTCCGTTTTGCCGGGCTGTCGCTTTTGGCAGGTTGTTTCAACAGAAAATAATAAAATTCGATCGAGGATTCTACTTTGCTTGGGCTTCTGCTGAGTTCAGATCTACCGTGGTCTTTTCAAACGGACGTTACTGTAAATTCTACCTCCGCCTTCCCGTTAACTACAGGTTCTCCACTACGGCGCATGTACAATGCTGCAGATGTGCTTCTATCCACTCAGAACAGTTCTAACTTGTCGTTAGAACAATGGCTTCACTCAGTCTTGACACTTCAGCCAGCTGAGAGCAAGAATCCTCATGAACGACATGCCATGTTTCATTCACGGACTGCACAGGTCACGACAGAT
>NW_004797271.1:164113-166014 GCF_000002075.1 Aplysia californica | reverse complement strand
ACACACAAACACACCCATGCACACACAAACACACACACCGAAAAAAAACATCCGCACACACACACACACACACACACACACACACACACACACACACACACACACACACTCATACATGTATAAGTATAAGTATAAATATATACGAATACTTGAAGTCTTAAGGCTTAAGTATATAAAGTTAACACACGGTAAGGAAATGTTCTCCACTTACTTACAGGTGGCACAAGTGGGTGCCGGCTGTTCACAGACTGACCAGCACTGACCTAGCCGCAACACCACAGACAGTCCAACAAAATGCCATTGTTACAGTTCAGAGACATAAACATAACCAGTAACATGGATTCTCAAACTTACAGATAAGATTAATTGGTGCCTTTTAAGGACAAGCAGGCTAACCCTGATTTCAGGGTATTCCAGAAATCTTGACCTACATTAAAAGTGGGCATTGCCCTACCTATAGCAGAAGTTTGGTTTCATTGGTGTGTATATTTGTTTGGTTATAGAGAAAACTCTCCTTGTCTTCTAAAGAAACTGAACTAGGGGCAAAAACTTTATCTTCGATTTTCTCAAAACAGCATTTTTCGGGATAACCTCCGTGTGCTTAAAATCGACCAATTGGCCTTCTACTCTGGCTTCCATTGGTTTATCCCCCCCCCCTCAAACACACACATGCACATGGTGCACACGGGTCACACCTGAACTTTTCCTCTGGGACAGGACCAGGTGTTGTCACAGACAACCTACAGCTGGCCAAAGTGACCTGCAACTGGACAATGCTGACAGCTCGTGGCGGGAGAGACCAGCGACTGGACAATTATGACCTCCTCTGGCCGTGCACGGTGTCGTGGGACGAGATGTTACACATGCACACATCACGTACGCCGCTCGGAGCATCAGCCGGGACATGGGGAGACGAGAGAGAAAGCATGGGACGAAAATAACATGTCCTTTGGACATGAAGTAGACACGATACTTACTTGACTTAACATATTCCGGCCTGTGTTACCCTGAGGTGTGGAGGGGAGAAGCGAACGTCTTTTTCTTGTTCATTGTATCGCTTTACGCATAGTTATGTTATTTTTGTCTAATGTTTTTCTAACCCCCTCTATCCATCTTTTTCCTGGGCCTGTCTCTTCCTCTGTATCTATCTGATCTCTGGTTGTATGCTCTTGCCGCTGTACCATCTGCTGGTAGTCTTGACAGATGTCCAAACCATTCCATGCGTTGTTTATCTCTGTACTCCAAGCATGGAGTTGAACCAACTTGTTCTCTGACAATCTCATTTCTCACCCTGTCTCTTCTTGTGATGTTCTGAGTTGTTCTTAAGCATCTCATTTTACTGGTGTTGATTTACTTTGGAGACTTTTGTTTATTGTATGTGGGCCTGGTAGCACGGTTTTGGTACACACGACACACCAGGTACACGCGACACACCAGGTATACAAGACAAACTATGTATACACGACGCACCATGTATACTACACACCAGGTGTACCTGACACACCAGGTATACACGACACACCAAGTACACACGACACACTACGTATACACGACACACCATGTGTACGACACACCAGGCATACATGACACACCAGGTACACACGACACAGTGTTGGTCTATAAGACACACCAGGTACACACGACACAGTGTTGGTCTATAAGACACACCAGGTACACACTACACAGTGTTGGTCTATAA
This sequence comes from Aplysia californica, assembly GCF_000002075.1. Lineage (NCBI taxonomy): Eukaryota > Metazoa > Mollusca > Gastropoda > Aplysiida > Aplysiidae > Aplysia > Aplysia californica. The sequence continues at coordinate 164,315 of NW_004797271.1, read as the reverse complement.
GACACACCAGGTACACACTACACACCAGGTACACACGACCCACCATGTACAAACCGCACATTAGGTACACACCACACACTATGTATACACGACACACCAGCTATACGACACCAGGTACACACCACACCCCAGGTATATATGACACACCAGGTATACACCACACCCCAGGTATATATAACACACCAGGTATACACGACACACT
>NW_004797271.1:158379-162828 GCF_000002075.1 Aplysia californica | reverse complement strand
TTCCCCCCCCCCCCTGTATGGTATGTGTATAAACATGTTCTCGTTGTATGTGTATGAACGTTCCTGTTGTACGTGTATAAATCTTCGCGTTGCATGTGCTTAAATATTCCGGTTGTAAATGTATAAATGTACTGGTTGTATGGGTGTAAATGTTCACGCTGTATTTGTATAAATAATGTTCACGTTGTTTGTGTATAAATGTTCCGGTTCCATGAGTATAAATGTTCACGTTGTTTGTGTATAAATGTTCATTTTGTTTGTGTATAAATGTTCAAGTTGTTTGTGTATAAATGTTCAAGTTGTATGTGTATACATGTTCACGTTGTATGTGTATAAATGTTCAAGTTGTATGTGTATAAATGTTCAAGTTGTATGTGTATAAATGTTCACGTTGTTTGTGTATAAATGTTCAAGTTGTATGTGTATAAATGTTCAAGTTGTATGTGTATAAATGTCCACGTTGTTTGTGTATAAATATCCACGTTGTTTGTGTATAAACATTCAAGTTGTTTGTGTATAAATGTTCAAGTTGTATGTGTATAAATGTCCACGTTGTTTGTGTATAAATATCCACGTTGTTTGTGTATAAACATTCAAGTTGTTTGTGTATAAATGTTCAAGTTGTATGTGTATAAATGTTCAAGTCGTATGTGTATAAATGTTCACGTTGTAGGTGTATAAAATGGTCACGTTGTTTGTGAATAAATGTTCACATTGTTTGAGTATATATGTTCAAGTTGTATGTGTATAAATGTTTACGTTGTTTGTGAATAAATGTTCACATTGTTTGTGTGTAAATTAATGTTCCGGTTGTATGTGTATAAATGTTCTAGTTGTTTGTGTATGAATATTCATGTTATTTATGAATAAATGTTCTAGTTGTTAGTGTATACATGTTATAGTTGTATGTGTATAAATGTGCCGGTTGTAAGTGTATACATGTTCACGTTGTTTGTGTATAAATATCCCGGTTGTATGTGTATAAATGTTCCCGTTGTATGTGTAGAAATAATGTCCCGCAGCTTTGTTCAGCATACAGGGCAAGCACAGAGGACATCGCAGATAGACATAATAGAAACGTAAAGAGACAATTAAGCGGACTGAACCCTCTTTCTTCTAGCATTCTAACGGTGTTTTATGCGAGCAAGGAGAAAGGAGACTGACAGGCTTTGGGTTAGTCAGTTCGGCCGACTTACACGGGCAGACGACCCTTTGAAGTCGTCACAGTGACAAAGTCTTTGTTTGAAGACAGAACTTAACACCGCGCCGTTCCATGAAGCATTAATTGTTGCTCGCCCCACCTCGCCCAATTTGCTATGATAATTTCTATCACGAAAAAAACCCACGACATGATTCTTTCCGGGGTTAATTATTATTATGGTACTTTTTTGGGGGGCTCCTCCTTGTCGACATGAAGAAGAAGCTGTCACGTGACCACAAATCGTGTGCTCATTATGCGGGCACTCATTATCTCGTCCTGCGCTAAAATAATGTACGTTTTGGGTGCAGACCGGGGTTTTTCTCCTCCTAACTCACAGCGGCAGCTCAGGCCCAGCAGATACCGGGGTGGATGCACAATTTTGTGGTTTGCCGAAACCTGCGCCACTCTACCGGGAATTTGTCGCTGTCAATAGCCGCAGGCGAGACTGTTCTCATATAGCAGGTACTTTTGTCCATCTCGTCATTTCTCCCGTTCCGTTCTCATCTGTAATGATAATGTCACGACGTGGTCGAATCAGGCGCTCGTCAATTTTTTTTCAGCATAATATGGGGTTATTGGTATCATCTTAAGGCCTATTCATTTGCCTCCCTTTTTATAGAAAAAAAATTCTTAATGTTGAATAGAAGTTTAAATAATATCGATTGAAAGAGGTGAAGATCGCCTAGTTTCAGTAGTAAAATTAGCGAGAAAATGGCCGCCAAATTTGGGTAACTTACATAGTCTGAGAGTCCTGGAAACTGAACATTTACATTTTTTGTGTCTTTAATCAATGTTCTTCTGTAAAACTCACCTAATAAAAAAGGAAATAAAAGAAGAATAAATAAATAGAAAAAAAAAAAAAAATCGTTTTATAAAAATTGCCCAACATGCCGATTTCTTTGATTTCATTATAATTTGACGTGCGCCTGATTTCACCACGATGCCTTACAATGTTGAGCCAACACACGACTGTTGTTGAGAAGATGCTGTCAGCAACTTTTCGCTTCTTCTCTTCAGCCCTCATGTGTAGACCTTAAGATGTACTGAGTTATCTGTGATTATGTGTCAAATTGTCTGTTACAATGTAGGCTATTGAGTCACCTTGTCATAGCTGTCAAATGGGCGGCGTCCTGCCCGATAAACAATTAATTATGTCTGGCCAGTGAGAGAATGTTAGGTACACAGTCCATCCTGAAAATCTTCCTAACACAAAACCTTACTATTCTGAACATAAACAAACTTGTAAACACATTACACAAAAGCTTACTCAGTTGGTGGTTTGGGGGGGTGGGGGGGGGTGCTCTGGTGTGGTTTGCTCCTTCTTTCCTATCAAACATATGTCGTCTTTTTTTCTCCTCCTTCTATTTTGAATTTGTTACTCTCTTGTAACACCTCTAATCTTCGGCACTAATATGACCCTATTGTGTTGCAAGTGCAGTAAAACTCTTAATAAAACTAAAACCTTACTCTGAACATAATCAAACCTATTGTTCACCCATAACACAAAATCTTACACCGACCATAAACAAACCTGTTGTCAACACATTACACAAAACCTTACTTCGAACATAAGCAAACGTGTCCATACATGACACAAAACCTTACTCGGAGATTTAAAAAACTTGTTGTCCGCCCATAACACAAAAGCTTACTCCGAACATAAACACATTTGTTGCCAAAAAAAGATGCCAAACAACCAACTCTGACAAACTGGCATAAGGGTGAAAATTGGTATGTCCTGATATCTTTTGATTCTCACTTTTGTTAGTTTTGTTGATTCATGTCATTGTTGTGTATACAAGCTTTAGTATTCCGCTATATCTACTCAGTGACTGTTTCTCCAGTCCTGCCCGCGGCCTTGGTGTAAAGTTGGTCCGACAGCTCTGGGCCACACCGTAGTGTTCTCCGTAAGGAATCATTACTCAAACTCAAACTTACTTACTTACTTGGGTTTTAGAATAGGCGTCATTGCAGGCGGCACAATGCAAGAGCTGCTCCTCCCTCCTCTCCAGGATCTATGAAAGGGTCTGCCTGCTGATCTATCCAGTTAGCAGCTGGTTGGATATTTTTCTGGCTTTTCCACGCAGGTTTCTATCTCTCCCCGACCCTCTAGAAACACCAGCTTCTTTTAGTCTATCCATTGTTTGTGAAGTGGTGCCTTCATCCTCTCTGTAACTCAAACTAAAATGAGCCAAGAACGTTTTAAATATCTCAGACCTCAGTGACTGTTTTATTTCATCGAATCAGTTTCTACGAAAATATCACAAACAAAAAGCAAAAAAAACCTAATATTTGTGAAACTGTTTTTAAAGAAATGTTCTTGACATACAAACACGATCGCCGATAAACGTAAAATGACCCGAGCAAAGCAGACGCCGATAAAATCGTTGCACAGTGGAATCTAATTTCTAACCGATGAAACTTTGCATGTGAATTACGCGAGAGTACACAATTTGTTTAATTGTGAGAAAACCCAGTTCTGCTACTTTTTGAAAATCTTACTTTTCTTTATTTGATCCTTCCTCTAGTATCGTCAGATGTCGAGGAGAAGTACAGTTTTGGGTCAAGGGCTAGGTGGATGGCCTCTGTTGTTGATTTATTATTCTGTTGGAGGACCTCTTTAACGCCATTCAGCCATGTTTTGCGTAGTCTGCCCTTGCCCTTGCCCTTGCATCCTGACTATTTTGCGTTGTAAGCTCATACAGCTGGTTGATTGTGGCGACAGTCTCATCAGATGACCGAACCACCCACTTTTTTGATATTCTATATTATTATGCTTCATGACTTGGTTCATCCCTGTAAAATGTCAGATCGTTTTGTTCTTTAACTTATGACATTATAATTTAATTCTCTGAGGCATTTCATTTCACAGAAAAAGATCTTCTCTTTTTTGTTCTGTGTTTAGCTGCTGTGTCCGACTCTGCTACGTCAGTGTTTTTGATCCACTCTCCTAAATTGTTGATAAATGTATATACAGACAATGTGGGCACACCACAGTAACCACGTACAGAGACAGGATTGTGTGGTGAGGTGGGAGTGGACGTTTGTCGTTGTGTGTGCGAGGTGAGATGACAGTCGCTCTAACTCTGAACGAACACACACACACACACACAGATTGTGTGGTGAGGTGGGAGTGGACGTTTGTCGTTGTGTGTGCGAGGTGAGATGACAGTCGCTCTAACTCTGAACGAACACACACACACACACACACACACACACACACACACACACACACACACACAAGGCAA
>NW_004797271.1:154270-156128 GCF_000002075.1 Aplysia californica | reverse complement strand
CCAGATTAGATGTTTGATTCGAACAATTTACGTGTTACTGTTGGGAGACTTTATCACTCTAAAACTTCGGAGACAAAGAGGGCGGTGACTTTTTCAACCTACCCACATCCCCCTCCCTCCAATAACCCTTTACATAACGACATAACTAAGGAAAGTAAAATAAAAAGACAAACCAAACTAAAAGCAAAGGACCGAGGATTCTGCTGTCTTGGTGAACATAACGTCGGCGAGGACTTGAGCAAGTTATACGTGCATGACTCACGTGTTACCGTCACGTAACCGCTGGGTGACGTCACCAACTGCCGCCCAAGCACAGTCTGTCTTCTCCAACATTTTAGAGGAAGTATACAGCTTGAGCACTGAGGTCTAGGGTCACATCACAGTTCAAGCCTCTACCCTCGTGTCAGCAGCGAATGTAGTAAAATATAATTACCATTTCTTTTACAAGAGGTTTATAATGAGCTTTCTTGGGAGTGAGTGGTGGGTGCTCAAGCGCGATTTATTTAATCTTTCATATCAAACATCTATTGTCCTTTTCTATCCTCCTTCTTTCCTTTGTTTGTTACTCTCCTGTGACAACTCTAATCTCTGGATTTTATGTTGCAAGTGCAGTAAAACTCTTACTAAAGCTAAAAGTAAGATGGCTAACTTAAATTGCCCAGCCTGTCTAGTGACGAGTGGGGGTTCGATGCTGCCCTCACTCACGTCATCGTGATGTACCTTGACCTGGTCTCAGTCCCCTGGCTCCCAGGTGTCGCTGTCTGAGGGGACACATTGTGGATTTTTTTTTCTGGTGCAGATTCTCAGAAATGTATATTTTGTCTTGCGAATTCTCAGAAATGTATTTGTCTTGCATATTCTCAGAAATGTATTTGTTTTCTTGCAGATTCTAAAAAATGTATGTATCTTTCCAGATCCGAACATGGCCTACAAGGACATAGGCAAACGGGTGCACCTTTAGCTCAGTTAGTGTTATGTTGGGCTACAGTTCCCATGACGTAGGTTCGAATCCCTGTCTTTGCTTTTTGAGTGGAGATTGTACCAGATTTGTCAATATTCTGCACCACATGGCTCAACTCTGTCCGAGACTGATATAACATCCTGAGCTGTCTTTCGCACAACAAGAAAGTTAACAAACCCGCGAGGCATTTGACACGGATTGATCATGGCTGAGATTTGCTTGTGAGACCACAGAAGCAATAAGTTACTGACCCGTGCACAGACAGTCAACTAAGGTCTTGTGGGTAGACAATTTGTTACATAGCAGTCTTTGTATAATTTTTTCACCCAAAAGGTATGGTTGAATCTAGATTCCGTAAATTCTGTGAAAGGTTTTGCCACTTGTATTGAAGGATTCCTCAGCACTAGGGAGACCTTGGTCAGACTTTTTGGCGCTCTGTTAGCTCAGTTACTGTCCTTCTGGACTACGGTACGAATGGCCCTGGTTCGAATCCGAGACTTGGCGTTCGTGAACTTGGGCAGTTTTGAGGACTTTTTCGTATCTCACATCCCATTTGGCCCTTTCCTATCGGAGACGGACGTTTGATTCAGAGTTACCACTTCTTAAATAACCTATAAGCTTAGTATTGACATGGTGCATTAAAACCACGCAATTACTTGGTCAGACTTTTACGTCGGTTTATTATTTTTCGAAGATTGCGATTTGACTAATCGTTGATCAAGTTTCAAAATATGAGCAAGGAAAACAGACAAACACAGAAAAACAAAGTAATCGATGCGTGTTTGGTACTGGTGTACGCGGTACATAGCTTTCACAAAGGACGCAACATGGGGCTGCCAGCCGGGATTCGAACCTGAGAGAGCGAGACAGGCGGCCTAACCACTGGACCACGGCTGT
>NW_004797271.1:149637-151032 GCF_000002075.1 Aplysia californica | reverse complement strand
TATTTATGACTTTAACTCTCACAGGGCACGCACTCTGCTCTTTGGACGACTTTTATGACGCACTGGTTTTGGCTTTTGGGTTGCTTTTCCTGTTTGTTTGTTTGGGGGGTGGGGGTTGATGGGGCATTTTCAAAAAGAATCATGGCCTGGATTTGAGTTTTGTTTTCCTCTCCTCAAACTTACTGGAAAAGGCAGGCAGAGCAGCAACATGCACGCTATGAACTTTGCGCGTTCATGTTTCTGTGTCGTGCTTGATGTTTGGGAATGTGTCGGGTGCTGCTGTGTCGTGTGTAATGGTCGCCGTTAATATGACAGGTATAGCTATGTCGGGTGTGATAGTCGGGAATGGGTCGGGTGTGATAGTCGTTAATATGACAGGTATAGCTGTGTCGTTTGTGACGGCCGGGAATGTGTCGGGTGTATCTGTGTCGTGTGTGATGGTTGGGAATGTGTCGGGTGTTGCTGTTTCGTGTGTGATAGTCCGGAATGTGTCGGGTGTTGCTTTGTCGTGTGTGATGTTTGGGAAAGTGTCAGTTTTTGGTATTGGTGTTGCTGTGTATGATGGTTTGGAATGTGTCGAGACACTGGTGTGCCTGTGTCATGTGTGACGGTCGAGAACGTGTCGTGTGTTGCTGTGTCGTGTATGATGGTCGGGCATGTGACGGGTGTATCTGCGTCATGTGTGACCGTCGGGAATGTACGGGGACTTTGGCTGTGGTTTGAAGAGATATCATCTATATTATGACATATCGTCTCTCGCCATTTGTTTGTTACAGTTCATGACTGCCGTATTGCTGGCACCATACCGCTTGCTATTGTTCTTTTGGTATATAAAAAAAAAAGAACTACAAGAAGTCTGTCTACTGAAGTGGGTGTGGGAAAGATGTAATAGGTGACAGGCTGGAGGGGTTATTTCTGATAATTATTGTTTAATCCTGGATGAGCTCTGATTGTCTTCGTTACCTAAGGGATAAGTTAGAGCGACTGAAAGTAATTAGAATTAAGCACTTAATGTAGTTTGAAGGTAGTCAGAATTAACCACGGAAAGTAGTCAGAATATACCCCTGAAAGTAGTCAGAATTAACTAATAAAAGTAGTCAGAATTGACCCCTTAAAGTAGTACAAGCGACTCCAATAAATGTGTTTCTTTTTCTTTTCCTTGAAACGTTTATTGTGTGGGGATGTTATAGCTCTCATGATCACCAAAAAGTGAGAGCAACAACATCTCCATGCAATAAACGTTTCCATGAAAAGAAAAGAAGGAGTTAGGGGATTAGGAAATCGGGGTTAGGAGTTAAGATAAGATGCATCTTTATTGTCCAGATCCTGGCACAATGGTTTGGTGCTTCACCAGGCGCGCGCGTGCACACACACAAACATACACACACACATACA
>NW_004797271.1:148297-149207 GCF_000002075.1 Aplysia californica | reverse complement strand
ATAATAATAATAATAATAATAATAATAATAATAATAATAATAATAATAATAATGATGATAGTATGCTTGTATAGTAAGTGTTACGGATTAAGTGTTAGGGATTATATTGTGTTGGGGGTTAGAGTTCAGGGTTTAGAGGTCAGGGTTTAGGGTTTAGGGTCTAGTGGTTAGGGGTTAGGGTTTAGGGTATAGGAGTTAGGGGTTATGGGTTATGGGTTATAGGTTAGGGGTTAGGGGATAGGTTTAGAGTTCAGGGTTTGGTATTTAGGGTTTAGGGTTTAGGGTTAAGGGTTTTGGGTCATGGTTAGGGTTGGGGTTAGGATTAGGGTTAGGGTTAAGGTTAATGGTTAGGGAATAGAGGGAAAGGGGTTAGGGGGTAGTAGTGAGGGGCTAGGGATAAGGGCTAAAGGTTTAGGGTTAGGGTTAGAGTTAGGGTTAGGGTATGGTCAGGGTTAGGCTTAGGGTTAGGTGTTAGGAAATAAGGCTTAGGAAATAGAGTTTTGGGATCAAGGACCTTCTTTCTTATCAAATATCTATAGTCCTAATCTGTCTCCCTTCTTGTTTTTGTAGCTACTATCATGTAGCGCCTCTAATCTTTGGCACTTATATGACTTAATTCTGTTGCAAGTGCCGAAAACTCTCCAAAACTAATAAGAGTCAATGAGTAGGTGTTAAGGGTTAGGATAAGTTATTGGAAGTTAGGGGTTAGGGATTAGGAGTAAGTGTTACGAGTTAGGGGTTATGGGTTAGAGGTTAGGGTTTTCGAATAAGGTTATAGTTTCTGAACTTCTGGCCTGCCCCGCTGGAAGTGAAGAACATTAACAGAAGAGGAAGGACAAAATGCATCTCCCAACTCTTCGTTTCTGGGTTTTAATCGAATTTCCCGAAGTGCAGGAAAGACCACCACCCC
>NW_004797271.1:146272-147746 GCF_000002075.1 Aplysia californica | reverse complement strand
GAGGTTAAAGTGGTCGCCTCTCATTCAATAGGTCCCGGTTTCGAATCCGGACAGCAACAGAAAATTTTCTTCTATAAAATGTTTTCCTTTCACACCCTTTCCTGCTCTCTAACAATGTTCTATCGTCTGCTTTCGTAGCCTCCACTTTATGCCGCCACCCCTCACCTCCTTTGCCCCTTCCTCTGGGCTCCTGACTCTTTCTGCAGCCTTTATACTGCTTCTATTTTGCTTCTTCTCAGTGCTGCCTTTCAGCCACACCCCTGATCTTCTGGTAAGTCAGATCCACATCTTGCTTTCTCGGACAAGGGTGAACATTTTCGGAGGTCCAGTGTGCAAGTTGCGCACGTTAAAAATCCTTGGTGGTGCAAAATAGACAAGAGTAGGCTTCAGCCGCCACCCGGGCAAAATTCAAATTTCCTTCCAACTGAAAAACGTTTGGTGCGTCTCGTGTGCTCATATTATGACCTGAAGCAGTTGCGAGCATCGTAAAACACGCACCAAAACAAACAAAAAAAGAAAGAAAAAAGACGTTGTGTCCCTCTCAGCCCAGGGTGGTCTTGACGGGCATTGTTGAAACAGCTCTCCTTCTAAAAAATTGTAATTGTTTCGAGTGGGGGCCGGGCCGGGAAGGGGGGGGATTGTAAAACATCTCCTCTTACTTAACATAAACAAGCAGAACATCCCAGACCCAAAGACTGTCAAGGCAAAGGGCAGCGGTTCTGGCCCTTTCTCAGCTCTCGTTAGAACCTCCAGGAAAGTGTCTTCTTTCTCTGACTATACCTTCAGGAAAGTGTCTTCTTTCTCTCCCAATACCTTCAGAAAAGTGTCTTTTTTCTCTCACTATATCTTCAGGAAAGTGTCTTCTTTCTCTCACAATACCCCCAAGAAAGGTGTCTTCTTTCTACTCCTATACCTTCAGGAAAGTGTCTTCTTTCTCTCCCAATGCCTTCAGAAAAGTGTCTTATTTCTCTCCCTATACCTTCAGGGAAAATGTGTTCTTTCTCTCCCTATACCTTCAGGAAAGTGACTTCTTCCTTTACTTTACCTTCAGGACTGACTATGTCACAGTGTGGTCCGACAACATCAAATTGCGGTCTGGGTGGTTTATGTCAAAGTGTGGTCTGGGTAGTCTATGTCAAAGTGTGGTCTGGGTGGTCTATGTCACAGTGTGGTGTGGGTGGTCTATGTCAAAGTGTGGTCTGGGTGGTCTATGTCACAGTGTGGTCTGGGTGGTCTATGTCACAGTGTGGTCTGGGTGGTCTATGTCACAGTGTGGTGTGGGTGGTCTATGTCAAAGTGTGGTCTGGGTGGTCTATGTCACAGTGTGGTCTGGGTGGTCTATGTCACAGTGTGGTCTGGGTGGTCTATGTCACAATGTGGTCTGGGTAGTCTATGTCAAAGTGTGGTCTGGGTGGTCTATGTCACAATGTGGTCTGGGTAGTCTATGTCAAAGTGTGGTCTGGGTGGTCTATGT
>NW_004797271.1:144367-146172 GCF_000002075.1 Aplysia californica | reverse complement strand
AACGTTACTTTTTTTGGGAGGGGGGAGAGGGGGGAGGCGGGTTGGGGTATGTTCTTTGATGTGACTGGCAATGAGGAAAGGTTGAAAGTTTGTAAATTGTCCGGAATGTTAAAAAAGGGGCAGACGACTTTCCAAAATCCTTCAAGAAAGCGGGAATATATTATTTTACCGGAACGTGACCCGAACATGACGTGATGCGTTATGATGATAATCTTATACATTCTAATTTTAAACCATATTTTCAAAAGCCAACAACATACGTGGGTACCGGCGTCTGTGGTGTAGTGGCTAGGTACTTCGTGATCCGATGTTGTAAGTTCGATTCTTATTTGAGGAGAAATTCATCTGCTGAGACGTTGTATGGGGGAAAGGGGGAGCTCTCGTGGTCAAGATGTTAAAGTGTCTGACTCTTTCTGCAGACTTTATACTGCTTCTTCTTGGCTCCTTCTTCTTACTGCTGTCTTTCAGCCATACCCCTGATCTTCTGGTAAGTCAGATCTACACCTAGCTTTCTCGGACACGGGCGAAATTTCCCAGAGGTCCCGTGTGCAAGTTGAGCACGTTAAAAATCATTGGTGGTGCAAATGGACAAGAGTTAGTAGGCTTCGGCCGCCACCCGTGCAAAGTTCAAAATTTCCTACCAACTGAAAAATGTTTGATGTGTCTCGTGTGCTCATATGGCTTTAAGCAGTTGCGAGCCCCGAAAAACACGGATAAAAAAAAAAACAAAAAAAAAGAAAGAAAAATGGCGTTTCCCTCTCAGCCCAGGATGGTCTTGACGGGCATTATCGAAAAATCCCTCTTTCTAAAAAAATGTAATTGTTTCGAGTGGGGGCAGAGCCGGGAGGGAGAGAGGGGGAAGTGTAAAACATCTCCTCTTACTTGACATAAACAAGCTTTTGTTCTAAAACATCTACTTTTACTTGACATAAACAAGCTTTTGTTCTAAAACATCTACTTTTACTTGACATAAACAAGTTTTTGTTCTAAAACATCTACTTTTACTTGACATAAACAAGCTGTTTTTCTAAAACATCTACTTTTACTTGACATAAACAAAGTGTTGTTCTAAAACATTTACTTTTACTTGACATAAAGAAGCAGAATGTTCCAGATCCAAAGACCATCAGGGCATGGAGCAGCGGTTTTGACCCTTCCTCAGCTCTAGTTAGAGCTTTCAGGAGAGTGTCATCTTTCTCTCCCTATATACCTTCAGGAAAGTGTCTTCTTTCTTTCACAATACCCCTAGGAAAAGCGTCTTCTTTCTCTCCCTATACCTTCAGGAAAGTGTCTTCTTTCTCTCCCTATACCTTCAGGAAAGTGTCTTCTTTCTCTCCCAATACCCCCAGGAAAAGCGTCTTCTTTCTCTCCCTATACTTTCAGGAAAATGTCTCCATTTCTCTCCCTATACCGTCAGGAAAATGTCTTCTTTCTTTACTTTGCCTTCAGGATTGACTATGTCACAGTGTGTTCTGGGTGGTAAGTGTCACAGTGAGGTCTGGTCTGCCTATATCAAAGTGTGGTCTGAGTGGTGTATGTCACAGTGTGGTCTGGGTGGTGTATGCCACAGTGTGGTCTGGGGGGTCTGTATCACAGTGTGGTCTGGGTGGTCTATATCACAGTGTGGTCTGTGTGGTCTGTGTCACAGTGTGGTCCTACAACGTCCAAGTGGGGTCTGGTCTGACTATGTCACAAGGTACGAGAACATACAGCGACTATCAACAATGGCGGGTCATGGCACGTCAGTCTGTGGGTCGGGGAAGACACTCCACACACACACACTCACACACACACACACACACACA
>NW_004797271.1:142660-144099 GCF_000002075.1 Aplysia californica | reverse complement strand
ATTTTTTTCTTTTTTTTTGGGGGGGGAGGGGGGGAGGGTTTCGTTATTGTCAAATTTTGCCAGCCTCTTTGCCTTTAAACAAGTACATTTTTTTCCCCAGAAAGCCACGTCAGCGCCTCAGTCTGTGAGACAAGCTGAGTCCAACACGAGAGAGTTAAGGCGACAGAACTAGCGGCTGGCGGACAGCAGGGAGTTAACATACGAAATCTGTACAGGAGATAACAGGGAATTAACGCAGAGCATCTGTACAGCACAAGCCAACAGCAGACAGTTAACATACGCAACATCCGTACAGCAGCTTGCCAAAAGCTGAGAGAGAGAGTTAACACACGACATCTGTACGGTAGAAAGAAGAGAGTTACCCCTGAAGAGTTGTACAAGAATCGACTCGGAGACAACAGAGACTTAACATACAACATCTCTACAGGAGACAACAGAGGGTTATACATAAAACCTCTGTAGAGCAGCAAGAACAAGCGCGGAGACAACAGACAGTTACAAGCCAAGACCTGCTCAAGAACCGACCCACAGAAAATGGCGAGTTCCCTGGCGTGGCGTGGTGTCCACGTGACCCTGCTGACCGGCCTGCTGGCCTGGCTGTGTCCGAGTGGTCAAGCGATCTTCCCCGGCCAGCAACCCTCCTACTGCAACTACCTAATGAGGAAGGGACCCGGGATGCAGCCCGCCTATACCACGGTCTCGCCCTTCCGGCTCCGCACTTTTGCCCGGGTCAAAGAGGTCACGGCCGGACATCCCATACAAGGTTAGTGGGGGCCTTTAAGTGTCCTGTGTGGATCGTGACGTATCGTGTATAAATTGTGTCGTGTCGTGTAAGGTGTTTCGTTTCGTGTGGGTTGTATCGTGTCGTGTAAGGTGTATCGTATCGTGTGAATTGTGTCGTGTCGTGTGAGGTGTGTCGTGTCGTGTCATCATCATTGCCTGGATCAGGATATAGGCTACGAACAAATACTCCACTTTTCCGTATCCTGGGCTAGTCGCTTGATGTCGCTCCACGTCTTCCCACTTTTCTGTACATGCATTTCCGTGACTCTTCTCCAGGTTCCACGTGGTCTTCCCCTTGACCTTTTACCCTGTGGGTTCTGCCATATCGTTGCGTGTGGAAGAAAAGATCTGTGTTCGATTCCCGTGTGTACTTTTTTAAATCGAGCCTCTCGATTCTCGGTCTGTCTGCTGGGATGTTGAATCCCTCTGTCTGTCTGCTGGGATGTTGTATCTCTTTGTCTGTCTGTCGGAATGTTGTAACCCTCTGTTTTTCTGCTGGGATGTTGTATCCCTCTGTCTCTCTGCTGGGATGTTGTATCCCTCTCAGCCTGGGTCTGTCTGCTGGGGTGTTGTATCCCTCTCTCAACGTCTGCTTTTGTGTGTGCATGTAGGTGTGTGTGTGTGTGTGTGTGTGTGTGTGTGTGTGTGTGTGTGTT
>NW_004797271.1:139546-140692 GCF_000002075.1 Aplysia californica | reverse complement strand
AGAGAGAGAGAGAGGGGCGATTGGGAGGGGAGTTGTGGAGAGGTAGACAGAGGGAGAAAAAAGGGTAGAGAGGAGTGATGACGTGTATACGGACCAAGTCTTCTTCTTCTTGATCGCATCACTCTTGAAGTCCGGTATCTGTGATAATATACTGGGCCGTCCTGCTCAGTTCCTCTGTCGGCACGTACAGCTTCTCTTGTAGTGTCAATGGAGTTGACCACGCTTCTTGTCTCAGGACCTTTTATTTTGTACCATCACAAGTACATGTAAAATGGAAGGCTTTTCATTATGACGTCATGGGTGTGAAATTTTCAAATGTAAATGTAACATCATTTGGAAGTTCAAATGTCACACAGTAATTTCAGACATTATGTTTCTACACTCTCATTTGCCAGGAAACGTTTCTGTCACTAGGACGCCATCTGAAGCTAACATTGAGAGGCAAACACAAGTGTACATCTATAGATACAGACCCTTGAAAACTTGCCACAATGCCAGCCTAATATGTAATTTTAAAAAGTTTTTATTTTATTTTAAAGAATTTTATTTCTTTATTATTTAAAATTATTTTTTAAAGAGATGTGGAGAAGACAAAGAAGGTTTGTATAAATCACAGACTAAGACAGAAGCATGCGCGTCTATTTGCCTGCGTGTTTCATAAGGAAAGACATAAATTGACAGAGTTCTAAACTTTTGTTTCCGTGAACTGTGGGCATTCCTTCATTGTCATCTCTCACTTTCTCTCTTTCTATGCAGTGTAACATACTTTGAAGTTGTTAAGTGGCATCTGAGTTCTGATTTTAGTACATAATTTGAAGTTTACTTGTTCATATTTGAGCGTTCTATTTGTATATCAAAAATTGAGGTTACTACGTTTGATTTCAAGTTGCGATGTGGCATTCGAAACAGTCAGCGTGTATTTGATCGGGAAAAAACATTAGTAACAAAGATCAGTGTCTCTGTATTTTGTAGAAAAACAGCGGACAAAACAAAACGAAACATAGGGGGATGGGGGAGGGGAGGGGTGGAGGGATTAGAGGGAGAGAGAGAGAGAGAGAGAGAGAGAGAGAGAGAGAGAGAGAGAGAGAGAGAGTGTCAAAGAGGGCGAGAGTAGAGAGGGAGCGGATCGGCACAGACAGACAAACA
>NW_004797271.1:136760-138059 GCF_000002075.1 Aplysia californica | reverse complement strand
GAGAGAGAGAGAGAGAGAGAGAGAGAGAGAGAGAGAGACGATATGGACAGGGAGACACAGTGTTACAAAAAAACGCCGGGCCTGGTACTAAATATCTTATGTGAGTCCCTGAGTAGTGAAGGGTTAATCTAATGTAGGGATAATCTAGCGGGAGGATAATCCAGTGTAAGGATAATCTAGAGTAGGGATAATCTAGAGTGAGGATAATCCAGTGTAAGGATAATCTAGTGCAGGGATCATCTAGTGTAAAGATAATCCTGTGTAAGCATAATCCAGATTAGGGTATTCCAGTTTAGGGATAATCCAGTTCGGGTTAATCCAGTTTCTCCTTCTGTCAACAGTATGCACCATTCAGCTCAGCTCGACCCTAACAGGACGGGCCCAGCAGCCCGCTTCCTAAGTGTTGTAACTCGAGTCGACGATGGTGTTGGAACAATACGTTTCAATGTCATAGGTTGTACTCAACCTTCAGGACTTGAACCTTAAGTACACTTCAAGCAAATACCATTGGTTGTATGCAACCTTCAGGACTTCATGCTATTATCTAGTATACCTCCGACAAATACCATTGGTTGTATGCAACCTTCATGACTTGATGATAACGTGTATTTCAGACAAATACCATTGGTTGTATGCAACCTTTAGGACTTCATGCTGTAATCTAGTATACCTCAGATAAATACAATTGGTTGTACGCAACCTTCAGGACTTGATGATGTGGAGTGCCTCAGACAAACAGACCAGGAGGGAAAACTTGTTGCAAGCATTGTTGCAGAACCGTGGTTATCGTCATCTCACTCCCGCACTACGTTCCCAGGCAGCACAGCACCCACACAGCTAGTTGTTTGTTACTTTGGGAACATTTCACCAAGTTCTTGGACGTAATCCTGTCGCAAAGATCCGCTACCTCCTCGTGAAGTCTGACAGACCAGGGACAAAACTACAACCATTATCACAACCCGCACATCAAAAAGTCTGACCTCGAAATAAAAGTTGGGTTTCAGTAGTGCCCCCCCCCCCAACCACCATGTCATAAGCGCCCTTTGAGAAGTCAAAAATAGTACTTTTGTTGGGGGGTAAGTACTAATTATAACTTGTTTGGGCGCTCCAAATATAGAGGTTTATAAATGACTTTTCTAAAAGGAGATTCTAATCCCTGGACTTTTCTAAAAGGAGACTCTGATCCCCCCTGATTAAAGATGGCTTAGCTTTTGTTTCCCTCCCACCCATCAGCTGACTGCATGGTAACACTTCCGGGATAGTCTGCCCTCGTCATGTCTCAAATCACAGGGGAGTGGG
>NW_004797271.1:133950-136633 GCF_000002075.1 Aplysia californica | reverse complement strand
GAAAAACAACACATGTCTCATTCTTGATGTAACTGAAACTGACCGAGATTGTTGAACATCTTCGTTGACCAGGTTTAAATAATTTAGGAAGAAGCAAACGCAGGAGAGGAGAACCATGATCGCCGATGTCTGTCACAGATCAGGCACTTTGATTATGAGGAGGAAGGGGAGAAAGGGAAGGAGGGGGAGGTTCCTTTGATCCTTCATGTCAGATACCACACCCCAGTAGACATACAAGTGAAGAAATGGAAATGGATTGTACACACCCTGAGGAGACCCCCAACAAGCATCATCAGGCAGGCTTTAACTTGGAACCCACAAGGAAAACGTAAGAACGGAAGACCAAAGATGACATGGAGGCGAGCGGTACGAGCGGAAATTGAAAAAGCGGGGACATCATGGAAACAGATAGAAAAGGATGCTCAGGACAGGCTTCACTGGAGTAATGCTGTTGATGGCCTGAGCTCCACTGGGAGTTTAAAAGGACAAGAGAAAGAGAAGAGAGAGTGTAGACATTGGACAAACGAAGGGGAATTAATAAAATTATATGAAATAGCTTCCCCAATAGATAGGTAGGTAAATAGATCGATCAATCCATTATCATGAAAAAAAGGGGGGGGGGGATTTTGATTACAGTAGCAAACACACGCATCCAGAAATACCTAAATACAGAAATTTCCACTGACTCAAACAAGACAGAAGACTACAATACATAGTTCTGCGTGTGCACGTTGCTAAGACTTTTTTCTCGTTCAATTTTTTAGCATCACAAACTTCACTGTAATTTCTTTTCGAATGTAGGTGTTTTTACGCCCTAATGGGCACAGTTTTGACCTCTCCTGTGTCTTTGCTCTTTTTTGACCAAGGATGTTGAAAATAGCATAGAGCTGCGTCATAGACATTACAGAGGCGTTCAACATGATCATCATCATCCGGTGCCTTGCCGACTGGCGCGGGCGATCATGGACCTCCACTTCACTCTGTCTTGCGTTGCAGCAATGGTGCCTGTTGTTCTTGCTGCTCCTAGCCATGTTGTCATCTTGTCAAGTGTCTTTTCCCTCTGTCTGCCCCTGCCTCTCTTTCCATCAAACTTGCCTGTTGTTACAATATTCTCCAATACTTCTTTCCGCATTGTGTGTCCAAAGAAATTTGCCTGTCGCTTTCTTATATTCATCATAAGCTGTCTTCTACAATTTGCTTCAACCAAGACTTCTTTGTTTTTCTAGCTGTCCATGGGATACGTAGCACACGTCTTATGAACCACAACTCTGTCTCCACAATTGTTCTTTCCAGCTGTTAATTGATTGTCTATGCTTCGCACTCATATAATAGGATTGGCTCGATGTAACTTTTCAGTACTTTTTTTCTCGTTTCCAGTGACAGACTGATGTTTGTTAGTATCTGTTTCATTTTGTGGAAGGTTGCTTTTGCTTGGCAAATGCGGCTTTTATAGGTGTTCAACACCTTCATTGAAACAGGAAAAATAGATAGCTTGATCATCAGTACTTCACAGTAATAGCGAAGACGATAATTTACTGGCGATAAAAATATACACTCTCTATGCTCGGTCGGTTCGTCTTTCCGGTAGAAAAATAATGATTCTTTTGACTATAAAATTGAAATATGAAGTATTCCCAGATAAATCAAGGTAAAACGATTTTTTCTCAACAAAAACGTTTCTTTTATGACTGAAATTTGACAATAGCAGAAACGTCACACATCAGTAGGCCGTGTGATCTCCATGTGCATCCAGCACATTAGTGCATCTCCTGCACAAGTCGTCCCTGTAAAATGTGTGGCACTAGTGAGGGCTTGTTGCAGCTGTAAAATGGTTCTGGGACCGGGATTCACGTCACGTGCAACACAGTTAATTCTGTCTCACGGATGTGGGTTAAAATCTGGTGAAATTGCAGTCCTTAGATTTATTGCAGCCACGATATTCTGGATTTTTAAGAATTTAATTACAGGTAGAGGGCACGGTGTGCGGGTGCATTGTTCTTATAGAATGTTATGGGCTGATTGTGTTGTTGAAAAAAATGGAAGATACAGCTCAAGTGGTGTCCTGTAGATCTACACTTTTATACTCCCATCGCGGCGTTCAGTTTGCAGTAGAGAATCGTCCGAGAAGGTGACACTGTCCCACTGCTCTAGGTCCATCGGCGGTGTAGCTGAAATTATTTCATCCAAGCCTGACGATGTTTTGGCTGTAAACGCAGGCTGCACGTAGGCTTCCTAAACTCCAATCTTGAATTCTCACAGTCTGAGACTAACAGTTTGCCGGCTGACGAGTAAAACCCCCGAAAATTGTCTTGCGGTTTGAGCAGTTGTCCCGAAACGATTTCTAGGGTGTACTGTCCTGATACATCGGTATCAAAATGGCATTGTTACCCTAGGGCGGCCAGTTCTGGGTCGGTTTTGAATAGGCCAATTCACAACGTACCGTTGTTTCAGGTGGCAGAAAGACCTTCTGCTGACGTTGAATGTCCTGGCATCAGAGCGCGCTGAGCATGCCGGTGGCTTGATTTTTCTGATATTGAGTTAAAGGTACCGTCTCTTTGAAGTGACAATGCTGAAATGAATGGTGATGCGGTTTTAAATAAACACAGACCTAAACTTCATAAAAAATCAAAGAATATAACAAATCTATCTTGTGGTTGGGGGAAAAATCCGAATTTTCTGGGGG
>NW_004797271.1:132772-133850 GCF_000002075.1 Aplysia californica | reverse complement strand
GTGGGGGGTCCATTTTGGTGTCGTGAACACGAATTGAAACACCAAAATATTATTTTTTAGAACAATACCTATTTTTCAAGTACTTAGTATTGCCCACGTGAAAAATAAAGAGCAAAGACTCTAATGTTTAAATTTTATACACAATCAAAAAGTGGTACCTTTCTTTTGATCACCAGTATTCCTTAGGTTAGCAAAGTACGTAGTTGTTGTTGTTGTTGTTGTTGTTTTGTTTTGTTTTTTTACATACATAATTTCTTCCCTACATTGTTATTATGAGGAATGTGCTTTATTAAGAAATGATGTTAACAACAACAACAATTTAAAAAAATATTTAAAACCCCCCAACGAAAAACAGCGAAAAACAAAAACAAAAATAAAAAACAAAAACAAGAACAAGAACAAAAACAAAGACAAAGGCAGAAACAAAAACATAAAACAAATCACCCAGCATGCCCTTACAGGATATTCGCGATACTGAAAGAATCTCGGCGTGTCAATGGGTGCTGCAATCTTTCACTTACACATGATTCAAGTTGTTAAAAGAATGCGGAAGAAGAGTTGAAAACTACGGGGAAAAAATAAGTCTTACTCTCTCTAAAGAAAGATTCTGATTTATAGAGGGTTGGAGAGTGTGATGGTAAGAAAGGTGAGAGAAATATATTATGGGTGAAAAGTCAGAGTGAGAGATGGAGAGAGAGAGAGAGAGAGAGAGATGGGGAGAGGGGGGTGATGAGGTGTGCATGACAAAGATTAAGGTGATTTGCCTGGTTTGGTTTTGTTGGTTTTTAAAGAAGTGTAAAAGGAAACCTATTTTTCTCAATGAGGAGAAGATGAGTGTGAGAGGAGGAAGATGGATTTTTGTCCTTGGGAGGGTGGGAGAGAGGGAGAAAGGTTGCTTTTCTTGTACCAGAAAGGTGTACTGGAAACAAAAAGAACCCCCATAATTTTTCAAGGAGGGTAAAGGTGGTCATGTGTAGATGGAAGGGGTGAGGGAGTTTTTCAAGGAGTTAGTGGTGTTGGAGGTGGATGGTGAAGGGAAAGGGGGGGTTGATGAGGGGGGAGGGGGAGGGGAGGCGTA
>NW_004797271.1:131658-132672 GCF_000002075.1 Aplysia californica | reverse complement strand
GATTGCCGATGAAACATGACGTCGGTGGTAAGATAAATGTGGTGGGATCTCGCTCGTGTCCTCTGTCTTTTGTAGCCCTCTATAAACCTGCTCTTTGTAGGAGCCTTGTAGCCGCGCGAGACTTGGGAGGTAAGCAAGGCTTGGGCCGGGGAAGAGAAGGCTCATTGACACCCCCCTCCACTCTCCACCTATTACACACGGACTGGTTGTCGCCCTTGCTCGTCACCATTGTAGCTGCTTGCTGGCCGGACGTGGGACACAGGACCCCTGAACTAAGGAACGGGCTGAGAAATACTTAAACAAAAAAACCCACCTGTAAACAAAAGCCAATTGTAAATCATTGATGATTTCTGCCAGACAATATTATTCTACCTCATCGTCTTTTCTGTGTGTGACGGATAGAAGTGTGAATAATATATTGTAACAAATTATTTTCTTTGATCCACAAAGCTGTGGCCGTCATTCTGTGGAGCAGCACGTACCGGGGCTTAGCGTGACCGTGCACTGTATGTGTGGGATCTTGACAGCCAATTCTGATGTTCACCACCAACCAGATATACTTAACGCCAATTATACTTTAGCACTGCTTAGATTATAAGCCAATTATTGTCCACTTAAAAGTCGTCCAATATAATAATTATATAATTTTTAGAATCTCAAAAGTTCTCCATTTCGCCGTGCGAGAAAGATTCAAACCACAAATCATGTGCTCCACCGTAAGCCTCCTCCTCTCCGCGTGCGTCCTGGTAGTGCTAGTGACCAGTGGTCAGTGCCAGAACAATATGAGGCTGGGCCGCTGCGACTACCTGACCAAAGCCAAGTCCAGGTGGCACCCCAACGCCGGACCCTTCAAGCTCTACACTCGCTCACGGGCACCAAGAATCACGCGCGGACAGCCGGTGGAGGGTGAGTGGAACATACTGTCAAAACCGGGGGGATTCAGGAGAGGGGGGAGTGAATGAGTAACGTAGGGACATATGGGAAGGGGAGGTGGAGGAGGAGTTGAACATAGGG
>NW_004797271.1:129383-130901 GCF_000002075.1 Aplysia californica | reverse complement strand
GATACCCTGAGATATGACAACTTGTCTGTGGGTGAGTGGTGAGTGGTAAGTGGTGAGTGGTGAGTGAATGATGGTAACTATATAGATACCCTGAGATATGACAACTTGTCTGTGGGTGAGTGGTGAGTGGTAAGTGGTGAGTGGTGAGTGAATGATGGTAACTATATAGATACCCTGAGATATGACAACTTGTCTGTGGGTGAGTGGTGAGTGGTGACTGAAAGATAGTAGCAACATAGATATTGTGAGATATGGCAACGTGGGTGTCAGGTCCGTGGAGTGTGGTAACAACATAGATATCGTGAGATATGGTAACTTGTGTGTGGATGAGTGGTGAGTGGTAACAACATACATACCGTGAAATATGACAACTTGTCTGTGGGTGAGTGGTGAGTGGTAACAGCATACCGTGAGAAATGGCAGCTTGTGTGTAGGTGAGTGGTGAGTGGAGGGTGGTAACAATGTAGATACCCTGAGATATGACAACCTGTCTGTGGGTGAGTGGTGAGTGAAGGATAGTAACAACATAGATACCGGAGATATGGTAACTTATGTGTCGGGTAAGTGAAGGGTGGTAACAACATAGATATCGAGAAATATGGTAACTAGTGTGTGGGGTGAGTGGTGGGTGGTAAGTGAAGGATGGTAGCAACATAGATATTGTTAGATATGGCAACTTGTGGGAGGGTGAGTGGTGAGTGGTAACAATAAAGATACCGTGAGATATGGTAACTTGTGTGTGGCTGAGTGGATGGTGGCTGGAAACGTTTCCCAATGTCGCCTTTCGTCTGTTGCTGGCAAGTCATGTATAATAATATTTATGTCCGTTACCCCCGCTAACGTTAGAGCGTCCAAAGGTGCCGGTCAAGTACCCTGCTGGTCATCTTGCCTAAAAAGATGTTTAAATGTTAAAATGTTTAGATGTTCAGGTGTTAAAGTGTCAAGATGTTCAGGTGTTCACATGTTCAGGTGTTCACATGTTCAGGTGTTCACATGTTCAGGTGTTCACATGTTCAGGTGTTCACATGTTCACATGTTCAGGTGTTCACATGTTCAGGTGTTCACATGTTCAAATTAATGTTCAGATATCCAGATCTTCAGGTGTTCACATCTTCACATGTTCAGGTGTTCAAATGTTCAGATGTCCAGATGTTCAGGTGTTCACATCTTCACATGTTCAGGTGTTCAAATGTACACGTGTTCAGATGTTCATTGGTTATATTAAAAAGATAAACGAGGAAGTGCTGAAAGATGCCCTCGTCAACTGCTCAACAATAAGTAGGAAGCAACAAATTATAATACCGTTTCTGGGACACATGACTCCACAGAGGTTTTGAACACCTTGCTCTTGCTGGAAAAAGAAGGCAAAGGAGGCAGGGCTCTACCTAGAGAAACACACACACACACACACACAAACACACACACACACACACACATACAAATACACACGCACGCACACACAGAGAGATAAAGAGAGAGAGCGAGAGAGAGAGAGAGAGAGAGAGAGAGAGAGAGAGA
>NW_004797271.1:126596-127823 GCF_000002075.1 Aplysia californica | reverse complement strand
GTGGGATGTTTTGAGTTTTTCATTTTACTGCTGATGCCGTTGGTGTTGTTCTTTTTGGCTTGGTTTAAGGCAATGAAAATGGTCTTTGTCTTTTTGTTGTTATTGTTGTTGTTGTTGTTGTTGTTGTCTTTGTCGTTTTGTTGTTATTGTTGTTGTTGTTGTTGTTGTTGTTGTTGTTGTCTTTGTCGTTTTGTTGTTATTGTTGTTGTTGTTGTTGTTGTTGTTGTTGTTGTCTTTGTCGTTTTGTTGTTATTGTTGTTGTTGTTGTTGTTGTTTTTGTTGTTGTTGTTGTTGTTGTTGTTTTTGTTGTTGTTGTTTTGTTGTTGTTTTTGTTGTTGTTTTTGTTGTTGTTGTTGTTATTGTTAATGATGACTACGGTGGTGAGTGTCAAACATTTTGCTGGTGATATGTGGTGTTGTCGTTTTGAGCAAAGTGACTGTGTAGAAAGGAGAGCGAGTTATTCCTGTTTGAGAGTGTCGTGTCGGACTGTAGGTTCCAGACCATATCACTATCTCACCCATAAGACAAGTCTACGGAGAAATATCAACAATAAATGTTTGTCACCGTAGTGAAATCAGGCTCTGGTCAAAATAATAAAATCGAAGAGACAGACATTTTTTTTCGCCAGTTGAGCAATTTTTATCGACAAGTTCTGTTTGATTCAACGCCTTTAATGTCAATCCAAAACACATTAATTTCTGTGTGTTGAGCTTAACTGAAAAACGCTGATTGAAGGCAATATTACAGTTTCACGGAGGACACTCAAGCTTTAGAAGTCACTGAACTTTGGCGACCATTCTTTCGCAAATTTTAACCTCTGACACTTGGCGACCCCCACCTCATTCAATAAGAAATAGCTTGACTTGTATTCTAGACAGATAGGCATTTTTGTTATTAAAAGCAAGGCAAAATTGGGGGGGGGGGGGTAACTTTAAGGTGCTGCCAACAACTCCACACGGGAAAAACTGACGTGTGCATAATTCCATAGCGTCATGGCTCAAATTCTCCTCGTTAGAAAACATGTACAAGCCTATTTACACGAAAACAAACACACATACACGCATGTGCAACGCACAGGGATATATGCCTGCACACATTTTCAATCATTAGCACAAACACACACTCACACACATACACACACACACACACACACACACATACACAAACACACATACACACACGCACAGAGACGCACATACACGCAGGAACACACACACATATACACAC
>NW_004797271.1:123243-125519 GCF_000002075.1 Aplysia californica | reverse complement strand
GTGCGCGCATGATTCTATATCATTAGTAGAAGCAATGTTTCTGAAGAAACACACTGGGAAGGGAGCTTGAACACAACATATTTGACTGAAGGAAAGCCCCCTTTTGTGGTGACTCTTTCAGGTTTTACGACCGTCTATTTATCAATTTGGATTAGGGTTACTGATGAACTGATGAATTGGAGGTAAATTTGTCATCTTTCTCTCTCCCCCACCCCTGTTCCCACAAACCCTCTCACTGCACTATTTGTCGCAGCTGTTCAGGTCATCTGTGTGTTTTGTTTTATGTCTTCCTCTGCTCTTCCTTCCCTCTGTCTTTCCATACAGCGACAGTTTTCCGAGCCCATTTCTTCCGGGACAAACTTCCCAATCTATCATCCAAACAAAACCCCTCCATCAGCTACAGCATTAACTCTTTGTGGACCTCACAGACACACACATCTGATCAGCAGCAGGTCAAAGTCTTGTTTTCAAATCCCTTGCCAATTTATATGAGATTGACGCCTTCTGATTATTAGAAAAAAGTGCATATGATAGTGTCCAAAAGTGTATTACTTGCATATTTAGTATGACAAGTAACTGGTACAGATAGATGTTCAAGGATTATAGATGTAATTTAATTATCTAAGAGCAGTGATGATTTTAAAAATAATGGTTGTGATTAGTGATTATATGGGATTGCGCTTAAGTAATGTTTGCGTTAGCTATATCTTCCTCTGCTCCAATGAGCCACGAGGGACGTGAGTAGCCCTTATCCCGTTCCCTACTGGAACCATCTTTAATGTCACTGCGAAGTTCCGAAACGGTAGGCACACTCTCTGCTAAGGTGACTTTCTTAGTGCTAGCCTATTCTATCGGACAGCAGGTCAAAGTCAATACTACTGCACATTTCCAACCATTATGCACAAATCAGAATAAAAAAATTACATATTTCATAGCACGCATGCTGTTGTCTGACTATTTAAATTTCAGGTAAAGGAAACAGGTCGAACAACCTGTATGAATAAGGAAGTTATGGGTTTGGTTGTTGTTGGGTTTTTTAAAGTACCCCAAAACAACACGTCTTCCAAGGTGGAGAATGTGCGTGCTCAGTTGAGCGAATACAACACTTGTGTAATGTAGGATGGGAAGCATGCAAGTTTGTCACAGGCCCACCCCGCCTCGACGGTGCCCTGCATGATCGAAGTTATCACTGATACTCTCAAAAACTGTAAATGAATGATTGGTTGATTGTATGAACTGAGTTTTATTTTATAATTGTTTTTAACGAAAGAACATTCATTGTTGAAATTTACAGAGTAATTTGCTTTGGTTTGCATACAAAAAGGAAGAAATATTGAACATAAAAGCTGAATTGACATTTTAGAGGGACTATCTCTACACCACCAATTTGAAGGTGGAGAATAAAAAACTTAAGTTACAACTACAGTGTTAAAGTGCTGTAATTATAACTGTCATCAATACTCAAATACTTAAATGAAAATGTGACCAACTGGGCCTGTGACAAAGTGGGCAGTCCCCTGTACGATGGAATGACTGTCATTTGGGGAGGTAGTTTACTCATGTACGGCGGTGGTTCGTTCATGGCTGACATCCTAAAATAGATCACCGTCGACAGGTGGGGGGTGAGGTGGGGTGGGGGTGGGGGTGCGGGGAATTAATAACCGCTGTCATCCTTGTCTCGCGAAACAATGTAATATTATTCTGTGATAGGCGATTCGTTCTTGTCTAATGAATAATTCATGAACAACGTAAGAGGACGAGCAGTTTTCGCGACAAAAGGCTCTCTTCCTTAAAAGACATTTCCGTGTTCGAGTTGGCTTCCGTTTAGTCATTAGATCATTTGTTGTTAAGGGGTTGGTGGGGTGTGGTGGGAGTATGGGCGAGATGGGGTGGGGTTTATACACCTAGAATTACATGTGTATCTGATATTCGGGGTTAACATTTGTGTCGTTATGGGACACATTCTGTTGGAGTTCAGAGCCGTTTCTGGTCAAGCTTGCCTTGCTGTGTCATTTTTGCCTGATATTTTCAGGCTCGTCCTAGTAGTACTGTGAATTTCTGCTGATTTAAGATAAGATGAGATAAGATAACACTTTTTTTTATACCAG
The DNA here is from genome assembly GCF_000002075.1 of Aplysia californica. NCBI lineage: Eukaryota > Metazoa > Mollusca > Gastropoda > Aplysiida > Aplysiidae > Aplysia > Aplysia californica. Next base: position 123,411 of record NW_004797271.1, on the reverse strand, counting down.
AGGATATTGTTCTAGATCTATATTGTTCACACACAGGCATCACACCTTCCTAGACTGTCTCCTTCCCTCCCTGTCTCCCGCCCTACCCACACAGTGACCATTAGACAGTTCAGCCAGAATTTGAGTATGTTCAACTTCACCTCGTTCAACCACCTCTCTCTCTCTCTC
>NW_004797271.1:120916-122385 GCF_000002075.1 Aplysia californica | reverse complement strand
ACGCACACACACACACACACACACACACACACGCTCGGTTATCGGTTTTTTGTATCCATGTCCATGTATTTATAATGTTGATGTCATTGTCGTTGTCACTGTAGCTGCTGTCACACACAAGCGGCCATACAACACAACAGAAACAGACATAATTTAATCAAGTGCACCCTGTCACAGTAGGAATCTTTTAACCCTCATTTTCTGAAAACTATGACCCCTGGAGTTCGAACCCTGACATTCTAAGGGCCCCAGTGATTACTGTAAACCTTCCTTTTTAATCACCCGGCTCCCTCCCCCCCCCCCTGGTCTCCCCCGTAGTGACAGTGTGGCGTCGGTGGTCAAGTGGTTAGGCTACAGGGCTCGTTATCCTGAGGTTGCTAGTTCAGAGGTTTTAGCCTCAGCTCGGTCCGATGTTTTGTGGTCGGGAAAGGCACTTTACAAGTCTCTCTCCTTTGACTCAGTCAGATTAAATGCGGAGGTCCGCCATTAAAATAACCTTAGGGTATAGTAATGGGATGTTCATCTCCTTCAGGTGTCAGGTCTGATGCAGACATTGGCGACCATGGTACCCCACTTCTTCCCCATGCTTGTCTTCAGGTGTCAGGCCTGGGGCAGACATTGACGATCAAGGAACTCCTTCCTTCCTCTTGTCCGTCTTCCTGATCAGCTCGGTTTTGCTCATTGTGTTGTTTGTTACAAAGTTGTTCTGGCCATCCGTGTATGCTGTTTTCTGTCTTCTTTTGCCCTCCCGTCCTCTCTCTCAATCTTTCCACACAACAACAATTTGATCTATTTATGTGGCCAAACAATCTCAATTGTCCGCTTCTTTCTGATGGTTCTGATTATGATAACACAAAAGGTGTACAGGAGTATGACAGCGCACACAGCTCCGGATACAGCGATACATGTTTCAGTCTGTCAGGTGGAGGTGCTCACCCTCGCTATACCATGTCTCAAATGTCCCGTATACTGCCTTATGCAATGCCCCAATAAATGTCCCAAATGTCCTCTACACTGTCCTCTGTACTGTCCTATACGATGTTCCAATAAATGTTTCAAATGTCCTGAATACTGTCTTATACAATGTTCCGATAAATGTCCCAAATGTCCTTTACACTGTTGTATACAATGTCCCAATAAATTTCCCAAATGTCATCTACGCTGTCCTATACAATGTTCCAATAAATTTCCCAAATGTCATCTACGCTTTCCTATACAATGTCCCAATAAATTTCCCAAATGTCATCTACGCTTTCCTATACAATGTTCCAATAAATGTCTCAAATGTCCATTACACTGTCGTATACAATGTCCCAATAAATGTCCCCCCAGGACGGAGGACTCAGTGGGCGCCTACGAAGACCTGGTGCTCCCCGCTCACTACCAGGCCCCGGCCAGGAACCAGGTGTCTGTGCTGTGGTGGCCCACCAAGGAGGCACTAGCCTACCCGGAAATCAAATTTGTGTAAG
>NW_004797271.1:117713-118735 GCF_000002075.1 Aplysia californica | reverse complement strand
CCCCCCCCCTCTGGGCCCTAGCTCCTGCCTGTGAGTGCCGCTGTCAGGGGGTCAATTGCTGTAAACGTCTCGGGAGATTTATGAGTCGGGAGCCAAGGCCTGACAGCGACCACGCACGCTCTCGGGCTATTTATAGAACACCCTAGTGTCGTACATACAACCAGAAGTGGGGAACCTGAAACAGGTTCATTGTTTATGGGCCACAGGCAGGTAGACATATCCTCATATTATATGATTTTAATATATGTATATCAAATTTTCTGAACGTCTGTAAATGCTCGACAGTTGCCACATATAGTGAGAATAAATAAATAGAAGAAACAGAAATGTGATTTCTTAGGAGATTCATAAACAGAAAAAAATCAAACGAGGACGTACTGACAGAAGCCCAGGTGGGCCGCTCACTAATGAGAACAACTAGGAAGCGACAGATGCGGTTTCTGGGACATTTGAATAGACAAAAGTTTTGAACATCTAGCTATCAATGGAACAATAGAAAGCAAACGAGGCAGCGGCAGACCCAAAGAAACGTATTTGGGAGACTTTAGCATATGGGTGACGGGGAAACACTTGGATAATGTAGGATTGTTTGAATATATGGCGAACCATGATCGCCAATGTCTGTTTCTGATGTGGCACTTGAAGACACAAGTTGTGCATCTATGACGTCGAACAAAAATCTACCAAACCCCTGCAAATCCATCATATCTTTTATCAAACTAATTCGTTTACTTCATTAAGCATTCGTTTCGACTCAAGTTGGTGTTTGGGCGATGGCGCCGATAAACCGAGCTCTAAAAGACCTATAAACGACTTATAAAAGCTCGCGAGAGCTTCACTTGTTGCTACATTCATTCTCAGCTTTAAAAACAACAACACCATACCATTTTCCTACTATTTAACTGCGGAGTGAGTATAGTTTTGATGCTACCCTGATATTTTCCCCTATACTTCCATAGCCAACTGTTCGCAAAGAACGCGCTTATTCTCATGACTCATGGGACGCCGCCGTAATTTTGAGG
>NW_004797271.1:115154-116605 GCF_000002075.1 Aplysia californica | reverse complement strand
CACAACACATGGATACACCTGGACACCACAGGGACACCTGGACACACAACAAGGGGATACGCCTGGACACACCTGGACACACAACACATGGATACACCTGGACACCACAGGGACACCTGGACACACAACAAGGGGATACGCCTGGACACACCTGGACACACAACACATGGATACACCTGGACACCACAGGGACACCTGGACACACCTGGACCCACAACAAGGGGATACGCCTGGACACCACAGGGACACCTGTACACACTGTAGGGGACACACCTTGCACACTTGGACATACCTGGACACACCACAGGGGACACGTGTACACACCACAGGGACACATCACAGCGGGACACCTGGACACACCACAAGGACAAACCATAGGGACACACCACAGCGGGACACCTGGACACACCACAAGGACAAACCATAGAGACACACCACAGGGACACATCACAGGAACACACCACAGGGACACATGTACACACCACAGGGACAGACCTCTACACACCACTGGGACACATGTACACACCTGTACGCACCACAGGGGAATAGACCCACTAGACATTTGTACACCACACTGGAAATGACACTACTGCTTCCCCTTTGTCCTGCTGTGGGTTGTTGGAGGGTGCCACCAGTAGGTCCTACACCCCCGTCTTCTCTCTCTCTCTCTCTCTCTCTCTCTCTCTCTCTCTCTCTCTCTCTCTCTCTCTCTCTCTCTCTCTCTCTCTTCTGTCAGCCCACTACTTCTGCCTATCATCCTGCCCTCCCTTTTCCCCTCCATTAGAAAAAAAATAACCTTTGCCTTGCTGTCTTCTTTTCGTCACCTCAAACATCAAGAAAACGATATTTTTGCCATTTTCATGTTCCCAACCCCCCGGCCAGTTGACCGCACCCCAACACTCCCTGCGGCACAAAATTACATACAATTTGTGAACATCTACCTCTCGCTGGAGAAACAGAAGGCAGGGGCAGACCCAGAGAAACGTATTTGGAAAACCTGAACGAATGGGTTATGGGGAAACTGCAGGATCATGAGCAGTTTGAGAGCATCCGAGCGGAGAAATGAATGGGGAAACCATGATCGCCGATGTCTGTTTCAGATCTGGCACTTGATGATGATCATCATCATGATAATGATCGTGAAGATGATTAATTCTATAATATTTCCACTCCCTCCTTAATCCGACACTACATTCCTCCTAACAATCCAGGTTCTCTTCTTCTCTCCTCTCTTCCCTCCATCACTCTTCTCTCCATTTCTATCTTAGGTGCCACTGTTATATCATGGTCAAAGCTTCATGTAAGGCCTACCACATGCCCCCCTCCCCTCCTATCTCTTCCCCAGCCCCCTCCCTGCTTCCCTCCCCTCTTCCATCTCCTCCCCCACAACCAAAATATTCTCACGACGAAAGTACTTCAGTGAGAATCCATAATTTTTTAAAATTTGTTCT
>NW_004797271.1:113205-114912 GCF_000002075.1 Aplysia californica | reverse complement strand
CCCCTCCCCCAACCTTTTTCAATTCGCGTTATTTCACAAACTCTGTTGTGCTACTTGTTCCCACCACTCACCCCTCTCTGCAGTGTTACATATTTCCACCACTTACCCCTCTCTGTAGTGCTACATGTTCCCACCACTCACCCCTCTCTGTAGTGCTACATGTTCCCACCACTCATCCCTCTCTGTAGTGCTACATATTCCCACCTCTCATCCCTCTATGTAGTGCTACATATTCCCACCTCTCATCCCTCTATGCAATCCCCACCACTTACCCCTCTCTATAGTGCTACATATTCCCACCTCTCATCCCTCTATGTAATCCCCACCACTTACCCCTCTCTATAGTGCCACATGTTCCCACCTCTCATCCCTCTATGTTATGCCCACCACTCACCCCTCTCTGTAGTGCTACTTGTTCCCACCTCTCACCCCCCTCTGTAGTGCTACATGTCCCCACCACTCACCCCTCTCTGTAGGGCTACCTGTCCCACCACCTCTCTGCTATTATTCTAGACGCGACATCTTGATGAACATCTGTGCTGGAGAACCGCGGCGAGCAATGAGAAGCCATCACTTCTCTCCGCTTTTGTCTTTGTGATCCTATGATTATCTTTGTGCTCTGATTATCTTTGCGATCTATCTGATTATCGTTCTGGTCAGTCTGGTTATCTTTGTGATCTGATTATCTTTGTGATCTGATTATCTTTGTGATCAATCTATAGTTATCTTTGTGATCTAGATATATCTAGTATCTTTATGATCAGTCTGGTTACCTTTGTGATCTGATTATCTTTGTAATCGGTCTGGTTATCTTTGCGGCATATCTGGTTATCTTTGTGATCAGTCAGGTTATCTTTGCTCCTCCCCTGGTCCCCGCGGCTGTGAGGCTCGCCGTGTGTTTGTCCAGACGGAGGGAAGGACAACTCCACGGACGCATAATACACGCTTCTTACTACACACTTCTGCTCATTTTGATGAATAAAGCTGTTGCTAAATATAGCATGGGCCGAGTTTTGCTTTGCTTTGTGTATGTGAGTGTGTGTGTGTGTGTGTGTGTGTGTGTGTGTGTGTGTGTATGTGTGTGTGTGTGCGTTTTAAGTTGTCTTTTTCATAAATCTTGTTTCCTTCTCGCACCCCCCCCCCTGTTTCCCTTTTCTCCTTTCCCCACATACACACATTTCCCTTCACCACCACCACCACCCCCGCCACATCATCACACGCTGACAGCAGCTGCAGCAACAACAGCAACAGATACAAATTATAAGAGCAAAAACAGCAACAATAACAACAGCTGCAACAGCAACACCACCACCACCAACAACAACAACAATAACATCAACAACAGCAACAACAACAACAGCAGTACATACCGACACCATTAGGCACGATCAAACAACGACATTTTATTTTGCTTTCTCAAGCGGGCCATACATCTATGAATCTATCGTTTCCTCTTGAGCTATAATTTTTCCAATAACTTCATTCCCTGAAACCAATTGTCTCTGTAAAGGTGGTCGCCAATTTTGAGATCCACGAACTTATCGTTCATCCTCACAAGCTCAGCCACTTCAAGAGTAGTGGGAACTCGGGACTTCACCTAGTGATACAGCAAGGATAGAAGAGTCACCTGGTGATACAGCAAGGATAGAAGAGTCACCTGGTGATACAGCAAGGATAGAAGAGTCACCTGGTGATACAGCAAGGATA
>NW_004797271.1:109426-111512 GCF_000002075.1 Aplysia californica | reverse complement strand
AGGCGCTTCTTTGAGCGTAATGGTGTATCTCACTCTGTGCACTCTTCGCAGCCAAGTTTTTTTTAATGTAGAGCGTCGCCATGACTACACGGTTATATGTAAGGACAATACATGTCTATGTCTACACGGTCCTTTGTAAGGACAATACATGTCTATGTCTACATGGTTCTATGCAACGACAATGCATGCGAGAACAAGTTGGGAGAAAAGTTTGGGACGGCAGACGGCGACAGAATTGTTCCAAATGAAAGTGAAAGGTTCCAAGATGCTTTGACCAAGTGGGTGACGACGCGGTGGTATATGGTGGTCGTCAATTTTTGGGCATTTGGAGTTATTTGTATTATCTTAAAGCTTGTACATTTATTTTGTTTTCGAAAAAAATGTACCCATTTATCTTAAATAGAAGTCGAGATATACTGGATTGAAGGAGGTGGGGGTCACCTGGTTTCAGAGGACAAATTAACGAGGAAATGGCCACAAACTTTTGGTGACTTAAAAGTCTTGAAAGTCTTTGGAAATCGTAAATTTACCCCCCCAAAATTGGGCTGCCTTTAATCAACGTTTTTCAGTAAAAGTAAAGATTTTTCAATGGACATATAAAGTGTTGAGCTAAAAAATATTTTTTAAAATAAATATTGCTAAACGGGAAGAATAATGCTGTTTTCTTCGATTTCATTATCACAACAAGCGCCTGATTTCACCACGATCTCTCACAAGTCAACCTAGTACCGAGGGCCTTCACTGGGAGCGTCCTTGAGTTTACACGTTCATCCAAAGCTCCCGCTTTATCTGGTTCCCTACGGACACATCTAGGTGGCTGTGACGTCACGAGAGACACATGCCAATAACGCATTCTAAGATTGTGGGGTCGAAATATTACTCTTACTCGATAGACCCGCTTTCAATGACCTGACTAATATAACCTTCACAAAAAACATCCTGTATAACGATAGTATGTGTCCAGAACGGAAAGATTAGTTCTATTTTTGTCAATTCATACCTATTCTTATAGTTTTGGGCAATATACATGTTTTTAAAAAACATTATTTCTATGACTAATGCATAATGACATAAATCCACATATTACCTCGGCACCCAAAGAAGGGACATGGAATTTTTCCTAGAAATGAATGAAAACAAGTCATGTTACAAAATGAACATTTAAATCTTCGTTCAAAACATACGTTTTCATTGTCATAATTCATACCTCTAGCAGGTTTAATGGTTTATCTGACGAATAAACGTCTCTAGGACACTTAAATAAACACAAAAGACTCGAACATCTAGCTCTCTCTGGTAAAATTGAAAACAAATTATGAGGCAGGGGCAGAGCCAGAGACAATTAAAATTTGGAAAGCCTAAATAGTTGGTTGTCGGGGAAAAACCTTGATAATAATATCATTTTTAGAGTATCCGAGCAAAGGAATGAATGGTGAACCATGATCGCCGATGTCTGTCGCAGACCCAACCCTTGATAACGAGGAGTAATACTCATCAGTTGTTCTTGCTTGACGGGTTCATCTAAGGGACACAACTCATCCTGTGGTAGAGTACATGGTGTATCTAAGGGACGTAATTCATCCAGTTATTGTAGTTTGCATGGTTTATCTAAGGGTTTCAACTTACTGAGTTGTTGTAGCTTGAAAGTCTTATCTAGCCTAAGGGGCACAATCCACCCTATTGTTGTAACTTGCATGGTTTATATAATCCAGTTGTTGTAGCTTGCGTGGTTTATCCAAGGGACACAACTCACCCAGACATGCCAGGAGACCCGGTTTGTTGACACTTTGATATACCTAAGGGGCATAACTCACCCAGTTGTTGTAGTTTGCGCATGGTTTATCTTAGGGAAACAACTCACAAAGCTGTTGTCGATTACCCTGTAGTAACTTGCATGGTTTATCTAAGGGTCTCAACTTATTGAGTTGTAGTAGCTTGAATGTCTTATCTAGCCTAAGGGACACAACCCACCCAATTGTTGCAGCTTGCATGGTTTATCTAACCCAGTTGTTGCAGCTTGCATGGTTTATCTAACCCAGTTGTTGCAGCTTGCATGGTTTATCTAACCCAGTTGTTGCAGCTTGCA
>NW_004797271.1:107310-108930 GCF_000002075.1 Aplysia californica | reverse complement strand
ATCCACCCTATTGTTGTAACTTGCATGGTTTATATAATCCAGTTGTTGTAGCTTGCGTGGTTTATCCAAGGGACACAACTCACCCAGACATGCCAGGAGACCCGGTTTGTTGACACTTTGATATACCTAAGGGGCATAACTCACCCAGTTGTTGTAGTTTGCGCATGGTTTATCTTAGGGAAACAACTCACAAAGCTGTTGTCGCTTACCCTGTAGTAACTTGCATGGTTTATCTAAGGGTCTCAACTTATTGAGTTGTAGTAGCTTGAATGTCTTATCTAGCCTAAGGGACACAACCCACCCAATTGTTGCAGCTTGCATGGTTTATCTAACCCAGTTGTTGCAGCTTGCATGGTTTATCTAACCCAGTTGTTGCAGCTTGCATGGTTTATCTAACCAAGTTGTTGTAACTTACATGGTTTGTCCAAGGGGCACAACTCACCCAGACAGGCCAGGAGGCCCGGTTTGCTGACGTTCCTGCACCTCAGGAGGTCCTGGCCGGGGACCGTGGCCTGGTCGTTGTTGAGGATGAGGGAAAAGTTTTGCTGGGAGACCGCGTTGATGGCGGCGAACACGCCGTAGCTCTGACCCGAGACGGGTGTGGTGATGGTGATGCCTGACACGTTCAGCGGGAGCAGATCTTTTGCCGGGTGGTTTGCGGGGGTGGGGGGTGTAGAGAGCATGTTGGTGGGAGAATGTCAAGGTCAGAACTGACAGGTATTAAGGTTATTTTGCTTTGTTATGAGATTACTTTACCCCCCTCCCCCTCCTCTTACACACACAGACACACACACACACAACAGAAAAAACCAGCGCCTACGTAAGCCAGCCGAAGGACTAGAGAAGAATCGTGCATGTCTCGCATGACTGTTTGTCTATGTGGAGGTATGATGGCGGTGAAGTTAAGCTCAAAACGCTGTCGGTTTACTTTGTTTTGTTTTGAGAAGACTTGAAAAAAACACACGAAAAAAACAATCAACAACACAAAAACTCGTTGTTTAACTAAATAACCCTGTGACAAGAGAATAAAGCGTAGATCACTGTCATTCTGATCAGAACTGGTCAGCGACAAAATACACGTTCGGGATTTTATTGGCTGATCTCCTTCACAACACTAAGCTACACTCTGTACTTTAGTCATAAAGACAGAAATAGCGAATTAATGTAGGTTTACGGTCCGTCAACACTATCACTTCGCCAAAGTAAAGTAAAGTAAAGTAAAGTAAAGTAAAGTAAAGTAAAGTAAAGTAAAGTAAAGTAAAGTAAAGTAAAGTAAGGGCGACCACAAAGAGAAAGCTTCTCGAGGCCGTTCTTTTAACAGCTGCGCTGTCAGCCGCTCCAGCTTTGGAAAGTGCCTGCTTGACCCCACATAGAGCACGCTGTTACACCAGGCCGTTTGTCATCAGGGTGTAAGAATTCTTCATAGACATGGAAGGCGTTGTCTAAAATCTTACTAAAGTGTCATTCCCGTGATCAGATGTGTCATGGGAGCTTGCTGGTAGAATCACTAATACATGTATAATGCTAAATGCGTGAGAGCCATTTTTACCTCATATTTCGCCCAGAACCCTTTAGTCAATAATAACTAGATCACGCTGGACAAATTATGAGAGAGAGGGC
>NW_004797271.1:96300-107210 GCF_000002075.1 Aplysia californica | reverse complement strand
GGGGGACAGTGCACGGTTCTATAATCGTCATCATCATCACCATCACCATCATCATCAACCTCAATGTGTATGGCGTTCAATAACATTGTACGTGTATTCGTATCCTACCGGTCAAAATACGTACAATGTGGACTTTGTTACGTTTGTCCCAAACGAAAGTTCTAACGTACACTGGTGATATGAGCGCATCTGTGTCCAAGTTTGAATCACTTGCTCCATCCATTTTTTGGCGTAAGTAGAAGCACTGCTTTGGTACAACAACAACGTGAAAACAAGGCCACAGACAGCTTTGGATGGCCTTGAAAACAATGTAGTTTGGATTCCGCGAGAAACGTCAGTGCTGCTACTCACTGACGCGTCCTCAATGACAGCTTTATCTATGTGGGACGCAACGGTTTTCATTTGGGGATTCTTTTAATTTCACTGCCTCAGACAGTGCGCTTACATGAGCGTGAGCGAATGGCTTTCTCTAGGTGGTCGCCCTAAAATACAGCAAAGTAAAGTCAAGTAAAGTAAAGCAAGCGTTTGGGTTTGCAGTCTTTATCAACACTATCACTTCGCTAAAATAAAGTAAAGTTAAGTAAAGTACAGTAAATTAAAGTAAAGTAAAGTAAAGTAAGTGTTTGGGTTTACTGTTTTATCAATACTATCACTTCGCTAAAGTAAAGTAAAGTAAAGTAAAGTAAAGTAAAGTAAAGTAAAGTAAAGTAAAGTAAAGTGAAGTAAAGTAAGTGTTTGGGTTTACTGTCTTCGCTAAAGTAACGTAAAGTAAAGTAAAGTTAAGTAGAGTAAAGTAAAGTAAAATAAAGTAAAGTAAAGTTAAGTTAAGTAAAGTAAAATAAAGTAAAGTAAAGTAAAATAAAGTAAAGTAAAGTAAAGTAAGTAAAGTAAAGTAAAGCAAAGTAAGTGTTTGGATTTACCGTCTCTATCAACACTATCACTTTCCAACAACATATACCAACAATTGCAAACGATTTCGACCGTGACCGTTATACGGGGTGCCCAAGGGGAGATCGGGTCGGGTCGGGTCGGTTTGCTAGCCAGGTTGAGGGTGCAAAGCGGCTATCGTGGCAAAAATCGATCGCGCCCGACTCGTTGCCTAAAAAACAAACGCGTTTGTTTTCAGACGACGAGTCGGGCGATCGACCTGATCCAACCCGACCCGACCCGACCAGACCCCATTCACAATGGGCACCCGGTATTAGGAAAATAATAGAGCTGAGAGGACCAGACAGTTGTTTTGCATCAGCATCAGCTCAAGTTTACACTACTGTCTTAGCTGTAGCAGAATTCGTACCTAGTGTAGCATTCGCATTAGGTGTAGAATTCGCACTTGATAAAGCACTGTAGTAAACACCTGATATAATATCTGCATGTTCTGCTGCAGCAGCCGTTGTATCTGTTGCAGCAGCCGTGGTATGTGTTGCAGCAGCCGTTGTATCTGTTGCAGCAGCCGTGGTATCTGTTGCAGCAGCCGTTGTATCTGTTGCAGCAGCCGTGGTATCTGTTGCAGCAGCCGTTGTAACTGTGAAGTCAACCTGGTTGTCGTAAATCTCACAGCCAATGGTGAGCAGGTCTGTGAGGTACTGCAGCAGTAAGCCAGGTGTGGGCTCGAACCTCACCCAACTGGGGTCCCCGTCCAGAGGCTGAAACTCGGCCACAGAGCGACATGGCAGAGAGAGAGAGCCAGCAATGTCACCACCAGAAGCGACATCAAAATCAAGTTCGTTTTCATCATGTTAGCTTTTCAAGATGACCGAATGGAATCCTGCTCTAAAGGAAGGGAGAATTCAAAATCAGTCCTGCAACACAAATGAAAGAATGAATGAATGAATGTATGTATGTATGAATGAATGAATAAATGAATGAATGAATGAATGAATGAATGAATGAATGAATGAATGAATGAATGAATGAATGAATGAATGATAAACGTCCCCAGAACTTTAACCACGAACACTGCACAAGTCCTTGTATAGAGATAAGAGAATGGGTGTGGGTTGACTAATATAATTTTATCATCATTTCTGTTTTCTTTATGTTGGTGTTTTTACACCCTCATCAACACAATTTAGATCATTATGTAGTCGCACTTCGACCCTACCTGACAGATCCGACCCGGGATGAGAGGGACGAAATATATCCCAGCGAAAAGACCAAGAGATACTCGATAAAAATTTCTCCCCACTGGGGAATCGAACTTGGGTCTCCTGCCGGCGACGACGAAGTGTCTAAACTCTATACTATAGGCACTGATACTAATAACAATAGATAGATAGATAGACAGATAGATAGATAGATAGATAGATAGATAGATAGGTAGAAAGATAGATAGGTAGATAGATAGACAGATAGATAGATAGATAGATAGATAGATAGATAGATAGATAGATAGGTAGATAGATAGATAGGTATATAAATAGATAGATAGATAGATAGATAGATAGATAGATATGCAATGGTTACAGTTATACTAAGGTAATGGAGGAGTTTAGGGCTAATTACTGGCACGGTAGCAACAAAGTTATTTTGAACAAGTTTTAGATCAATTCTAGTTTGGGTTTTACCGCGCTAGCAACACATATAAAAGCATAAGATTAGATTTTTTACTAGAGAGTAGCAAACAAAAAATTGAAAGGAAAGAAGAAGCAGTGGCTGTGGGTGGACTAAGATTTGGGTGGGGCTTAGGTTTCTTCCACTTCTTTACCATCGAAAAGCAAGCACTAAGAACAAAACAGTGATGATTTTTCTATACTCACGCACGGCGAGCCACGGCATTTTGAAAACAATTCAAACGAGAAGAGTCACCTTTGTCTTCCCTATCTTTGTTCTTAGTTAAATTTAAGCTCTTCTGGATGGTGGGGACGAAGCCGTTTCACCTCCAAATTTCTCTAATTAGTTTTTATCTTAAGAAAAAGTTGCCTGAAAAGTGGTTGGATGTAATTAATAACAGTTAAATCTCAGTGGCACAAACACACAGCACTCCAAACACATACCGTCTATGAGGTGGATTGGGTCGTGTTGTTGCGGAAAATAGAACGCGCCTAACAAAGGCCCAATGGGCGTATAGGTATCTGTGTCACTGGGGGAAAGTGTGTCGTAAACTTTCACCCCATTGTCAGGGCTGGGAGAGCGTGAGCCCTCTGTGCAGTGTTATGTTTTTAAAGTCTTCTACCTTTTTACAAGAAGAGTTTCATTAAAGACAGGCGTGAGAACCGGCTTATCCTTTCTGAGCCCTAACAACATTTGATTGGCTGTTAGGTTACTATAGTTGTAAGCGGTGACAACAATGATTGGATAAACGGGCAAGCCGCCAGGCTGATAACTGTGTGTTCATTGCGTGCAATCATAACGGTTTCAACTGCTTATTTCGTTATTTAAGAAACTTTCATTAACTAAGGGATAGAGTTGGAGTGGGGAAGGGGTGGGGGCGAGGGGCTCAAGCCCGTAAGCCCTTCACTACCCACCGCCACTGAGAAGAAGAGGAGATAAAGACGATAGATGTTTGGCAGGAAAGAAGGAGGGGAGATAAGGACAATAGATGTGTGATAGGAGAGAAGGAGGAGAGACAGGGATGGTAAATGTTTGATGGAAAAAATGAGGAGAGATAAGAGCAATTATTATTTATAGACGTTTGATAGGAAAGAAGGAGGGAGAAGAACGATAGATGTTTGATAGGACAGGGGGGGCGATAAGGACGATAGATGATTGCTTGGAAAGACGGAGGAGAGGTAAGGATGATAAACGTTTGATAGGTAACAAGGAGCAAACCACAGCAGAGCACCCGCTTACAACACAAAAAATAGATGGCAGCAAAACATCATCTATGATCTATTTTGGGCCAATCACAGAGGTGTGCTAGGTTCTCTCAATAGCTTCATGTCGCTCGGAAGGCCGCGAGGCCGTGTTTACGCTACCTAACACTAAGACTAGATCTGGTGACCGGCTCCGGGTGGGCAGAATTAATGCTAGCCACCCGAGGTCGCAGAAATCCCCATGGGCCAGTAGAGTCAGGCTAATCGACCGAATTCGGGTCGAGTAGCAGAACGCTAGCCACCCTAGACTAACACCGGCCAAATAAGTATGCACATATCTGATATTATGATATTATCTGATATTATAATACATAATAAATACAATTATTTATATATGTGTGTGTTTTTATGTAATTATCGTCGGTGTTATTCCCAAACCGACTACATACACAATTTAAAAAAAAAAATTATTTGCTTAATGAATAGTAAATGGCATGATACGTGTCCCCAATAATATGGGGTTTGAAAAGAAATATAGAAATCTGTTTTAATTGAGACTTTCCAAAACGGACACCTGCAGCTGGGGGAAAAGTGTCCTGGCCCAACCAGCCATGTACGTATCCGTTTCGGTTTCAGCAGGCCGTGTTGAAACGCGTCATCCAAACCGGCTACATGCTTCTAAAGTTTGATTCGATTTACTAGATTAAAGTCGTTAATTAATTTATTATGCATCTATAGACATAAGAACATGACAGACCAATATAGAGTTCGAGCACATTATGGACTCGCACTTTTACAAGCCCTCTTTTCCTTATTTTTCTTGTTCTTGTTGTTCTTCTTGTTGTTCTTCTTGTTGTTCTTCTTGTTCTTCTTCTTGTTCTTCTTCTTCTTCTTCTTCTTCTTCTCCTTCTCCTTCTCCTTCTCCTTCTCCTTCTCCTTCTCCTTCACCTTCTCCTTCTCCTTCTCCTTCTCCTTCTCCTTCTCCTTCTTCTTCTTCTTCTTCTTCTTCTTCTTCTTCTTCTTCTTCTTCTTCTTCTTCTTCTTCTTCTTCTTCTTCTTCTTCTTCTTCTTCTTCTTCTTCTTCTTCTTCTTCTTCTTCTTCTTCAACTGTTGTATTGTTGCAGACATAATGTTAGCTGCAGCTGAGCAGCTGTAATAATAGTAGTAGTAGCAGCAGTGGCAACAGCAGTAGTAGCAGTAGCAGCAGCAGCAGCAGCAGCAGCACCAGCACCAGCAGTAGTAGTAGTAGTAGTAGTAGTAGTAGTAGTAGTAGTAGTAGTAGTAGTAGTAGTAGTAGTAGTAGTAGTAGTAGTAGTAGTAGTAGTAGTAGTAGTAGTAGTAGTAGTAGTAGTAGTAGTAGAAGTAGTAGTAGTAGTAGTAGTAGTAGTAGTAGTAGTAGTAGCAGCAGCAGTAGAAATAGTTCTTGTACTAGCAGTTCGCAGCAACAGCAGCAGCAGCAGCTACTGTAGCAACACAAAACTAATACTATGAATATCACAGAAGGCATATACTTTATTATTGCTGTTTCATTGTTGACAATCGGGATACAATCCTTTAGTTCTTGGAATTATCTTTCGCTGTGACCATGGGTGTGAACTGATACATGTATTATTCGTTGATCTCTCGAAAAATTAAACGTTTCACGAATAACATGCTGTGGCTAACATCATTTACTTATGATTCACATATCACGCATCAATAAGGTTAACTATTTAAATATTCGGCTTTGGTATTATTATGCCAGAGATATGATTTAGCAGAGGGAGTGGTTCCAGGAAATAACATCCGTCGGCGGCATCTATGTTTCACGAATGGTAAAGAAAGGACCAAGAACAAGTCATTGAATAAAAAAACAACAACCCAAAAAATGAACTGTCAATCTTTGTCAGATTTACAGAATAGTTCAGCCTTGTTAATGCTGTTCTTCTATAACTAGTGCTAGTCTTTTTCAAATACCACTTTCCCGACTTGTTGGCCTGAGACTGAGGATACATGATGGATTCCCTATCTCGAGGACGATGCCTGGTAAAACTGAGTTGGGTAAATACATTGGAGAACACTGCAGACAAGGGCAACTGTACTCCAACAAAAATATCCACGATTCACCTCTACCATGGAGCCATGGTATTGCCAATGGCTATCATCATCGACTCCGCTTAACTCTGGTGTTTTGAACATTTCACTTTCAGAAATTATCAAGGATCTTCTTAAGAATGACCCTGGGTTTGAGAATGTTTTTCTATACTGTTGCTAGAGATTCCTACAAGACAGCAGTAAAGGGGGGGGGGGATAATTGACATAGGATTGGAAGGTGGGGGATTTCACATCCTTTTTTTGTGATGCATGCTGAAGGAATGAATTCTTGCGACAAGATTATAATGGACAAGTGCGGCAAGGAGGTGGGTGGAAGAGGAATGGAAGAAGGAAATAGTAAAAATTATCATCGTGGAGAACTTCCTTCTCGAAAGAAAAAGATTGGCTTGCACAACTATAGATAAAATGAGACCAAAGGGCTGGGGGAAAAAAAGTCTAGAATATCTCAGCAGAAACAAAAAAGATGCTCTTTTCAGAATAACAGATATCAGTGTGACGAATTCAGTGGTGAGGAAAGAGACAGATGTTTACAAAGCATGGAGACTCACATGGGTATAGAAGCGGACATTGTAATTCATTGAAAAACGATGATGTGAACGGATGAAGTGATGTCTGCGTCTGAATCGAGAGATCAAAGGTTTAGAAAATATAGCGCATTCAGGTATTTTCAACAACGCAGCTGACACTTTACGGAGAAGAGTTTGGAGACAGTTTTTTTTAATGTCAATCATCGGACATTGAACATGATGTGTTGGGAACTGGGTAATAAACGAGCAGTCAAACATGAATGCACGTTGGACCGATGTATCCCCTGTGTTGAGGGGCTCTTTATCCAACAAGTAATTACGGCTATCATCACATTACTTAATGGCTCAACTATTTTAGGAAAATTCGATACCCTATGTCATGTAGCATATTTTCTGTACCATAACAAAGATTCTGTATAACAAGATGGTTCACTCCTCTCTTTGGACCAATTAAAACAGTGTCTTCAAAATCCGGAGGCACCATCTTCCAAAAAGCGACCGCTTTGCGAACAGGGTTACCCTTCTTGTATAGAAAAAAAAATCAAAGTGAAACTAACAACTTGTTGTACAAATTATAATTAAAATTTCGGAACAACACCGTTTTAAAATGGTTAAGCTAACAACATTCCTCTTCAGGTGAAAGGGGCGACTGTTTTCTTCGTTTAATTTGGCTTTAGAGCGAGAGGCAGGATTTAATTAAAATAAGATATACCCAAAACTCCGCAATAAGCGAACTGGAACAGCTGATGCGCAAGGGGGTGCTATCCGGCCCTATTCTTCTCCTGAAGAAACGAAAGAGAATTTCAAAACAAAGATTGCAGCGACATCTGAACCAATTAGCGGACTTCCGCAGACTCTTTTAGGCCGAGGGAACTATCTTGTCATGTACAATCTTTGACCGTAATCATTACTCTATGACTACAATTATTCGATACCTCTTTTTGTCATTATTCGGTACTATCATTGATTAGACTTATTATTGGATATTTCTGTGGCACTGTAAATATTTGATACCCCCCTTTTCTAATCAGTTTTCAGTAACTCCATAACCCCATTACTATTCGAGTTTCCCTAGCTCTGTGATTATTCGATTCGCTTAAATCTAGGCATATTTGAGACCACTTTCTTGATAATGTAATCTTACTTCGCTCTAAATACTTCACCACGGGCTCAGAATTTTCCGTCAATATTCGATACTTCCCTTAACCAATAAATATTGGATCCGTCTATTGTTCTCTCATATTTCGATACTCTTTAGCGTGATATTATTTGATAGCTTTCTGGTCAGATCATCATTTTCATGACATCTACTTTAATTCATCGTATTATCATTTTGACCACAATTTTTTCCATTAACTTGAAAGAGGTAAAGTGAAGTGGATTGAGACCACCTTACCTTTCGTACACATCTATAAAGTATCGCCATTTTTGTTTATAATATAGTCAATGTGCACTCATTTAAATTATGCTATGGTTTTGCTTAGACTAAATTCAAATATTTGTTGTTTCTTAAAAAATAAAAAAAATGTTTTCTAAGGCATACAAAGAATCGCAACATTTCCTTTATTTCGAAAAAACGCCATGCTTGTTTTGTTTTTTCTTTATTAAAATCGGCTTTTCTGTTGTTCTGTTCATTTTCGTATGCTTAACACCTTTTTAGGTCATTGTCTATCTTACCCAAGCATTTTGTTAAGGGTTGCTGTTGATGAAATACTTCATTGAATCTACTTCATGGATGAGGAGTTCTCTGGTACTGTGACTGGGTGTTCTACCTTCAAAATCAACTATGCTTGGTCCAGTAAGTCATCCCACATTTCATTTGAGAGGCGATACAGTATTGTGAAAAAATGTGTAGTCCTAACGATCGGTTAATCTGACTCGTGAAGCAAGGGCTGGAGATGAAGGGAAATACCGAGGAAAAGGCTAGACCACCACAAGTACTATAAAACAAGAACGCCCATACCTCCAGTTCAACATGGTCGATGGTGGGGGGTTTTCTTTGTTGTTTTTGGTTGTTGTTGTTGTTGTTTTTGTTGTTGTTGTTGTTTTTTTTGGGGGGGGATGTTGTTGCTGCTGCTTGTTTTGGGTTTGGGTTTTTTCTGTTATTGGTTTGTTTGTTTGGGTTTTTTGGTTGTTGTTATTTTTTTTGGGTTGCTTTTCCCAGCTTTATTCTATTTTTGCTTTTTTTTGGCAAGTGTTAACTGCGCTCGCAACTGCATAATGTCATAAGCTATTAGATCTTACCTACCCTAAGATCAGGTGTGTGGCTGAAAGACATCAGTGAGAAGGGGTCAATGAAAGACTGAGAAAGGTAGCAGAAAAAAAGTTATGGGCCCAGATGAGAGGGAAAAGGGGGTCGCGGTGGGGGCAGAAAGTGTAGACGAGGGCAGGCAACAAAACATGGTTACATGTGGAAAGGAGGTGAAAAGAGACAAATTTAGAGATGAAAATTTTCCGTGGGTGCCAGGTTTCGAAACCGTGACCTATTGAATGAGAGGCGAACATCGAACTTCCAGACCACGAGAGCAACCGATGGTGGTATTTGTACTACCGAGAGACAGAGAAAGAGAGAGACAAACACACATACATACCCCCCCCCCCCACACACACACACAGCGGAAGATATATATATATATATATATATATATATATATATATATATATATATATATAAAGACAGACAGACAGACACAAAGAGAGAGAGAGAGAGAGAGAGAGAGAGAGAGAGAGAGAGAGAGAGAGAGAGAGAGAGAGAGAGAGAGAGAGAGAGAGAGAGAGAGAGGGGGTGCACAGAGAGAGAAAGACAGAGAGAAAGGCAGAGAGAAAGATAGGGAGAGAAAGACAGACATAGAAAGCAGTGGAGAATAGGCAGGAGAGACGGAGAGTTCACACGTAATAATAAATGGAATACTTGGATAAAGGCTCCAGGTTCCATAAATCTTTGTAAAGTATTCTCTCACTAGCCATTTCCTCAGTCATTTCCCTTCATTTCCAGCCCTTGCTCCTCGAGTTTCATTAACCGATCGTTTGGCCTAAAAGTGTTTTTTTTAAATAACACAACAGCACCTCACAAATATTTAAGACTTAAAAGAAACAAAACACAGTTGATTTTGAAGGTAGAATACTCAGTCTCAATACTAGAAGAGTCCTCTTTTATGAAGTAGGTAACAGCAACCCAAAATAACTGCTCAGTAAGTGAGACAATTATCTTAAAAAGTCTTGTTAAACTACAGTAAACAGAAAAACAGAAAAGACGCTTCAATAAGCGAAAGACAAATTTAGCAGACCTTTTAAAGTCGAAATATTAGGAAATGTTTCAAACCTTAGAAAGCCCTTAGAAAGCAAAATGTCAGACAGAAAATATTCGAAGCAAAACTGTGATATACTATAATTGTTAGTACACCGACTATATAAATAAATCGAAATACTCAATTAATGAATGCGACATTTAAGATCCCTTGTCACTTCACTTTTTGCGCTCGCCACTGTGGCGGCATTCTGCTAATTCATCAAACTAGGTGACTAGGTGAGAATTTTAAAATATCAACAAAGAACAAAAACATAAGAGCCATAGATTGTGACTTGTTTGTTACTAGCGGATAATTCCAGGGTCGGATGATGACACCTAGGAATTACATTATGTAAAATGATTATCAAATAATAAGCGCGTAAGCGACTGGCATCGAATCTTTGATCTTAAACGGTGATAACTATACCCATGATAATAGTATTGAAAGTTACAAAATGGTATCGATTAGTTATTAAAGTTAAGAAGGTGTCGAGGTTTGACAAGTAAAGACCGAATGAAAGGATATCGAATAATGACAAACCTGAGGAGGTATCGAATAATGACGGTTATGTATTGATTTTGATCAGTCAAAGAAGAAATCAAGTAACAATAGACGAGGAGACCGATTGGGAATGTGGTATCGAATACTGACAAGAGTAAGGTGGTATCGATTAATGACTTAAAATCCAATAATATCGAAAATGAGCTATAATGAACTTTAAAGTGTATCGAGTAGATAGGAAAGTATGAAATAATGATCTGACAAAATATCGAATAATCACAAGGAAAAACAGGTTTACTAACGGTAGGTATAGAATAATAACGTACTAATAATGACAAGGAGGTATCGAATAATGACCGGAAAGATTGTATCGATTATAGACCTTGCAGGTTTGCATCAAATGTATACCGGCAAGGAGAAATCGAATAATTACCTGGCATGGGAGCTATCGACTATAGTCGAGGCGTGGATTTATCAACGATGTCGGGAGATACGGGATAGACTGGGCCAAGCGTCAGATGATATACATACACCCAGTGGTGTACTGAACGGGCAAGGGTCGTATCCAGTAAGGAAAAGCAGGAGGTATCGAATATTGTCCGGGCAATGGAAGTATCGAATAATGGTCGGCGTGTGATATCTAATATTGTCTGGCAATGGAAGTATCGAAAAATGAACACTCAAGGGAGGTGCCGAATACTGGGTTAGGGTTAGGGTTAGGGGTAGGGGTAGGGGTAGGGGTA
>NW_004797271.1:93086-94491 GCF_000002075.1 Aplysia californica | reverse complement strand
TTATGTGAGGGAATCCAAATGTTTGTATGCACTTTTGACTGTATCAAAATTTGTCAATTTGTTGCGTTGACCTAGCCTGGTAAATTTTCCCTAAGACGAACTGCCTTGCTTATCTAGCAATGTAGAACAAAGAATATGGTCATTAACTAAACATCCTGACGTGATTTAAAACAACCCACCCCCACCCCCCCAAAAAAAAAAAATACTTACAGAATGAAAGAAAGAAAAAAACAAGAGATGTACTATCATACGTTGGTACGTACATAAAGAAAAATAAAGCTATGTTGCCAGATGTATAGGTAGACAGGTGAGTAAAGATATTCGTAGATATTTAATAGATAGGTAGACAGATGTGTCGATAGATATTTGATTGATAGGTAGATAGATGTTTAAATGTAATAGATATGTAGACAAATTTGTTTATAGATATTTGATAAATAGGTAGATGGATATCTGATAGACAGGTAGATAGATTTTAAAATTTGATGAATAGATAGATTTGTCGATAGATATTTGATAGATGAGCAGATAGATATTAAAATGTGATAGATAGGTAGATAATATCTAGATAGATGTAAAAATTTGATAGATAAGTAGACATATTTGTCGATAGATAATATTTGATAAATAGGTTGAAACATCAAACATGTGACTATAGTATTTGATTTGGAACTCCGTCTTACCTTGGTCGTGAATCCTGCTTGAGCCTGTGGATGAAATGCTTCATGCGTAAAACATTGTTGCAACAATATCGGTATCGATTCTGGAATATACCAAAGATCGTACATACAAGATAGTTCACTCAGTCAAAAAAGTGTCCCCGGAAGTCCGCGCATTGCTTCAGATGGCGCTGCAGTCTTTGCTTTTGAAGCTCTTTCGTTTGTCCTGAAGAAGAATAGGAATAGCACAGTTTGTTTGTTTCACTTTTACTGTTTTTCACACAAGTAGGGTAACTCTGTTTGCAAAGTCCGTGCTTTTTTCGAAGGGGGCGCCACCGAATTTTGAGGACACTTTTTTAATTGGCTCAAAGAGAGGAGTGAACTTTCTTGTTATACACGATCTTTGAACATACATAACAGAATTGTAAAACCTTCGATCATAGAACCAAGTATGAAGCATAGTTGTAGAAATAATTCTACCGACAAGGCGACTTAGATCTATAGTGCTATAGAAAAGTTAGATTTTTGCTCAATAATCGACATACAAGTGTCCACCAGTAGGCACAGTGTTGTCAAACAGACGCACTGGGCGGTGCAAGGATTTGTAAATGTTTATTGTTCTTGTTTTACGCCCCATTCAACGAAATTCAGACAATTTAGGGGGCGTTTCGAAAAGGAAAGAAAGAATTAGAGAACTCAGTTAGAAAGACAAGGGGAAAAGACACATTTTAAGTGAGGTGTGGGGG
>NW_004797271.1:91003-92160 GCF_000002075.1 Aplysia californica | reverse complement strand
AATTGTCTGCCACCACCTCACCAGATGCGTGCGTGACTCTAACCTGACAGTTCGCTACTCTACATCAGAATAACAAAGTTCTATCTGCTCGGTACCTGATTTTGATAAATTTGACGTCATAAGTTTTGAGCTTCACAACAAGTCAAACTTTTTCGAACGCAAGTCTTTGAATATCTTGATAACGACTCCGAATGTCTTTACGATTTTGATAGACCAGATAGAGCATTGGCTTTCTGACCTCATGGTCTTATATAGTAACTCCATATACCCCCAAAAATGTCAGATAGAACTTTGTAATTCTGAAGTAGCAATAAGGTGCCCCCC
This sequence comes from Aplysia californica, assembly GCF_000002075.1. NCBI lineage: Eukaryota > Metazoa > Mollusca > Gastropoda > Aplysiida > Aplysiidae > Aplysia > Aplysia californica. The sequence continues at coordinate 91,836 of NW_004797271.1, read as the reverse complement.
TTATCCCAGTTGTGACCCCCTCCCCCCCCTCCCCCACCACAGATGCCAGCAGCTGCCGTCTGGCAGAACCTCCTCACGACAACACACTCAACTCTCTGGCTTCTCATTGGTCCAAGTAACTACACGTCACCTTTATTTGCTTTGTGGTTTTGTTTCGGTTTTTGTTTTCTTTGGCACCACTTATAAACTGACACTGTGACAACACCAGGTCATCACTCTCATCATCATCATCATCATCATCATCATCATCATCATCATCATCATCATCATCATCATCATCATCATCATCATCAACATCATTGTTTAAAAAGCAGAGTGGGTAGGGACAGTCTTGCTTGATTTACAGACAAAAAATATAAATACAAAATGTTTAAAATTTGTTTTTATTGAACTGGCTCAACGTTTAGCCACATATGTTTCCCCAGAAGTAACTGAGAGTGAAACTAATGTGTCGCTGTGTAGTATCATGGAAATGGGCCTAACAAAGAAGGTCTAACTGTTACATGTGGTTACCAGGCTGGACGGAAGTGACTCATCAGTGTAAGCCACGTCTAGCAATAGTATCAAACATTTTCTCTCTATAATTAGACGAGTGATTTAGCTTGTGCCATCATCATCATCATCATCATCATCATCATCATCATCATCATCATCATCATCATCATCATCATCATCATCATCACAAGTTATGTACATAGATTCGTTCAAAATTCACTCGACTTTTTAGCATTTGAGAAAACTATTTGAAGACCTATGAATTCAAATTGCTTATACATGTACAGAGAGAGAGAGAGAGGGAGAGAGAGAGAGAGAGAGAGAGAGAGAGAGAGAGA
>NW_004797271.1:87607-90834 GCF_000002075.1 Aplysia californica | reverse complement strand
AGACAGACAGACAGACAGACAGACAGACAGACAGACAGACAGACAGACAGACAGATATACAGACAGGCAGACAGAGACAGTGAGTGAGAGAGACAGAGAGAGAACGATTCTTTGTTAGTGTTAGTACGAGTCATACAGTACTTGATGCACAGTTAGGTCAGGTAAGCGCCGAAGATTAGAAATATTACTTGAGAGTAATATACGAAGAAAATAAGGAGGAGAGACAAAAGTAAAATAGATGTTTGATAGGAAAGACGGAGGAAAGATAAGGACGATAGATGTTTGATAAGAAAGAAGGAGGAGAGACAAATACGATAGATGTTTGATAGGATAGAAGGGGGTGAGATAAGGACGATAGATGTTTGATAGGAAAGAATGAGGAGAGACAAGTACGATAGATGTTTGATAGAAAAAAGGAGGAGATATGGGGATGATAAATAGCTGATAAGAAGGAAGGGGGAGAGATAAGTAAAACAGATTTTTTTTAAAGGAAAGAGGAGAGATAAGGATAGCTGACAGGAAGGAGGGTGCTGTTAAAGCTAGAGAGGTGAGCAGAGTAAGCCCGATTCCCTGTAAAGACTTCTCTGTTGACATCCACCCCTTGACGCTCATGTGATCTTATGCAGTTGCAAGCGCCGTAAAACCTCTACTAAAGAAATAAATAAATAAATAAATAAAAGAGACCAAAGAGAGAGACAAACAGGCAAACACTCCGCGCCCCCCCCCCCTTTTCCCCCCTCACAGGACAGGGGAAGTAAGCGGGGGAAACTGAAACCCTTCAACAAAGTAAAATATTTTGAGTTACCGCCCCTAGTTCACTCATACATTGTCTCAAAAATGAAATAATCGTTTCTTCCGACAAGCTTTGCAAATGTTTATTGCAGTAACAACATTCTTGTATCTTGAGTCACGTCATCAGGCTGCTAGACAGGCTTCCACAAGCTGTGGTTCGAATCCTTGTCCAGGCAAAAGGTTACGTTCTAGAGATGAAAAAAAATTAACATAACATTTTTCTAACTTTTCCAGAGGAAATGGATACACAGCCTGACAGTCAGAGATCTTATCAGTTAATTTGTCATGTCTGATTGCCAGGGTCTTAATTTGTTGAGTTTGACCGCCGGACAGTCAGGGTCAGAAGACCACCTCCAAAATGATCTAAATTGTTTCATGGGGGTGTAAAAACACAAACATTTTAAAAATCCCAAGTCGTATTGAAGGTTGTTAAATAAGATATCACATAATTTATTGTTCCCCTGAAAGGTTTACAGTAGCCAGTACCATACACAACATATACCTCATGCGCAGTAATTCATCGATAATCAAAAGCTCACCAAGAGGTCCACACACATTCTCGCCTGGCTTAAATCACAACAACAGTCATCATCACTACCGATCAACAGTCAGAGAATTCAACAATATCACAAAGTACATAGTAATCATACAAATACTGTGCGCGGTTGGTGGGTTATGTGGTTTGTTCCTTCTTTCCCATAAAAAATCTATCATCCTTATCTCTCTTCCATCCTTCTTTTCGTTGTTTAATATCCTCTAGTAACACCTCTAATCTTCGACTCTTACAAGACATAACTGTATTACAAGTGCCGCAAAACTCAAACAAAGAAACTAACCTACACATACAGATACTCCAAAAAGAGCTATTGCTGCTCGCCACTGTACCAAACCGTCATGTAGAGCTGAGGCTATCTTGCCTCTCTCAAGGACACATCTCACATTCCACTTCCCACCACATCCCACATCCCACATTCCGCTGAACTGTGGAAAATTCCAGAAAAAATGGCCAGTTACTCCATTTTCTATTCCAGCAAAAGTCTGGAACAATTCAAAGAAAGTTTGTAGGCACACAAGTTAAAAATCCCTTTATTTCTAGTAAGTTTCAATAGTTTCTTTCAATTGAGGTAATTCTTGTTTATGAAAAAACATGGTCTTTCATACATTGGTCAATCTTCCACACAGAAGCACTTGGAAAGACTGCATAAGAAATAAAACCATCCAAAATTTAAGAGAAATGAAACCATTCATGAAGCATGTAGAACATCAAAGAATCAAGTGGTTCAGTCATCTGATGAGAATGTCACCAAATCAACCAGCTGCACGAGCTTACAAAGCAAAACAGTCCGGATACAAGGACAGGGGCAGACCACACAAAACTTGGCTGTGTGACGTCAAAGAGGTCCTCTACAGAATAACATATCAACAACAGAGGCCACCCACCTAGTCCTTGACCCAAAACTGTACCTCTCCTCGACATCTGACGGAACAAGAGGAAGGACGAAATAAAGCAGCGCTTTGAACAGCACAATGTTACTACACAGCTTCAAACTTTGTGTAGATCAAAGCTCTGAAAAGTGGGTAATTCTCCTTACTCACTACAAATTATGATGCAGTAAACTGCGTGAAGATGGTTTTGTTTTGTTGTGGGTTGTTTTGTTTTGTTTTTCCAGTAGCCACTCAGACAGCCCAGCCTCCTCATCTCAACTTTCCGTTGGCGCCTACAGAAGAACTTGACCTCTTCACCCCGCCTCCACGACTGGAAGTAGCCACAGCAGGCGATCTGGAGGACGAGCCCATCATGGAGTTGGACCGGCGCAGACTGGAAGTTCCCTTGACCTTGGCCTTGTCCGGGGAGGTGGCACCGCTGCTCCCGTTGTGCTCGTCGAAGTGTTCGCTGATGTCGTTTAACCCCCCAGCCTCACTGTAGAAGTGGACAGGAGTGGCTGCCATGCGTCTGTCCACCGTCATGTGAAGACGCGCGGACGACGCTGACGGAAGTGATGCGATAGAGGAAGCAGACGAGACGCGGGGCATGTTGGCCTTCCTGCCTGGCAAGGGGGACTGTAGAGCTTGTACAGGGACTGTGGGACAGAAAACGGTGGGGCAGGTAAGTAAACAAGTACTTGACCTATGGTTAATACCCCACTCTCTGTCTGACCCACCATCCCACTGCCATGAACCACTCTCTGTCTGACCTACTTTCTTTCTGACCAACTCTCTGTCTGACCTACTCTCTGTCTGACCCTCTCTCTGTCTGACCTACTCTCTGTCTGACCTACTCTCTGTCTGACCCACTCTCTGTCTGACTCATTCTGTCTGACCCACTTTCTGTCTGACCCACTTTCTGTCTGACCCACTTTCTGTCTGACTCATTCTGTCTGACCCACTTTCTGTCTGACCCACTTTCTGTCTGACCCACTTTCTGTCTGACCCAC
>NW_004797271.1:84670-85691 GCF_000002075.1 Aplysia californica | reverse complement strand
CACACACACACACACACACAAACACACACACACAGCTAGAACAGACAAATCCCGGGCAGCCCTACCTTCCTCACTGTCAGCCGATATTCCCCGACTTTGTTTCCCACCAGAATGGGATGTGACCAGGCCAGCGGCAGCATCGAGTTCTCCGTGCTGAGCGCCGGTGACGTCAGGTGGATACCTAAGGGAGACAGTTGGAGTTTAAGTCTGAGTTTTACAGCGCTTGCAACACAAATAGGTCATGTAAGTGCCGAAGAATAAATGTGTTACAAGAGAGTAACTTACAAGGAAAGAAGGAGGAGAGATACAAAAGATAAAAAGATAAAGATGCTTGATAGAAAAAAGGGGCAAACCACACCAGAGCACCCACCTACAAGACAAAAACGAAAGAAGAACCAGTGAACTACCTCTGAGATCTAACAAGAACAAAAGAACAACCAGTGAGATCTAACAAGACAAGGCACAAGAGGAGGAGCAGTGTAGCTGTGTGACCTTTGAGAATCTGCTTGAGGTCAGTCTGCGTCCACCTGTCCTCCTCCGCCCTGGCCTCGCTTTGAGCGCCGCTGTATTTTGCAGACAGGAACTTCCCCGGACTATCTGACGGCAGGCCCTGACCCAGGAAGGCGTACAGGAACCTCCACGTCTCACTGTTGAAACTCGTCAGTTTTACGCCCGCTTTGAGCAGCAACCTCAGACCCAAGATGTTCTCATTGGACTCGTTGATGCTGACGTCACCGAAAGCGGTGCACAGACCTCTGTTGATCCAAGATGGCCGCCGTATTTTGTTGAGCGCCACAAAGGTGATGGAGATGTTGAGTTTGATTTTCTTCTCCTCGGCTAAATTGATGGCTTTGAGAAGTTCTGCCGCACAGTCTCGGCATGGGCTGTAGTTCTGGGGAGAGGGAGAAAGAGGGGGGGGGAACAGAGTGAGAGGGCAGGAGAGCGAGAAGGATAGAGAGGGGGTAGAGTCAGTGCGAGAGGAAGCGTGTGGTGTGTGTGTGTGTGTGTGTGTGTGTGTGTG
>NW_004797271.1:79258-82417 GCF_000002075.1 Aplysia californica | reverse complement strand
TTCTTCTTCTTCTTCTTCTTCTTCTTCTTCTTCTTTTTCTTCTTCTTCTCCTCCTCCTCCTCGAAGTTCCTGATGAGGCGGGTTAGATGGCAACGCCTCTAGATGTTTGGGACATACACACATCCTTGCATCCTCACAGTCACTCAAAACACGAGCATCATCTCCCGTGGGAACTGAACTCATGTCTACTGCGTGCAAGGGCAAGAGTCTAACCCCTCCACCACAGTCGCTGGCTGGCAAGTGGAGAGCTATAAGTGTGAGCCATTAAGCCGGGGGTCGTCGAGTTCAGGGAGGAAATCAATCAATAACATAGGTGGGCGAAAACATCAGTTGATGTGGCGGTGACGGTGGCTGTGTTGTGGGCAACCTACAACTAACTACACAGCACGACCTGCGCTTGGCTCTTACAGCTACCGCCTGTACAAGACTCACACCTGTACGACGCGGCCACCTGTACAACACAAGACGACAACCTGTACAAGATGATCATAATATATACAGTCTACCACCCCCAACGCTTCCCTTGATTTTTTTTCTGTTTGGAGACACGAAGAACACGATTACTTGTCTAACGTGAGGTACAAGACCCCGACCGGAGGTGGCAGTAACTTTACGTATGTCGACGGGTTCATTACAATGATCTGTTTCTTTAGAGGGAGGCGGGAGGGAGTAGGAGGGGGAGAAAGGGTGTACAGAGATGATTGGAGGGAGGGAGGGTGAGGGAGGGGGGGAGGAGGTCTACCCGTCGGCGGATGACAGATTTTCGTGATCGTCTTGGGCAGGATTTGTGACTGTTGGTTGATACAGTAATATAGCGAATTGGACCCTATCTGTCAGGGTAAACCTGGACTGAGAAGGACGCAACGTCCCAGAAGACGGGCCGAGATACTTGATAAATATTCTCCTCACACTGGAATCGAAGTCAGGTCTCCTGCGTGCAACGGCGAAACGTTTAAGTTAACCACAATACCACACCACCACAGAGTCCGGTTTGACGCGTGACCCCTGGAGAGGTGAGCACAATTAGAGACACAGGTGTTGCCCCGAGGTTACTGCTGTTTGACCGAGAGCTGTGATATGTATCTAACTCTGACGATACTTTTAGCAATGACCCTCCCTTTCTTTTTCCTCCAACTTTTAGTCATTCATTCACAAACAACGCCAGTTTCTCCATCAGTCGTTCCCGCCCCTCGACTGGTTCCCTGGCATATATCTATATGGGAAACGTACACAGAAGACAGGTTCTGATATGCACAACTGAATCTGTCTGTGTTATTCCTTTTTGTGAAGCGTCTTTTCTGCGTTTCTTTTCTTCCCTTTTACTGTCTTCCTCTCCTATCTGCCCTCTAACTTGTACCACAGGTTCACGTTTTTAGTTCTATCTTTGGCAGTGATCACTATGATATCGGGCAGTGACCATGACGCAATTACACTTATTGTATCTGGCAGTGACCACTATTATATATAGCAGTGACCATTATGATATCTGATATAGACCACTACGGATCTATCTGGCAATGACCACTATGGTATCTAGCAATGACAACTATGATATCTTACAGTGACAATTATGATATCTTACAGTGACCACTACGATATCTGGCAATGACCACTATGATATTTTACAGTGACCACTATGATATCTGGCAATGACCACTATGATATCAGGCAGTGACCACTATGGTATCTGGCAAGGACAACTATGATATCTGACAGTGACCACTTTGGTATTTAGCAGTGAACACTGTGGTGTTTGGCAGTGACCATTATGGTATTTGGCAGTGACCACTATGGTATCTAGCAGTGACCACTAGGTTGTCTGAAGGTGACCGCAACTGTATCTGACAGTGACCACTATGATATCTTGCTACACATGTGTAGGAGGGGCGCACCCTCAGCTCAGTCGATATCATGCGGGACTGTTGAGTGGAAGGCCTTGGTTCGAGTCTCCAACAAGGCGTTCTGAACCTGATTTCTTAAAGCTTTCCTCCTACCTATTTGAATTTGTCTCGGTCCTATCGGAAATAGATGTTTTATTCGGAGATTTTAAGCCTCTTAAACAATTAACCTATACCGTGTTGTAAGAGGCGCTGACGTAAGGTGTGTACAGTGTCGGTTTGTCAATCCACAGGACTGCGCTCAACTCTCGCGACAAGACCGGCTTCGGTGGTGGAGCGGTTGGGTGTTTCGCTGTCGCAGGCAGGGTATCCGAGTTCGATTCCCTAATGGGGAGGAATATTTTTCGGGTATCTCAGTCTTTCTGCAGGGATGTTTTTTCCTTTTCAGCCTGGGTTGGCCGTGGCAATTGGGATCGGTAGCCCACATCCTTAATGATCTTAAGTGGGCCGATAAAGGCGTAAAACGCCTGCATTTAAAAAAAATCACACAATAACGGAAGCAAAGCGGAAAAAGATCCCTATACAAAAACATTAATTCCTTACCTGATTGTTGGGCAGATTGCTTTGTCTCACTTCTCGTCACGCCGAGATCAGAAACACAACACACTCCCCTCCCTCCCTCTCCCTCCCCTCACGCACACACGCGACTGCCACATCCCATCATGTGCATCCTCATCACACGGATGATGACGAGCTGGCAAAAAGTACCATTGACGATACCTGACGATGTCTCTCTTTGGTACTTTTTACCGTGTCAAGACGGCCATCCTTCTATCCGTGAGGTGTCGTGATTTGCTGCAGCAGTTTTGGTTATCGCACAACCCCGTATCAGTCACAGCCAACCCTCCACCGCGGAAACTGCACAACCATACAGTGTATAGTGGTGATAACAAAAGGACAAAGCGAGACTGAGATTGTCACGTGCTGGGGTAAGGGGTCATGGGTCATGGGTCACGACACATACATTGACTCTTACAGCGCACACTGGACTCATTTATTATTATTTATATTGTTTTATAATTTTAATGATAGGCCCGATATGTAGAGCAACGGTTGTGTTGCGTCACATTTGGTACAGTCAAATACAAAACAAAAACACTAGTAGGTATATTATCTAGTATTGCTTCTGCTGCCTGCCTGTTAAAGTTTAAGATAAAGAAAGCAAAAATGAACAATGAAGTTTCGTCCCATAACACAGTGTCTTAATGTTGTCGGGTGACCCGAACGTTCGTTGTCATTGGGCTAACGTGTGTGTGTGTGT
>NW_004797271.1:72785-78091 GCF_000002075.1 Aplysia californica | reverse complement strand
CCCCCTTTCATTATATAAATTATGTCGATTAAGGCTCAAAACACTTACAACAAATGTGATAGTATTTGTATTAGTAAAAATTGTAAAGATTTATCGCCCCTATCAACACTGTTAGGTTATTTAAGTAGCAGGACCCGAGTTTAACGTCCATCTCCGAAAGGACTGAGCCAATGGGAAATCCGTGTAAAGCGCCTTTCCCAAGGACACAACGTCGGACCGAGCTGAGGCTCGAACTCCCGACCCACAATCTCACGATTACGGGTCCGGTAGCCTAACCACTAGGCCACCAACGCTACGTAGTATAACTTATAATAAGTATAAAGTAAGCTCATACTTCTTTCTTTTCTTCCACAGCCCTGATCGGCTCTGCCTTCCACGACCAACAAGAACCGGCCTTCGCGAACATGCGCATGTTCCAAGCGCTGGGGATGACGGTAGCCTATTTGTATAGCAACTCTCTGTGCGAAGACGTCAAACTGTACATCGCCGGCGCTCTTCTCGTGCTCGCCATAGCGCTAACATCTGTGGTGGAGGTGAGGATCAAGCGGAAACCCAGGCTCATGTATGACAAGATGGAGGAGGAATGAAGGCTGGGATAGCCATATCATTATTATTATTATTATTATCATTATTATTATTATTATTATTATTATTATTATTATTATTATTATTATTATATCATTATTATTATTATTATTATTATTATTATTATTATTATTATTATTATTATTATATCATTATTATTATTATTGTTATTATTATTATTATAATTGTTTTTATTATTATTATATTTTTTAAATTAATATTATGTTATGTCATAATACTATGTGAATAGATGTAATGTACGACAGACAGACTGACAGACAGACAGACAGACAGACAGACAGACAGGCAAACAGACAGACAGATAGCAGATAGATAGATAGATAGAAAAATAGACAGACAAACAGACAAATAGATCGATAGATCGATAGATAGACAGACAGACAGACAGACAGACAGACAGACAGACAGACAGACAGACAGACAGACAGGCAGACACGTCGAATGTTTGTTCATGGTTTTTCCTTTTTAGGAAGGGGAAACACATCCACACAATGACGGTCATTTAAGTTCAGAGAAAGTGTAAGGCAGGCAGAACAGTAGGGGGGAAGAAAAGAAGTAGGACCGACCAGTGGCGCCCGCCAGCCATCAACACAGACAGACAGACAGACAAACAGGCAAACAGATTGATAGATACACGGGTAGGTAGATAGACAGACGGACATACAGACAGACATACAGACAGACAGATAGACAGATAGATAGATAGATAGATAGATAGATAGATAGATAGACAGACAGACAGACAGACAGACAGACAGACAGACAGACAGACAGACAGACAGACAGACAGACAGACAGACAGACAAACAGATATACATAGGCTGTGTGATATCCGTAGCAGGCTACAGATACGCAACACACGTAATAATTTTAAAACATTTTTGATTATTGAAAAACATTTTTTATTTCACATGACAAAACAAAATAACAAGACCTATGAGTCACAACGCGGTGGAATCAGGCTCTCGTCAATTTTGGGGCATGTAGAGTTATTGGTATCATCTTAAAGCCTGTTCATAATAATATGTCTTGCTTTGGATGAAAAAATATATCCATTTGTCTTGAATACAAGTCGAAATATTTGCGAATGAAGGAGGTGGGGGTCACCTGGTTTCAGAGGTAAAATTAGAGAGAAAATGGCCGCCATAGATGAGTTATTTCCTTAGCTTGAGAGTCCGTGGAAAATGAAAATTTACATTGTTTGCGTGCCTTTAATCAACGTTTTTCAATAAAATCTACACAGAAATGTGTTCTTTAATGGGCATAAAAGGTGTTGAGCCAAAAAATAAAAATTTAATTAAAATTCTCAAATCTGCGGAAAAATGACAGTTTTTTCATTTTGATTATTTTGACTAGGGCCTGATTTCACCACGGCGTTTCACATATTCTGTCGAAAAATCAAACTGTGTTCACGTGTTATTTAATTATTTTTTGTATGTGAATTTTCTTAAAGGTGGATATGGGGGCAAATACACATAACGCCCGCAGACAAGCATGAGCGAAAGCAAGTACACACATACTTACATAAAGACACACACACACATACACACACACATACACACACACACACACACACACACACACACACACACACACACACACACACATACACACACATGCAATCAGATACAGCGACATGTGAAACTGAAGCTCTTGCAAACAAATTCAAAACTTTCTCGACCAACAATTTCCAAAGTCCTCATTTTTTAAAAATTCACCTTTCTATTTTTTTGAAAAATTGTTTTTTACATTATGCAAGAAATCTTTTTTTTTTTTTTAATGATTACGTACAAAACGGCTAGATGCTCTCTCTTTCAGACAAGACTGCTTTTAGTTTTAGTAGAGGTTTTACGGCGCTCGCAACTGCGTAAGGTCATATGAGAGCCCAAAGATTAGAAGTGTTACAAGAGAGTAACAAACATAAAAAAGAAGAAGGGGATATCAGGATTATAGATGTCCGATAGGAAAGAAGAAGCAAACCACACCAGAGCACTCACCAACCACCCACAAGACTGCTTTACAGAAAGCCCACGAAAGAAAGACTCATGCAGAGACACACACACATCACTCGGTACTACTAGTACTACTGATATTATCACACATGTTAGATGGTTTGTTGAAGTAAATAGAAGCACATCGACGCAATAATGGTCATTTAGTGCTGGGGAAAAAATAAGACGGACAGACAGACAGACAGACAGACAGACAGACAGACAGACAGACAGAAACAACAGAGGGAAAGTAATAATAATAATAATAATAATAATAATAATAATAATAATGATAATAATAATAATAATAATAATAATAATAATAATAATAATAATAATAATAATAATAATTGCATTTATATAGCGCATATCCATGCTCCAGAGCTTGCTTTATGCGCTTTACAACTATCATTACCCCAGCAGACCCTCTGAGAAAACTCAGAAACATTCTCAGCTTCCGTGGAAGTAAAGAAGTAGGACCTACCAGCAGCGCCCCCCTCCCCCAACCACCCACCACGTTAGGACTTTCTGTGCAGAGAGTGTAAAACAGAATGTGAGACAGTATGGTGAAATCAGGCCCCCATCAAAATACAGAAATCAGAAAAATAGGTTTTTTTCCACCAGTTTGGTAAATTGTATTGATTTTGTATTAGTTTTGGGGCTCAACCTCTTGTATGTCCATATAAAAACATATTTCCATCTGAATGTCACAGAAAAACATAGATTAAAGGCACAAAATGAGTCATTTTCCTGTTTTCAAGGACTCTTTAGCTATTGAAGTTATCAAACTTTAGCGGCCATTTTCTCGCTAATTTCGCCACTGAAACCAGACAAAATGTCACTTCCTTCAATCGCGAATATCGTGAGTTCTATTCAAGATAGATGGATGTTTATTTCATTGAAAACAAGGCACATGAATCAGCTTTCAGATGATACCAATAACTCCACATGCCCCAAAATTGACGAGCGCCTGATTCCATCGCGTCGTAAAACAAATTATACTAATATCTCAGCATGGCTCATCATCCTCATCATAACCGTCCGGGAGGGCGTTGTAGTAGTGGTTGTGGAACAGGCTGTGGTTCCCATCGCCCCAGGGGAAGGACTGGAACAATATGGAGATCAGTTTGATAATTTTGACAGAGTGAGTAAAGTAGAATTGACACAATGATAAAGACAATCTTTATTCATCTCGCAGGGAGAAATTTGTCTTGGTCGTAAACAATGGCAGTAGACGTTACAAAGGTTATGTGCACTCACACATACGCACAACAAGACAGGACAGTAGTAAATACATGTCTCACGTGCTGCGACAACCCGCTCCGTAAAACATTCTCTCTCTCTCTCTCTCTCTCTCTCTCTCTCTCTCTCTCTCTCTCTCTCTCTGTGTGTGTGTGTGTGTGTGTGTGTGTGTGTGTGTGTGTGTGTGTGTGTGTGTGTGTGTGTGTGTGTGTGTGTGTGTGTGTGTTTCATTTGTAGCACTGTGTGTTCAGTAATCGTGAAGAAACACCATGAAGAAGTAAGACAACAGAATGTAAGCTGGGTAAATATATTGATTACACATGTTTGATGGAACCGCGCAGAACGAATACAGCACCTCAGCAGAAAGACAGAGATTGCACACCTTAAAATAGCTTCGCCACCCGCGGATCGAACACACGTCGTCGGAGGTGTTACAAGAGAGGAACAAACACAAAAATATAAGGAGGAGAGATCAGGACGATATGTGTTTGATAGGAAAGAATTTAACAAGCAAACCACACCAGAGCACCCGCCAACCACCCACTGGATGTTTTTGGACAAAATTTCTACAGTACTGGAATTGGATGGGGCTCCTGCGGAAGATCAAGGCTTAGTGGGAGGAGCAGAAGGCTATGAAATCAAACATTGCTTGGAACCATCAGCATTTTGGAACCATCAGCATCTGCACACTTCGAGATGTACTTCTTCAGGGAACGGAGCGCTTATGGGGATGCCCTGTGTGCAGTGATGTCGGTCCTTCACACAAGTAACACAAGTAACAAGTGACAAGTTCTACTGTACCCTGTTCCTGAGTCGGAGATGTGGCCAGGGGACAAACTCGTCCCTCTCTCTGTGCTGCTCGCCCATGAAGTAGGCGTGGTACCACACAGGGAGGATCACGCCCACAAAGCCGGCTAGGGTGGCGTACTTGAAGATCATGCTTGGGGCTAGGGAGGAAGAGAATTTTATATAATATATTGTAGTTCTGTTCAACGTGTTTGCTATTGTAGTTGTTGTAGTTATTGTTGTTGTTTTTGTTGTTGTTGTTGTTGTTGATGATGTTTTTGTTGTTATTGCTGCTGTTTCTGGAGGATCACGCCCACAAGGCCAGCTAGGGTGGAGTACTTGAAGATCATGCCTGGGGCTAGGGAGGAGGAGAATATATATATTTTTTAAAAATGGTTTTACTGTTTTAGGGTAGATCTAGATCTAGTTCTGTTTTTCGGTAGTTGTTTGATTGTGTTGTTGTTGTTGTTGTTGTTGTTGTTGTTGTTGTTGTTGTTGTTGTTGTTGTTGTTGTTGGTGGTGGTGGTGGTGGTGGTGGTGGTGGTGCTGTAGCATCACGTTCACAAAGCCAGCCAGAGTGGCGTATTTGAAGATGAGGCCTGGGGCTAGGGAGGAAGAGAATTTAGTATATCATATTTCATTGTTTTATTGTAGTTCTGTCAATTGCGCTGTTTGTTGTTG
>NW_004797271.1:68061-69290 GCF_000002075.1 Aplysia californica | reverse complement strand
ATCATCATCACAGAGTAAAATACACGAACTGAAGAACATAGAAATGATAAAATAATTAAAATTCTATTATGGTCTGATGTGGCAGAACTATGTCAGTGACTAGATATAGTTTTATGTCGTGGTGATTTCCTTTACCAATTCCATCGTCGTCAAATTCTGTGAGGGTTTTTTTCTGTCCATCGATAACGATGATGACAGAAGCAGTATGCATGATACAGATAGAATCTAGTTTGCCTGGGTGGTAGACATAGATGAAATAAGTAATAGTATGGGGCCTATCATGTATTGTTGAAGTATTACTTCCCTCCCTTCAGATCTGAACTTCTTTGACCTAGAATCTAGATCTAAATCTAGATTAGATCCAGATATAGATTTGTAGATCTAGATCTATGAGTTACTATTTCAAAAGTATGATAGGGATGCTTTTTCTGCTTGTGCTAATGATTTTAAAGGATTGCCCTTTTGGGAACTTACTCGGATCTTCGGCCGCAGGGTCTGCAAAGGATTTGAACCTCTGCCTTGCACTTGGGTCTCTCAAGTCTGTGGAGTCTGTTTTAGTTCCTTGGCGTAGGCTCGTGGAAAATCTGCGTAAGGAATGTCCTATAACGCGAATGCTGGGATTTGACGTCAACATTTTTTTAAAGCTTTTGTTCACGAAAGGCAAAAATCTATCAGTGCAGATTTATTCTAGGCCCTAATAGTTTACTACAATTCGTCTACTGACCGAACGCCTTGTTTTATGCCCTGCTACAACATCGGTATGATCAAAGACTGAAGAATGTTGTCGTCCGTCTTGGGTATGATAGACATAAGCTAGGCCAAGGCCAAAGAATAGTCTTATTAGTGACGAAACGAGCACAAAAGCATCGATGTGCAAGATGGTGCGAGGGATAAAAAAGAATGAACACTGCAATTTTTTTCGTGTTTTAAAGCAGTTTCAGCGTTGCTCAAATTTAAACAACAACAACAACAACAACAACAACAACAACAACAACAACAACTACAACTACAACTACAACAACAACAGCAACAGCAACAGCAACAGCAGGGGGGAGGGGTGGGTTATTTTTTTCAATTCTTTTTTTCCAAACATGAAATTCATATCAGGGAACTTGCAGAGGAGCATCTTCAGATGTTTGTTTGTTTTGTCTTAGTACGGTTTACGGCGCTCGCAACTGCATGAGGTCATATGAGCGCCAAGGGGTGGATGTCAACGGAGAAGTCAAAAG
>NW_004797271.1:62163-63352 GCF_000002075.1 Aplysia californica | reverse complement strand
CGGTCGTGCACTGCTGCTCAAATTTTTTTAATGTGCACAACACCCACAAAGAGACAATAAAAAGAATCTTTAACATCCACTGTCAAATCAATTTCCAATACATGATGTTCCTCGCTACAGCCAGTAGAGGAAAATGACAATAGTAGGATTAGGAAAGAAAAAGCAGCAGTTCCCTTTTGTAGATCAGGCACAGTTATGAGCGTGGCATGAATCAGCCCATTTCCAATTTACTGTGCTTGAACGAGAAATGTCCCCCCTCTGGGAACGGCCTAAAGACACTTCAGTCAGTGGCACTGACTCGGGGGGTAGATCCAGCTCTGTCTCTAAGAAATTCAGTCTGAGCACTGGGACGGTATTACTATCCACGAAGCATGTGGTCTCCTGAATGTATTAAAGAGCGATACACTTCTCTTCTTTCTTCTCCTTTTTAAAACAAAGTGTTCATTAATTCACGTTGACGTTGTGCACGGAATCCTCCAACACAGAACTGCAACGCCCATAGCAGCCCAACAAGCTCAGGAGACCTTTAAAACAGCCGTGGGGGGGGGGTTAGAAATAGTATAAGTGCTCCATGAACAAGTCAGACCATGACTACAGAGGAAACGACACGCTTTCAAGTTCCAAGAGACACAAACATCACAACACCAACGAAATTGCTGCAAAGGAGGCCTGCGAGAAAATAACTAACCAAATTGTTGACCGTTTCTTAGAGAGCAAAATAAAATCAGTACACTGTCAATGTCAATCATCGACCTCTCCAAATTCCAGGGCTATCAAAAGTCGTTTCCCTACAGTTCTTTGAAATCTTACAGCAGAAAGCTACTTGACATGTCACTGATGACGAAACCATCAACGTCTGCCGAGGCTGAACGACATTTCAGTACACTGAATGAAACGAATAAAGACATTCTCCAGTTCTACAATGGGACAATTTAAGAGAGACTGGATGCTCTCACTTTATGTCGATCCACAAGGACATCATTGGCAGCATCCCCACCTTCGTCGACAGAAAAATGGACACCTTTGCTGCAACAAAGAACGAAGGGTAGACTTCTTCTTCAAGTAGATCTAGATTTTCTCCTAACCGGCAGGATGAAGAATACATCTCATTTACCACGTCCATGGTGACTATCTTCAACCTGCTCTTCAGTTAATTGTGCATCGGCGAGCCGTCTTTGTATTATTATTG
>NW_004797271.1:56610-57663 GCF_000002075.1 Aplysia californica | reverse complement strand
GGGGGGGAGAGAGATTTCCCCTGAGCAAACTTCTAAATGTGGAAATAAAGGAGACAATTAAGCTGTTTGTACGACTTTTGAAAAGAAAAAAGTCGAAGTATTAATTATTGGAAGAGAATAATATAGGCGACGTGGACCATACTCTAGTCTTTCTCAAAACCTTTCAATAAAATCTCAGAGAAGTATAATATGAAGCGTAATAAAAGTACCACAAATACGAATCATCTGTATCAACAGTGTGGTATTCTGCCTGATCATGCTCTAAGCTCCTTGCTGACCATTATTATCTTTGGCCATGAAATTATATTTCGCATTCTCCAGTATCCTGCAGAACTAAAACAATAATATTTGAATTATGTTATTACAATATAATGTGTATTAATCTAGACTATAATATAGCCTAGAGAACCATTTTGTACCAAGTGGAGACACTCTCGTGGTTGGTCTTGATTCCATTACGTCATGATTACAATAGGCTAGGCCGAAATACATCCAATGGGAAGCAATTCCAAGAAAATGAAAATGGTAGAAATTGAGAGTAGTGCCCCTTCTGTATAGTTTTCAAGATGGCAGCTTACATGGGAAGGTATGTCGGGTGTTGATTGATTTGAACTGTGGTGTTTACATTTTATCGGAGGAGTTGATTTACTTTATTTTTATATTGAAGGGTGCATAATCATGCACTTGATTCGTGACTTGATTTTCTGGTCGCAATTAAGTACTTTTTAAAATTTTATTTCTATTTGTAACTTGAAATGAGGGCACGGCTGGCTTAGTGATCAGTTCCATGACTTGTCTGCTGACTTGTCAAAGTCAAAACAAAGACGTCACAGTCCCGGCTCAGGTTCGACTTCGTCCAGCTTTACGTAACACCTGATTGGAAAGGAAAAAATTAGATTTACCTTATCATCGTGAATAAGCCGCTGATTTTTTTTTCTCCGAAATAACAACTTCATTCTTCAGTTGTTTGTTTTGTTTTGTTGCCTTTTATTTTTGCTACTCGAACTGGCTCAGGGCTGAGGGCATTAATCATTAATAATAGATCTATATAAT
>NW_004797271.1:49198-56304 GCF_000002075.1 Aplysia californica | reverse complement strand
CCAAAGAGAGAGAGAGAGAGAGTTGTTGTTTCTTACCACTAAGAAGAGACAACAAGCCCAAGGACAGTTTGAATCTGCCAGATTGATATAATATGACATCAAGTCTATAGAAAGAATGTGAGAAGCAAGACTGTTTGTCACCACAATAAGTTCACTTCTTAAGTTGGACAAAGAAATTTACTCTCATAGCTCACTGTCTATATTTGTGTGGTTTCTGTAATTAATATGATTTTGACTAGTGACAACGTGCTAGACTAACTACGACACTTTAACCATTATATATATATAAATTTATTGTGATTCGAATGACTAGACAGCAGACTACATAAGTTCGATAGGTGACCATCTGGCCACCACTAAAGCAATGCAAATAAATTTCTTGCACTATTCTAAATATTTTTTTTTTAGTAAACGCCACCCCGCTTCCCGTCCGTTTTCCCCTCGCCCGCCTGTTCTTTCACATCAACTCACCCATGTCAATACTGTCAGAAATACGCACTATTCAAGTTATATAAAAAATATTTTATAACCCTGGTCGGTCGGTCGATCATGTCAGATGATGTTTGTTTGCAAACAAGGCTGAGTATGTTTGCACTGGCGCTACAGTGACCAAGTGTCATTTGTCGTCTTCGCCGAAATAGGTCGCAGAGGTCAGCGCCAAATGAGCAGTGGTCCTTGACTCTTGCCCGATCAACCATTCTGATTCGTCTTTCTACCACAGACATATCCCACCCAATAAAATTGCACTAAAGTAGTTATTGTGGATTTTGTCCAAAATAGTTGCACTTGTTGCACCCGGCACCCATATAGATGAGTCGATGAAAGTCGACCAGTAAGTGAGCTCAATAAGTAATGACCAGTTAGCTATTTAAGTACAAGCCACTTAAAATTTTTAAATAATTTTCCTCGATTTTGTTTGTTGATTTTCAGTTTTCTTTTCTTCCTCCTCTTTCACAGCACCTCTCCCTTGTTCCTTAAAAAAAATTTGTGTTATCTTTAAACAATCTTAGTAATTCTCGTGGTCACGCTCACACACAAGCACACACACACACACACACTCACAACACACACACACTCACACACACACACACTCACTCACACACATATATAATGAATTGTATAATACACACTTGCGCATAAACACACACACACACACACCAAGCAGTTGGCGATGAAACCAACCTCACGTCGTCTAGTGACGCAGCCCATCATGTGCTATGCGGCAAAGTGGGGCCCACCACGGCGCGGGAAAAACCCAAAGAGCAAGTGCATTATCTTGGTAGGAGAATCTTTGGTCGACCCCCTGCCATGACGGCCACCTCTATCAAACGGCCACTTTCTAAACTTTCTTTCCCCCCCCCTTTGCGTTTTTTTCGGTGTAATTTCACTGTGTAAAACAGCCACCTGTCCAACGCGGCCGCTGCCACAGTATTTTAACACACAACTCCTATCACACCAAGCAATAACACCTGTCTTAGATGGCCAACTTAGTTACTCCATTACGTTTTGTCATAAATAATGCTTTGGCCCCTGGCGTTGTGGGTGAGCCGTCTTAAAATCCAATCACCTGTCGTTATTGTCAGGCAGTCCGTGAAATTGATCATATTGTGTTGGCCCCTCCTACTGTTGACCAATGGGTAACACATTTTCAGCTGCTGGTGAGGTAAGCGTCTGATCCCTCATAACCCATAAGCCCCGCCCAGAACTCATACATACACATATCCTAAGTGAGATGAGTGGTCACCGTTTACCCTGTCTGTAACAAAGTAACAATGGATGTCAACATGGACTTGCTACAGAAGCGCCGCTCGTTTTCTGAGTGGTGGTGACCCATGTGTTTGTAGGCCTATTTTGATCTTATTCGTCAGACTCTTTTACTTTGTTTTAGTTTTATTGTCACCCTTACACAAAATAAGCAACAAAATAAAAAAGCAAACAAAAAACAAACCAACAACAACCTCAACAATAACAACAACAACAACAACAACAATGCATCTACCTTCGGTTGGGACCTCAGAAGGGAGTGGGTTTTTTTTTTTTCATTTTGATCATTCCTGCCTAAGATCAGACGGCCACCTGTCTTATACGGCCACTTTTCTCCTTGACAATGGGTGGCTGTCTTACACCGGTTCCACTGTATTTAGAAAGGAAAGGCCAATGCCAATAGTAATAATAATAATAATAATAGAATTAATAGCTATTATTAGACTAGTGTAATAACAGTAGACATCTATTCGTATTTGGGGGACTGCTAAACAAGGCCAGAGTATGATAGATGAAGGTGCGGCTATCTTCCAGATGTATATATAACCTCTACGCTAACTGGTAAATAGGTGACTTCCATAGCTTGACTTGATAGTCTTTGGTAAGTAACTTATATTTTTTTGTGCTTTTAATTATTTAAAAAAATTTTTTTTTTTGGGAGGGGGGGGGGGAAACACACTTAAAAATGTGGCGTTTTTTTTTAGTCACCAACCCGTCTCGTGTAAGCGTTTGAAATAGCCTACTTTTTTTCGAATAGTAGTTTAAATGTATGCTGGACACGACTATGGCCTTCCTTTTGCAGCAAATCAATAGTTATTGAGTTATTGATGTTTGAAAACAGAATTATATTACAGTAGGACCAGTGGTGTAGTAATATTTGACTTAAATTTTAACAACATGGAGGGGTTTCAGGAGGGGCATACCCACCTGGACCCCCCCCCCTCCGCCCCGCCCCTGCATTTAACCATTTTTTGATGTTTTGGCAATTAGGATTGATATTTACTTGAACACAATTGACTTGCAAGGGTTTTAGTGGCCATGTGTGTTCTGCAGCAAAAATGATGGCAGTTTAGTCCTCAAAACAGTGCTTTTGTTTTTGTGTGTGGGTCTAAAAGTAGAAGTTTAGAGAAATGTTTTAAATGGACATAAATGGTGTTGGGGCAGAAAACAAAAATTCAGTGAAAAAAACCAAACTTTTGGGGAAATGCTGGTATCTTCATTTTTTAATTTTTTTTGACAGGTGCCTGATTTCACCACAATGTCTGTGCACATTTTTCTTTCTGGCAAGTGAGAGACCTAGTTTATATATATATATATATATATATATATATATAATTATATATTTAGTAGAAGTTTTATGGCGCTCGCCTCTGCATAAGGTCTTATGAGCGCCAGAGACAGAGTTTGGGATCATGACGATTGTCAAATTTGTCGTCGAAAACGCATTATGAATTTTTTAATAAATTGCAGTGGCCATAAAAATGACCAGTTTGATTTAATTCCAAAGTCTTGTAGTTGTAGGTTTGTCTTGTTTTCCCTATGGGTGGGAAAGTTTATTGTTGGTTCTGTTGAGAAAAAATAAAAGAGTTCAGAATGCATTTATAAAAGAGAGAAATAGCTGTTCCCCGCTCGCTCATATGACCTTATGCAGTTTCGAGAGCTGTGAAACACTTAACAAAAAGAAGGAGTGCTCCCTGTTCAGCACGGTAGTGTAATGTTTCTTGATTCTTGTAGAGTTGTTATTCCTTATTTCTATGCAGATTCGTTTTGATCCAAATAATTGTAGCCTCATCATATATATAACACTGTTTTCGCATGTTTTTCAGAATGGCGATGCCTAGGTTGAATAACGAGCTGAGGACGTACCTCCAGAATTCCTGCTTCCGGCCTTCTCTTTTTGTTGGAAAGCCGTACAGGGAGCTGGTCAGAAATGTGTACAACCAGAAGCCTGGAGTGCGGAGACCTGTGTTATTACAGGGCTCTCAGGGCTTTCAAAACTCGCAATGTTCTCTTTTGTGTCAGCAGAGCGCAAGAGGTAACAGAAAAGCTCAAGTTACTGCAAGGGAAATTACAAGTTTAAAGTGGGTGGTTGGTCGGTGCTCTTGTGTGGTTTGCTTCTTTCTTCTTTCCTATGAAACATCTATCGTCCTTATCTCCACTTCTTCTTTTTGATGTTTGTTGTAACACCTCTGACCTTCTGGTGCTCATATGACCTTATGCAGTTGTGAGCGCCGTAAAACTTCTTCTAAAACTAAAGAAGTTTAAGTTTGAATTACTTCAAAGGAAGTTAGAAATTCAAGTTTAATAAAAGCTACTTCAAGGGGAAGCCAAAGGGAAGAGATTTTAAAGGGGATTGAGGAGTGGTTGAAAACAAAGGCAATTTTTATTGTTGACAATTTGATGTAATAATATTTCATGTAATTTTATTATTACTTCTTAACTTTTGACAAATATATATGACTTAAAATGTTTAGGCTTAGAAAAAGGAAGAAGAAAAGAACTTACTTACTTTATCATGCTGCGTTCACCTGTGTTGGATGGAAGAAATCTCATCCCCGTATGATTATGAGTTATTATGTTTCCCCCATAGTTTTTAAAAAACTTTTTCCCTCCTTTTTCGTGTTGTCTGCAGCCTTGCTCATTTTTCTCTGTTGTATTTCTGTTCTTTTAACTATTTGGTTTTTTTTTGGTTTTTTGTTTTGGCACCTGTAGGGTCCTCTCCAGCATTTTAAAAAGGAGAGAAAGAGGCAAAGAAAATTACATCACAGCTGTCTCACACTTATATCATAATTATAAAGTTTTTGTTACTATGATTTAAAAAAAAATAGTTTTTGAGAATTTGGCTTCATCATCATTGCCTATCTCGCCCTGCTCCAGAGTATAGACCACGGACAAACACCTTCCGCCTTTCTCTATCCTGGGCTAGCCTCTTGATGTTATTCCATGTCTTCCCACTTTTCTGTACATCCATTTCTGTGATTCTTCTCCAGGTTCCATGTGGTCTTCCACTTGATCTCTTACCCTGTGGGTTCCTATTTGGCTTACTGCTTTGTAAATACCTTGCCTCCACACCTCCATTGCCCGCCCCCCCTCCCCCCCATGCACAAGACCTTTGCCTTCTTGTTCAAGAAAAAAAACCTTTTATTTTTTTACATTTGGCTTCCTGTCAAGGACAAAGTACTGCCCAGTCAAACAAAGGCCTGTCAAGGACGTCAAAAGTGCTGTTGGTAACATCGGGAGTTGCGTCCCTTGGATACCTCGTGGTTCACACCATGACGTCATCGAAGCAGCCGGGGAAGGAGTGGCAGGTAAGTGCAAAAATGAAATCTGTCTGTTCGACGATATGTTTCAGATCGCTGGGCCTCAACTTTCCAGGATTTTTTTTTTCCGCTGGGCGTTCTACACTTCCTGCGCTGGGAGCGCCACTTCCATATCTGTCTAAGACGACCGCGTATTGTTTTATCGTTTTTTGGAGAAATGCGGTCATCTTAGGCAGGTGGTCTTCTTGGAGACTGTCATTGTAATATGTGAAGCATGCTGACAAAATGGGTTACTTCTCGGATCCAAGCCTTAAGGAAATAGATGCTTCATGTTTATAGGTGAAGTTTTTCAAATTTATTAGTATGAAATAATAAAAGACAGGTTATAGATCTAGTTGAAGAATATATGGCATCGAAAGAAAATCTACGATTTGACCCTAATGTCGGATTTTTGGCCATTATATCTCCATTTGTGGATTGTGAGAAGTAACTCGTTTTGTCGGCACACCTCACATAAAATATGGAGAAGACTCAAAAGGAGGAAGAGTGGGAAGTGGTCGTTTGTACAGGTGATTGTCTAGGACAGCTAGGTGGTTGTTAGAGCAGGTGTTACCACCCGGGGCAGTGCCACGGAATGTAATGTCTTTAGGCCATTCCCAAAGGGGGAACATTTCTTGTTCAAGCATAGTAGATTTGTAAATGGGCTGACTCATGTCACGCTCATAACTGTGCCTGATCTACAATAGGGAACTGCTGCTTTTTCTTTCCTGTTCCTTACTATTGTCATTTTCCTCTACTTCTTTTGTATGTTTGTCACTCTCTTGTGACCTGCTATTTCCGGGGTGCCATGATTGTCGAAGCAGACCTTGTGCTGTTGAAGCTAGAGAGGTGAGCAGTCTAAGTCTGATTCCCTGTAAAGACTTCTCTCTTGACACCCACCCCTTGGCGTTCATATGACCTTATGCAGTTGCGAGCGCCATAAAACCATCTACTATAAAAAAAAAGAGCAGGTTTGACTGTACTTTCATAGTCTGATTCGAAAATGACTTTTGGTGGGAATCTCGGTCTTCTTTTCTCATTAATTATAATAATTCTTCTCAGGGTCGCTGTTTTTCAACAAAATAGACGCACTTCATTCTTTGTCTTTGCATTACGATCTGACTTTTGCACTGGGATGTGGCACTTATGTGACCTAATTGTGCTGCAAGTGCCGTAAAACTCTTACTAGTGGGTGGTTGGCGGGTGCTCTGGTGTGGTTTGCTTCTTCTTTACTATCAAATGTCTATCGTCCTTATCGCCCGTTCTTCTTTTTTATGTTTGTTACTCTCTTGCAACACCTCTAATCTTCTGGCGCTCATATGACCTTTTGCAGTTGCGAGCGCCGTAAAACCTCTTTTAAAAGTAAACTGTGATCAGTCTGGTGTATCAGATACAGTTGAACCCGCTGTAAGGGCTCCTTGTTTAAGACAATCACCTGTGCAAACATCCACTTTCATTTTCTCCCTTTGTGTCTTTTTTATATCATGACGACTCTGTGCATGATGTGTACATATTATATAGGACGGACACTTCTCTCTTCAACAATGGATGTTTGTTTTAGACAATTATTTTGGGTGGTTGGAGGGTGCTCTGGTGTGGTTTGCTCCTTCTTTCCTATCAAACGCCTGTTGTCCTTATCTCTCCTCCTTTTTTGTGTTTGTTACTCCCTTGTAACGCTTCTAATCTTCAGCACTTATATGACCTTACTGTGTTGCAAGTGCCTTAAAATCTTACGGAAAGAAAAGACAATTATTTTGACTGTACCGTGTAACTGCGTGGGTGGTTGATGGTGTGGTTTCTCCTTCTTTCTTATCAAACATCTATCGTTCTTATCTCTCTCCTCCTTTTGTCTGTTTGTAACTCTCTTGTAATACATAGGTCTAGTCTTCGGCACTTATATGACCTCAATGTGTTGCAAGTGCCGTAAAGCTCTTTCTAAAACTAAACACTGATCTGTCAAGTGGATCAGATACTGTTGAACTTTTTCTAACGGACACTTGTATTTATAAAGAAAGTCACCTGTACAAAGACCCACTTCTCCTC
>NW_004797271.1:46774-49090 GCF_000002075.1 Aplysia californica | reverse complement strand
CCCCCCACCCCTTTGTGTCTTTTAACCCTATCCGTACGTCGTGTTTTACCATCGTATCCATACGACGTGGGGAATTCTTTGCCACCACTTTCCAAAGAGGAAATTTACTCGTTAATCCAATCCGTAGGCTTTGCATAGCAGTCTGTCAAAATGATTTTTTTGAGAAATACTGAAAGTTTCAAAGAGATCTTTGTACTTGAAGTATTCTAAAATGTTAAGAATACAACCACGGGGTACAAAATGATCCCAGGGCGTACGGATAGGGTTAAATATAATGACACTATGTATGCTGTCCAGTATTAGACGGCCACTACTTCAACATCGAAACAATATGTGAGGCAGCGTGGTGGAATCAGGCTCTCGTCAAAATAATCAAAGTGAAGAAACTTGCATTATTGAACAGGTTTGTGGATTTTTATCAGATTTTTGTTTTTTGGCTCAACACCTTTCATGCCCATTAAAGAACTCATTTCTGTGTGGATGTTTCTGAAAAACGTTGATTAAAGACACAAGAGATGTAAATTTTCAGTTACCACGAACTCTTAAGCTAAGGAAATAACGAATCTTTGGCGGCCATTTTCTCACTAATTTTACCTCTGAAAACAGGTAACCCCCACCTCCTTCATTCTCAAATATCTCGACTTGTATTTAAGATAAACGGATATTTTTTTTCCATCCAAATAAAGACAAGTGAACAAGCTTTAAGATGATACCAATAACTCCACATGCCCAAAAATTGACGAGAGCCTGATTCCACCACGATGCCTCACATATGGAGTTTGTTCTTGGGGAAGTCAGTGAAGTCACTGTCTGCCCATAGAGAAAGATATCCAGGGCGTTGGTGAAGCACCGTAAACCTCGTTGGTGTCTTGATGGTTTACGGAGTAGGTGGCTTTGGTTTGAATCCCCGACAGGTCGTTTTGAACTTGGGTTGTTTTCGGGAGTTTTTACAGCTTTCCACCCTCAATTTGTGAGGCTTGCTGACAAAATGAGCCATATTCTTTAACTATAACATGCCTGTTTTATTCCATAAGCCCTACTAATAAATCATTAAAAAACTTCAGCTATAAGCGTGATAGGTCTATATCTTTTTCCATATAAGTTTTGAATCCGAGAAGTAACTCATTTTGTCAGCACGCTCTACATTTGGATCAGTCTTATCAGAGAAGATGCCGTATTTTCTATTTGCGTTTTGCATACGTCCAGAACCGCAGCACCAGACGACCTCACGATAACAACGGCCCACTTCCTGTCATGACTGTCTGAACGACGAATTATTTACTTCTTCGTATACAGCGCAATATTCATCACTGTGTGCTGCCCCCCCCCCCCCCCCCCCAAAAAAAAAAAAAAAAAAGTGTACGGAAAATTTCTGGAATCCAAAATTTCTTGGGGGGAAAATGTAGGATATAGGCCAAGTATTTTTGACTGGGAAAAATGTGGTCGGTTCTGAGAGCTCAAGTCAAGGATCTCAATTGAAGCATTACAGATCATGACACGGCAGAAAAATAAGAAGGAAGAAAAAAAAAAATCATAGATTAGCTTTTGCTGCTGCCAGTCGTTTCCTGGTTCATACTTTCTTTCTCTTTTGCCTTGTGACTCGGGAAATCGTTTAATTCATTCACTTTTATCTCTCATTTGTCCATTAACATTTTATTTGTTTATTTGCTTAACTGTCCATAAATTAAATTGGTCTCGTGCATGATAACAGTGAGAGGAAATGAAGAAAATCAGGTTTAAAAGAGATCCTATCCACCTTCCACCCCCTCCCCTCATAGAAAGAAAACGCCAACAAATCAATAAAAAGAATATAGTAAAGCAAAAAAGCCTCCTCAGCCCCCACAACTACCCCCACCCCATCCCTCCACCAAACCCCATCCACGCCCCCCCCCCAAAAAAACAAAAAACAACAACAAAAATAACACAAAAAATCATTACAAAACAAAAATCCTACTTCCAAAACATTTTATAAAAAATCCATTAACACGTGAAAAAAAGTTCATAATTTATATAATTTGTTGCTTTGAGGCTGAATCGTGGAACTGTTGTCAGTGTTGAAAAGTGTTGGACTTTGGCCTGCCTCAGTATTGATGAAAGAAAGAGAAAAGGGGTTTCTTTTTCATCGCTCGGGATCATGAGTGTAGTTACCTAATCGTGAGACAGATCAATTTCATTCCGCACCGCGGTATGTCGAAGCTCTGGGTGGCAGGGAGAGATCGAGACAAGACAAAAGTAAATAAGACGCATGTGTGTATTATGTGTGTGTGTAGTTACTGGTGATAAAACTTTTCTGATCTGAAAGGGGAAGGAGGGGGG
>NW_004797271.1:43381-44644 GCF_000002075.1 Aplysia californica | reverse complement strand
TGTACAAACTTCACCTATAAAGTTGATGTATCAATGTCCATAAGGCTAAAATCGGAGAAGTAACTCATTTTGTCAGCGCACCTCACATTAAATATTTGATAAGGACTCTGAAATTATCTTACGATTTTGATAGAGCAGATAGAACATTCGGTTTCTGATCTCATGGTCTTAATTAGTTACTCAAAGCGGCCAAAAATGTCAGATAGAACTTTTTACTTCTAAGGTAGCGACTGTCACCGTCACTGAGCCGACTTTTAAACACATTGTGTATTCGACTACCAACAGATCATCATCTTCATCCAGTGTCATGTCTGCGGCAGACATCGGCGATCATGGTTTTCCTCCATTCATTCCTTTGCTCGGATGCTCTTAACCCTATCCGTACGCCCTGGGGTCATGTTGTACCCCGTTGGTTGTATTGTTCATATTTTAGAATGCATCTAGTGCTAAGATCTCTTTGAGACTTTCAGTGTTTCTCAAAAAATCGTTTTAACAGACTGCTGTGCAAAGCGTGCAGATTGGATTAACGAGTAAATATCCTCTTTGGAAAATGGTGGCCCTGAATTCCCCACGTCGTATGGATGCGATAATAAAACACGACGTACGGATAAGATTAAAAAAGCTACGTTCCCCTGATCATTCCACGTTACCCATTTGTTTAGGTTTCCTAAGTTGGTTGCTCTGGGCAAACCCCTGCCTCGTTTGCCTTCAATTTTGCCTGTGAGAGCTAGACGTAATCCTAAGTGACCGGCAGCGTCACTGAGCCAACTGCTTCGAGATTCCATGTCGTGTATTCGACTACCTTTGCCTCGTTTGCCTTCAATTTGGCCTGTGAGAGCTAGGTTGTACCAGAGAGTTTACAGTAATATATTACTGTAAACCCTCTCTGGTTGTACTTCTGGGGTAGCCGCAGCGTCACTGAGCCAACTGCTTCGAGACTCCATGTCGTGTATTCGACTACGCATCGGCAGATAGAACTTTGTGATTCTGAGGAATCGTATAATTGTCGCCCCCGCGGCCCCGCCCTTTCTTCTTATCTGAGGAGCAGAGTCAGTTGGCGCTGTCAAGTTTTCCAGCAACAGCAGCGACAGCAACAACAGCAGCAGCAGGAGGAGGAGGAGGAGCCATCGTCAGCCCGTGCACGCACGGGGAGGATGAGCGTGGAAAGATTTTGGGGATTTTTCGGAGGTGTGGCGGGTGTCGCTGGTCCCGTTGGTGGTCTTGTAACGTTGGTGTGGTAGGTGGAGGAGGAAGATGGTGGTG
>NW_004797271.1:40190-41337 GCF_000002075.1 Aplysia californica | reverse complement strand
GATCGTTTTGTTTGAATTGTGAGGCATCGTGGAGAAATCGGGCGCTCGTCAAAATAATAAAATCGAACAAAAAACCCCCCAAAAACCCAAGGCATTTTCCCTGAAGTTTGGCAATTTTAATCAAATTGATGTATTTTTTGGCCCAACACCTTTTATGTCCATGCAGAACAGATTTGCATGAGAATTTTTTTTACACTTGTTGATTAATTAATTAAACTATGTAGATTTTCAGTTTTCAAGAACTTTCAAGCTGTACAAGTTACAGAATTTTGGCGGCCTTTTTCTCGAATATTTTACCTCTAGTAAAACCATGATGCTACGCCCACAATATTCAATCGCAAATATTTCGTCTTTTATTCAAGATAAATGGGTGTTGTTTATGTTAAAATAGAAAGCAAGGCAAAATGAATAAGCTTTCAAATGCTACCAATAATTCCACATGCCCTAAAATTGACGAGCGTCTGATTCCACCACGCAGTGACACCATTGTTTGAGACAGTGTCTGCTGCCGTGCCTGCCTGCCTGCCTGTCTCCTTGCTGCTGCTGCTACGACAGCAGCTGTAGTCTCGTGGTCCGGCCTGAGGAAGCCAGTTGCTTTCCCATGGAAATTTTCCATCATCTTCTCTTCTGCTGTCTGTCAGCTGCTAGAGGTGGGCAAAATCCGGATAAATATTCGGAAAATCGGATAATCCTCAATAAGCACATTATCCGAATTCAGACTCTCTTTCCTGTCCCGTTTGCTGAAGTGGGTGAAGTAGTGATAACCCGTTTGTCAAAGTGATTCTAACCTTTTTGCCGAATCGGTTCATAGCATATTATTTACCGAAGAGGTTCACTAACATTATTATTCGGACTTTGCTAAAGCGACTACTCTGTTTCCTGGTCGCTTTGTGTAAGCAAGCCCTCCCAGGCCACTCCAGTTTGCCATTCCTTTCTCCTTACTTTCTTCTCTGATCTGTGTGATATATATAATATTGATGTCTAGAGCCCTCCTCTGTCTGTCTGTCAGGCTGCCAGTCTGTTGGTCTGTCTGTCTTTTCTCTTTCATGCCCACATAAACTCGGGCGCTCACCCACACGCATAAAAACACCCTCACACGCTCACGCATGTACATAAACACACACATACACGCACGCACACACACACA
>NW_004797271.1:37819-40090 GCF_000002075.1 Aplysia californica | reverse complement strand
ATGATGATGATGATAATGATGATGATGATGGTGATGATGATGATGATAATGATGATGATGATGATGATGATGAGCTAGTATTTTGTATTAAACAGGCGGACAGAGCCATCTGTGTTTATAATGACTAGAGCTGCTGTATGACATTTTGAACGATAAGCAACTTGCCTTATCCATCGCCATCCCTGTTACCCACTATAGCCAAAGAATTCTCATGTTTCGTTTTCCATTCCAATTTCGTCCACGGAATCATCGTTATGATGTACACATGGGAGGTAAAGACATCATCTTTCACGGTGGACGCGTAAATGTTTTTAGCACAAGTATCATTCACTTATCTACGAAATGGTTACAGAGCAGAAATCCTCGTTTAGGATCAAAGATAACAAGTGTTGATAAGTAGCAGAGGAGAAAATAATATATTGGCGTTTTTCAAAACGATCTGCGTATTTTCATATTTTTTAAACATTGATACTTGAAACACGCATTTCCGTTTCCCTCAAAAACCGTTTTCTGTAAGTGTGATCGTTTGTTGGATTTTTTACAAGAGCTTCCAACACGTGTGTAACGTTTCTGAGAACTCAAAATGATAGCCTAATGGAATGCCTTGAGAGCCTGGGAGAAAAAATGAGTTTAGATGTCTTGGAATAGATTTCATATTCCTTACATTCGTACACTTACACTCCCCCCCCCTTATATGAACTAATGCACTTGCAAGCGTGGTAAACCTCATATGAAACTAAACTAACACGCACACACAAACACACAAACACATCCTCACACACACACACACATACACACACACACACACACACACACACACACTCCCCTCTCTACCCAAACACCCCCCCCCTCCCCCACACTGTTACCACACATAGTTTCAATAACATGGTATCTCATGATTACGCCACAGCATCTGCCACCGTTGGGCCGTCGACCCGTCTGTCTTCTGAGTCACCCGGGGTGTGTGTGTGGGGGGAGGTCGTGCGGTTACCTGGTCCTTACCTAACTCTTTGTTTGTTTTTGTAAGTGTTTTTACGGCGCTCGCAAATGCATAAGGTCATATGAGCGCGCGGGACACATTAAACTTTTTCAGTTGGTAGGAAATTTTGAATTTTGCCCGGGTGGCAGCCGAAGCCTACTTTTATCGATTTTAGACTACAAGGGATCTTTAACGTGCGCAACTTGCACATGTACGGGCCTTCCGAGATTTTTCGCCCTTGTCCGAGAAGGCTAGGTGTAGATCTGGGGCAAAGGAGATGAGGGAGTGGGGGCAGAAAGAGGTGACGAAAGCAGACGACAGAACATTGCTAGAGAGCAGGAAAGGAGGTGAAAGGAGACAAATTTAGAGAAGAAAATTTTTCGGTCACTTCCCGGATTCGAACCTGGGACCTTTTGAATGAGAGGCCAACTCCTTAACCTCTAGGCCACGAGAGCCCCCCCCCTACCTAACTCTGGTGGTCGCGTTTGTCTGTCTTTGTATGTTGAGAGGTCACTGCGCTGTTGATAAACTCATCATTGTAAAATGTGAGGCATCGTAGTGAAACCAGGCACTCGTCAAAAGAAGGAAATGTGGGTTGTTGGCGGGTGCTCTGTTGTGGTTTGTTGCTTCTTCTTTCCTATCAAACACCAATCGACCTTATCTCCCCTCCTTCTTTTTTATGTTTGATACTCTCTTGTAACACCTCTAATCTTCTGACGCTCATATGACCTTATGCAGTTGCGAGCGCCGTAAAACTAAATCTTCTACTTCTCTACTTCTAAAAATAATGAAATCAAAGAAATCGGCATCCCCCCCCTCCAGTCTGGCAAATTTTTCAAATTGAATTTTTATTTTTTGGCGCAGCACCATTTATGTTCATATGACGACACATTTTCATGTGAATTTTACTGAAAAACCGTGATTAATGATTAATGGCACAAAATTTGTAAATTTTCAGCTTTCAAGAACTCTCAAGCTATTGAGGTTACCAAACTTAAGCGGCCATTTTCTCGCCAATTTTTCCTCTGAAACTGAACGACCCCCACCTCTTTCAATCTCAAATATACTGCTGACAAATATACTGCTGAATCCTACAGGAGAAACAACACCAATCAGCTTCTTACCAAAAGAAACCACTCCAGAACCACCAATACTGCTGAGTGAAACCCAACATGTTATAGAGAAAAGCCCCACAACCAAAGCGTCAGGCGTCGATAACATCACAGCAGAAGAGATCAAGTTATGCGGCCAATATCTCGTCTTCTTTCCAAGATAGTTGAAACAACCCCCCC
>NW_004797271.1:34232-35688 GCF_000002075.1 Aplysia californica | reverse complement strand
GAAGGAAGTTTAGGGGAAGGGAGGGGGAGGGGGTTGTGTAAATCCCAAGATGAGTAGTCTATATATATATATTTGTTTTAAAAAAAACAAATAAAACAAAACAAACCCCAAACTACCTCAAAGCAGACTTTGTGCTGTTGAAGCTAGAGAGGTGAGCTGAGTAAGTCTGATTCCCTGTAAGGGCTTTTCTGTTGACACCCGCCCCTTGGAGCTCATATGACCGTATGCAGTTGAGAGCAACCGTAAAAACCTCTACTAAAGAAAACAAAAAAACTACCTCATTCTTTCTGCTTTGATGTTGTATCCCCTTCTCCGCCTATTTAAACACACAAACACATACACAAACAAACAAACTACCTCATTCTTTCTGCTTGGATGTTGTATCCCCTTCTCCGCCTATTTAAACACACAAACACATAAACAAACAAACAAACTACCTCATTCTTTCTGCTTGGATGTTGTATCCCCCTCTCCGCCTATTTAAACACACAAACACATACACAAACAAACAAACTACCCCATTCTTTCTGCTGGGATGTTGTATCCCCCTCTCCGCCTATTTAAACACACACACACACACACACACACACACACACACACAAACAAACAAACTATCCCATTCTTTCTGCTTGGATGTTGTATCCCCCTCTCCGCCTATTCAAACACACAAACACATACACAAACAAACAAACTACCCCATTCTTTCTGCTGGGATGTTGTATCCCCCTCTCCGCCTATACAGGCCCAGACAGGCTAGGTCGAAGTTGTCTGCGCCCTCTTAATGCTCTAACTAAACACGGAAGCATGCCAGTTTGTCACAGGCCCACGGCCCCGCCTCGACTGTGCCCTGCTTGATGGAAGTTATCACTGACACTCCTCCCCCCTCCAAAAAAAAAAAAAAAAAAAAAAAGTAAATGAATGATTGATTGATAGTATGAATTGAATTTTATTTTTCAACTGTTTTTAACGAAAGAACATTCGTTGTTGAAATTTTACAGAGTAATTTGCTTTGATTTGCGTACAAAAAAGAAGAAATATTGAACAACACAAGCTGGATTGATATTGAAGAGGGACTATCTCTACACCACCAATTTGAAGGTGGAGAATAAAAAACCCAACTTAAGTTACGACTACATGTACTGTGTTAAAGTGCTGGAATTATGACTGTCATCAATACTCAAATGTGAAGCGTGCTGACATGAGTTACTTCTCGGATTCAAAACTTATATATGGAAAAAGATATAGATCTGTCACGCTTATATGTGAAGTTTTTTAATGATTTATTAGTAGGGCTTATGGAATAAAACAGGCATGTTATAGTTAAAGAATATGGCATTAATTTAAAAAAAAAATTATTTCTACAAATTTGACCCTTGTGTCGATTTTTGGCCAATATCTCCATTTTGTGGATTGCGAGAAGTGACTCATTTTGTCAGCAAGCCTCACAAATACTTAA
>NW_004797271.1:26187-34106 GCF_000002075.1 Aplysia californica | reverse complement strand
CCCCCAATCACATGTATTGCAATCGGTTACAGTTCCACAGTATGTAGCAACTTTATTAAACTTAAACGATGAGTAAGATTCTCGTTGCACCAAAAAAACCAAAAGAACAACAACAACAACCCCCAAACCAAACCAAACAACCCCAACAGTAAACAGACAAAAAGCCGACAACAAAAACAACAACAAAAAACAACAACAAAAAACAACAACCAGCAAACAAATAAACAAATAAACAAACAAATAAACAAACAAACACGAATGCATATCAAGAATACTCAAATGAAAAACAAAGTACTTATACACTGTATACATTAATTTGGATATGTTCACGTGGGAAAAAGTCCCAAGGTTTTTAAACACTGTATTTATTCATAACGAACGTAAGTATTGCCTTTTTTTTATACAATGTATTTTGTTTGTGTCTATTTTTGGTAACACTTTTACGTCTGACTTGCGCATGTGTCTTAATCTGGTTGAATCTGGATTTGGGCTGCCAACACCAGCTCGCACAACAGACATTGCACACGATTTCTGCCCGTGGGCATGATCGCCTGCAGTTGGAGGTAAAGGACCTCTATAGCACTCCCTGGAGGTCAAAAACAGATTTTTGGAGGTCATAATACGGTGCAGACTCGGTTGTCAATGTGCCAGCTTGCACAAAGCCGTCTGTGTCGACCTGTGTACACTCACTTCAAAACCCCCACGCCACGACTGTTCGCGATCGTTTTTTCTAAAAACTTTCCCTCCCCTCCACCTCACTATCGCGACCAACCTCTAGCGTGATTTTTATCTAGCGATAGGGAAACCAGCTATGGCTTTTTCCATCGGGGCATGCTCTCTCTCTCTCCCTCTCTCTCTGGCTCTCTCTTTGGAGGTTAGAGACCCCGAAGGACGCTGGGGGGTCAAATGCAGAAATTTGGAGGTCACAAGTAAGCAGACTTGGTTTAGTAATGATACAGCTGGTCTGACCCAACGGACGCGTGACAGTTTGGGCAAGGTCAGGATCTCTGCCGTTAGGAAACTGCGCAGTAGAATCTATCTCTCCTGGGGGTTGCTTGCTGAAGTCTTTTAGTGTTGGTGGAAGGCTGCCATGTGTCATCTGCGCAGACTCCACATATTAATTTGTGGGCACATTTATTCTTCTTTTTTTTTTAGTAGAGAAAAGGGGGGGGGGGGAAGGTTGTGAGTGATAGCGATGTTTATGTAAAACACGAAAAGAAAAAAAAAAGAATAAAGAAAAAGAGGTCTCATGGTTGGTTTTAAAATTGAAATATTTACCCCCTTGGTGTTTTCTTCACTCAGAAATCGATGTACAGAAAAGTGGGAAGACATGGAATAACATCAAGAGGCTAGGCCAGAATAGAGAAAGGTGGAAGGTGTTTGTCCGTGGCCTATACCCTGGTGCAGGGTGAGAAAGGCAATGATGATGATGTTTTCTTCACCGATCACAATTTTGGTTATTTTTGTAAGCGGACTTTGTTCTTGCCTGTCATGCAGGGCCTACCCGGGCTGAGAGGGATACGGGGTCCAAGCGGAAATACTTAAGTGAGGTGCTCGATAAAAAAATCTTTCACACAAAGGAATCGAACTCGGGTGTTATTCGTTTTGTGCTTAATTAACGTCTATACCGCAGACCCTGGTGTATAGAGTTTGTCTTAATAAATAACAATAATACTATTGTGGCGTCGGTGGCCTAGTGGTTAGGCTCTCGGACTCGCAACCGTAAGGTCATGGGTTCGAATCCCGTCAAGGGCCCGACGTTGTGTCCTTGGGAAAGGCACTTTACACGAATTTTCCTCACTTCACCCATGTGGGAATGGGTACCCGGCTATAGACAGCGAAAGATCTTGTCAGTTTGTTAGTGTTTGAGCGCTTAATCGGTTGCTCGCACTGTATGCTTCCCGGGAAGCTGAGCATGTTTCGGAGTGTTCTATGGTCTGCTGGGGTAATAATATAGTGTAAAGCGCATAGAGCCTGCTGCTGAGCGGGGATATGCGCTATACAAATGCTATCTATTATTATTATTATTATTATTATTATTATTATTATTATTATTATTATTATTATTACTATTATTATTATTATTATTATTATTATTATTATTATTATTATTATTATTATTATTATTATTATTATTATTACTAATAAATTACACCTTTGTTTGTCCCGAAAGAGTGCTTTGGTTTATAATGGCAACATGCATTTACACTCATGAATACGTAATTATAAATACGTACATCCATAAATACATGCATTGATACATGCATAAATGCATACATAAATACATGCATAAATACACAATATTACACAATTGGTCATTTTTAAGAACAAGGGGGCTATCCCGAAAAATGCTGTTTTGAGAAAATCGAAGTTCAAGTTTTTGCCCCTTGTTCAGTTTCTTTAAAAGACAAGGAGAGTTTTTTTCTCTATAACCAAACAAATATACACCACAATAAAAACCAAATTTCTCCTATAGGTAGGGCAGCCCACCTTTGGTGCAGGTCGAGATTTCTGGAACCCCCCGAAATTTGGGTTAGCCCGCTTGTCCTTAAAAGAGACCATTTAATACATAACAGTTTACAACCATGCCACTGTCGGTCGCCACTTGCAGTGCCCTGTATTTTGAGCTAGGGTTGTCGTGTCTTGCTCAAGGACACACCCGTGACCACCCATCTGATCCCCGTGTCACCGACACTGGCTTGACATTACTTGAGTCTGAATATACTACTCTCTAAGCCACTGGTTCTTTCTCTTAATGCACACAGGGTTTCTGAACATGGAATGAAATGTTTTGCGACAGAGGGCACTTTAGTTTTGCTGTGGTTTTATTTAATAGAAGTTTTACGGTACTTTCGATACTTTAGGATCATATGATGCCGAAGATTAGAGCTACAAGGCTGTTGGTTGGAGGACGCCAGTGTCAGGTCCTACTTCGTTACTTCCCCCTTTGTCGTTTCTGTCCGCCTGTCTTACTTTTCCCCAACACTAAATGATCGTTATTGTGTCGATGTACTTCTATTTACTCGAACAACCCCCCCCCCCCAAGTGATACAAGAAGGGAGGAGGGGTCAACATTTAATTTAGCTCAATACATGGAAACCATGTTCATAAAAGAAAAAGTAAAGTTTTGTTTGATTAAAGAGGAGCTCACTGACACGATGACGAGCTGTCAGTGCAAGACTGAGAAACAGAAACAACATGGGTGAATAACAAAACGACCTCTCCTCCCCAATTTAAATTTTAAAAAATATATTTATATATTATTTATTTATTCAGGAGGGAGCTGTTTTTACCTTGCCTGTCAAGGCTTTAACCGAACTGAGAGGAATACAACGTCCCAGCTGGCAGAAAGTCTGAGATTAAACCCAGACAGTCTTCCCACACGGGAATCATACACTTGTCTTCTGTGTCCTCTGTGTCTTCTGTGTCTTCTGTGTCCTCTGTGTCCTCTGTGTCTTCTGTGTCCTCTGTGTCTTCTGTGTCCTCTGTGTCTTCTGTGTCCTCTGTGTCTTCTGTGTCTTCTGTGTCTTCTGTGTCTTCTGTGTCTTCTGTGTCTTCTGTGTCTTCCGTGTCTTCCGTGTCTTCTGTGTCTTCCGTGTCTTCTGTGTCTTCTGTGTCCTCTGTGTCTTCTGTGTCTTCTGTGTCTTCTGTGTCTTCTGATTGGGACGACGATGCCCCTCGCCGTTATTGTGGCGTTTGTAGTTTTCTCTATAACCAAACAAAGGTACGCACTAATGAAACTAAACTTCTCCTATAGGTAGGGCAATGCCCACTTTTGGTGTAAGACAAGATTTCTGGAAACCCCCGAAATCATAATAATAATAATAAATGACATTTATATAGAGCTCAACCCGGATTAAAGTACACAGATTCTGAGCGCTTTACAATACAGTACAACGTACAACAGTAACATGAAACGTTGTGTTCTGACTAAAGAAAATTATTCCAAATATCCATCTTATTAATTTAAAAACTGAATCGACTTCAGCTGACATTTGAATGAATCAAAAGATTTGATCTTTCTCAAAGTACTTGGTAAAGCATTCCAGATCTTGGGGCCTTGGTGTTCAAATGCCCTTTCACCCATTGTTTTAAGTTTCATAGATGGCAAAATAAATTTATTTTTGTCAGCTGATGACCTTAAACTGGGAGTTGGAATGTACAGTCTTAACAGATTTGATAAATATGATTGTGCATTATCTTTCAAACAATTGTGATATAGGGTGGCCAACTTAGCCAATGCGACGTTCGTAAAAGAGGTTTAGCAGAGTTTGGGTTAGCCCGCTTGTCCTTAAAAGCGACCATATTTTTCATTACACGACGTGCCTCTGTCTGTCAATGCCTAATAATATGATTGAGAGGAATACAACGTCCGAGCTAGCAAAAAGACTGGAGATATTTGACAAAAACTCTCCCCATACGGGAAGCGAACTAAGATTTTCTTCATGCGATGTCGAGGCGCCTAACCGTTACTTCTCGAGACACTAGTACTACCTTTGCGCACTTTCTAAAGTCACAAGGACCGAGCATTGCCCCCTCTCGCCACGTTTTAGTTTTAGTTAAAAAAAAAATATAGCAATGATAAAGTTTACCTTTAATAAAGTGTTTCGCTAGACCTTGCAGAAAAAAGAAAACCTTCCATTATATCGGATTGCTTGCGGATTTTCCCCGGTTTTGGGGGCCAAGTTGAAGAGATAAAACACAACACTTAACGCTTTATATGTCACGATTTATCTGGGGGCTCTCGTGGCCTAGAGGTCAAGGTGTTCGCCACTTATTCATTAGGTCCCGGGTTCGAATCCGGATAGGGTCGGAAAAATTTCATCTCTATAATTTTCTCCTTTCACATACTTCCCTGCTCTCTAACAATGTTCTGTCTTCTGCTTTCGTCCCCACTTTCTGCCCCCACCCCTCACCTCCTTTACCCCCACCTCTGGGCTCCTGACTCTTTCTTCAGCTGTTTTACTGCTTCTCCTTGGCTCGTTCTTACTCCTGTCTTTCAGCCACACCCCTGATCTTATTGGTAGGTGGGATCCAACACCTAGCTTTCTCAGACAATGACGAAAAACCTTGGAGGTCCCATTTGCAAGTCGTGCGCGTTAAAGATCCCTTGGTGGTCCAAAATTGATCCACTCAGGCAAAATTCTAAATTTCCTACCAACTGAAAATGTTTGCTGTGTCCCGCACTCTCATATGGCCGTATGCAGTTGCCAGCGCCGT
This sequence comes from Aplysia californica, assembly GCF_000002075.1. Classification (NCBI taxonomy): domain Eukaryota; kingdom Metazoa; phylum Mollusca; class Gastropoda; order Aplysiida; family Aplysiidae; genus Aplysia; species Aplysia californica. The sequence goes on along the minus strand of NW_004797271.1, from coordinate 28,886 downwards.
AAAACACTTACCAAAAAAAACAAACAAAAACGATTTATCAGCATGATGGTGATCATGATGTTGTTTATGAAAGCAGTGGGTGGTGCGGGAAATACCATAGAAAAAGTTGGTAGAGTGAACAGGACTGTCCCCGTGGTTTTATGCACCCCGCATAATTTAGCAAAATTTGATCATTTTTTTGCATAATTTCTGATTATTTTCCTTTATCATTCTTTGTTAAAATTAACAGAATCGCATAATTTCACATTTTTGGGCTCAGTTTGCGTAATTTCAGAATTTTTCTTGCATAAAACGACGGGGACAGACAGGAAGTGAACTAAATCTCTTCCTTGTCCCACTTTCCCCTTGGGTGGTGACGGATGCTCTCGTAGGTTTTCCTCCTTCTTTCCCTATCAGACAACTGTTGTCCTTTTATCTCTCTTGCTCCGCCTTTTTTGTGTTTGTTACTCTCTTGTAACACTTGTAATCTTTTCCATATTATTATGTGACCACCCCCCGAGGCGGTGCCACTGACTGAAGTGTCTTTAGGCCATTCCCAAAGGGGGGACATTTCTTGTTCATGCACAGCAGAATTGTAAATGGGCTGATTCATCAATGTCATGCTCAATACTGTGCCTGATCTACAACAGGGAACTGCTGCTTTTTCTTTCCTAATCCTTATTATTGTCAATTTCCTCTAGATCTCTGCTTCTTTTGTATGTTTTTCATACTCTTGTTACCCACTTTTTCCGGGGTGCCTTGATAGTAGAGGTGGGCAAAATCCGGATAAGTTATCCGTATAACCGGATAATTGTCAATGAAACATTGTCCGATTTCAGACTCTTCTCCCTTTCCTGACCCGTTTGTCGAAGTGGTTCTGACCCATTTGCCGAATCGATTCTTATCATATTATTTGCTGAAGAGGTGTACTAACATATTATCCTTACTTTTGATAAAGCGACTCCTTGCCCAGCTCTACTTGATAGTCGAAGCAGACCTTGTGCTGCTGAAGCTAGACAGGTGAGCAGAGTAAGTCTGATTCCCTGTGCGGACTTTTCTGTTGACATCCACCCCTTGGCGCTCATATGACCTTATGCAGTTGTGAGCGCCGAAAAACCTCTAGTAAAACAAAACGAACAATTTATGTGACCTTATTGGGTTGCAAGTTCTGTAAAACTCTTATCAAACAAACACTCTCTTGCGCTCATATGACCTTATGCAGTTGCGAGCGCCGTAAAACCCTATACTACTACTACTACTAAACACTCTCTTTCCACTCTTACTTCTTTCCTTGCTAGGAGGTTCGGTGGCTGTGGGGTTCCAAGGTTTGACTTGAACTCATTCAAGTTGCTGACGCTTGTTCTGGTTGTTTGGCGGCGCTTTGTCGGGCAGTTTTCCGTTCTTCATACTCTTTAATTTGTAATTTTGTAAAGTGTTTTACGGCGCTCGCAACTGCATAAGGTTATATGAGCGCGCGGGACACACTTAATATATTCAGTTGGTAGGAAATTTGGAATTTTGCCCGGGTGGCGGCCGAAGCCTACTCTTATCGATTTTAGACCACCAAGGGATCTTTAACGTGCGCAACTTGCTCACGGGTCCTCCGAGATTTTTCGCCCTTGTCCGAGAAGGCTAGGTGTAGATCTTTCCTACAAGAAGATGCTCTTTTCCGATTCTGTTTTTTCTTTCCCTGAAACCTTGAAACTTGGGAGTTTTTCCATACCCTCTTTAACCGTACCATAAATAAGAATCAAGCCGTGCTGTGAATGCAACCAGTTTGTGTTTCGTAAGCTCATATGGTCGCTTGTAAGCACAAGGCAAGAGGGCTATCCCGGAAAAAGCTGTTGTGGGAAAATCGAAGGTAACGTTTTTGCTTCTTGTTCAGTTTCTTTACGGGGTTATGTACACGATACGAGGAATTTTCTAGATCTAGGGGTTTGGCTTTCTATCAATTTTTAAAGGTGATATTGGCTAATTGTAGACTAATTAGAAGAATCATGACGGAATTTGTCGAGTTTTATGAAAAAGTTGGTTTCTATGGCGGCCATCTTGGATTTTTGGTCATGTTGCGGGGGAAATCGTTTTCCTCAGAAAATATTAAAATTCAAACCCCAAACTTTGCACACATATTAACAAACAAATTATCTGTGATCATAGGCTTTGATTTTTTTCCTATCATTAAAAACAACAAAAATATTGATATATCACTGAACCTGCACCGAAAGAAACGAGTACGGTGTGAAAAAATCAGGAATATTAAAAAAAGTAATCACTTTTTCACAAAATCCCCGCCTATGATCACAGAACTTTTTATACAGCATCTGTGTGCCAAATTTCAAACATATAGCTTAGTTTAGTTTCACTGGTGTGTATATTTGTGTGGTTATAGAGAAAACTCTCCTAGTCTTTTTAAAGAATCTGAACAAGGAACAAAAACTTTACCTTCGATTTTCTCAAAACAGCCTTTTTCGGGATAGATCTAGCCCCCTTGTGCTTAAAAGGGGCCAATTGCAATTGCAGTGTTGCAGTTAGTTAGTAGTCCTTATCGTTAAGTGCGAGGGGCACACATTTTCTGGTGACCTGCCCTCCTTTGTCGAGTCGACGAGGAAATGTGACCCACTTAACTCCTGAATACGACCTCCTCAATGCCCCCTACAATGCACGCTAGTGCACACACAAGCTCACACACACATAAGCACACACACACACACACACACACA
>NW_004797271.1:22525-23713 GCF_000002075.1 Aplysia californica | reverse complement strand
GAGAGAGAGAGAGAGAGAGAGAGAGAGAGAGAGATGTTTTGTTTTGGTCAGTGTTTTACAGCGCTCGTAACTGCATAAGGTCATACTACATGTAGCGCGCGGAGCACGTTAAACATTTTAAAAATTTTGCCCAGGTTTCGGCCGAAGCCTACTCTTATCGATTTTGGACCACTAAGGGAACTTTAACGTGTGCAACTTACACACGGGACCTCTATGATTTTTTGCCCCTGTCAGGCTCGGTGTTAGATCTTACCTACCCTAGGATCAGGGGTGTGGCTGAAAGACAGCAGTAAGAAAAAGCCAAGGAGTAGCAGAAGAAAGGTTGCAGACAGAGTCAGGATCCCAGAGGAGGGGGCAAAGGAGATAGTGGGGGGCAGAAAGTGGAGACGAAAGCAGACGGCTAACGTTGGTAGAGAGCAGGAAAATGAGTGGAAGGAGTACATTCTAGAGAAAAAAAATTTTCCTTCGCAGTCAGATTTCGAACCTGGGACCTATTGAATGAGAGGTGCACACTGTGATCTCTAGACCACGAGAGGCTCTAGCAGAAAGAGAGAGAGAGAGAGAGAGAGAGAGAGAGAGAGAGAGAGATAGAGAGATAGAGAGATAGAGAGAGAGAGAGATAGAGAGCTGGGGGGAGGGGGGTAGAAATGGAATGAGGGGTGGGAATGTGAGTAGAAGAAAAACTGGGAGCAACAGAGTCATGACAGCGGGTGGTTGGCGGGTGCTCTGGTGTGGTTTGCTTCTTCTTTCCTATCAAACATCTATCGTCTTCATCTCCCCTCCTTCTTTTTTTGTGATTGTTACTCTCTTGTAACACCTCTAATCTTCGCCACTTATATGACCTTATTGTGTTACAGGCGCCGCAAAACTCTTACTAAAACCTAAAACTAAGAGTCCCGGCGGAACTTAGACTACTTTTCTTTAGTGTTCTTTCCTTTCCTTTCCTTGCGTTGAACCACTTTGCGATGAACTGCCTTATGCAATAGAATGTGCTTTCCTTATCAGTAGTAATAGATATTACCGTGAAGTAGCCTAGGTAGCCTACAAGTGTCAGATGTCAAGTATTGAACGACTTTTCTTTTCCTGTAATCTCTTCTTGTTTCTTTGAGACTGTGGATCATCAACTGTTCCACTGCACAGCCCTAAATGACATCAGAGCTACCCTTCTCCCTCCGAGACCTAACATTG
>NW_004797271.1:21290-22425 GCF_000002075.1 Aplysia californica | reverse complement strand
TGGGAGGTTTTTATCTTCCGTCACTGTTGAGGCCGCAGAAAATAGCAGTGACTGTAAATGTCTGTTCTGGAGTTTTGAGAAAATTTTAAGGGAAGTCTCGGAAGCCTTACTATTCTTACTATTGTCATTTATCCTCTACTGCTTTTGTATGTTTGTCACTCACTTGTGACCTGTTATTTCCGGGGTGCCTTGATAGTCGAAGCAGACTTTGTGCTGTTGAAGCTAGGGAGGTGAAGAGAGTAAGTCCGATTCCCTATAAGGACTTCGCTGTTGACACCCACCCCCTGACGCTCATATGACCTTATGCAGTTGCGAGCGCCGTAAAACCCTCTACAAAAAAAAAAAATCAAACTAAAGACGAAGATGAAGAAGACAGTGGAGAAGAACGAGTAAGGTAAAAGAGGGAGAGGAAGAGATTACAACACTGTCACATCTTTATCAGCAGTTCCAAAGTAGGACAGAAGCGCAAACAGTGGCTTTCCAAGTTCTTATCTCTCCTACTTCTGTTCTTTGTATGTTATTCTCTAGTAACACCTGGTCTTTCAGACTTATGACCTATTTTGGGGTTGCAAGCGCCGTAAAACCCACTGCGAAACTAAACTAAATCAAGACAGAAGCGTTGGTGGTTGGCGGCTGCTGCTATATGTGGTTCGCTTCTTCTTTACTATCAAACATTCTATCGTCCTAATTGTCTCTCCTCCTTCTATTTGTGTCTGCTCCTCTCTTGTAACACGCCCTATTTGTGTTGCAAACGCCGTAAAACTCTTACTAAAACTATAAAACAGAACAGTCGATTCAATTTTTTCCTGTGGGTGGTTGGCGCGTGCTCTGGTGTGGTTTGCTTCTTCTTTCCTATCAAACATCTATCGTTGTTATATCTCCCCTTCTTTTTTATGTTTGTTACTCTCTTGTAACACCTCTAATCTTCTGGTGCTCATAGAACCTTATGCAGTTGCGAACGCCGTAAAACCTACTAAAACAAATTTTTTCCTGATTCCCTCGAATATGGCGTCTGCGAAACTTCATAAGAACGTGCCGGGGGGTAACCCCGCTATGTCTGTTGAGTAGGCTAGACGACGAAATTATCGTAACGCATGAAATCGATTTGAAAGGGGGGAGTGGTGTAGCCTCCTAG
>NW_004797271.1:19695-21190 GCF_000002075.1 Aplysia californica | reverse complement strand
GAGGGCATAACGTACAGATCCTACTTCTTTATTTACTTTCCCTTTGTTGTTTCTGTCTCGTTGTCTTGCTGCTTTCATGCTCTTAATGACCGTTATAGCGTCAATTTGCTTCTATCTCTTTGCTGAAACTCAACTTAAAGACGGAGATGAAGAAGGTAGTGGAGAAGAACGAGTAAGCTGTCCCCGTGGGTTTATGCCCCCCAAAAATTCGGAAATTATGCAAACTGTGCCCCAAAAATGTGAAATTATGCGATTCTTTTAACTTTAGCAAAGAATGATAAAGGAAATTGAAACGAGGAATTATGCAAAAAATGATCTTATTTTGCTAAATTATGCAGGGTGCATAAAACCGCAGGGACAGAGTAAGGTAAAAGAGGGAGAGGAAGAGATAACAACACTGTCACATCAGTAACAACAGTTCCAAAGTAGGACAGAAGCACAAACAGAGACTCTCCAAGTTCTTATCTCTAATCCTTCTTTTCTGTCCTTCTGTTCTTTGTATGTTATTCTCTAGTAACACCTGATCTTTCGGACTTATGACCTATTTTTGGGTTGCAAGCGCCTTAAAACCCACTGCGAAACCAAGCTGAATTAAGACAGAAGCGTTGGTGGTTGGCGGCTGCTGCTATGATATGTGGTTCGCTTCTTCTTTACTATCAAACATTCTATCGTCATTGTCTCTCCTCCTTCTTTTTTGTGTCTGCTCCTCTCTTGTAACACGCCCTAATTGTGTTGCAAACGCTGCAAAACTCTTGCTAAAACTAAAACAGAACAGTCGATTAAAATGTTTCCTGTGGGTGGTTGGCGGGTGCTCTGGTGTGGTTTGCTTCTTCTTTCCTATCAAACATCTATCGTCGTTATATCTCCCCTTCTTCTTTTTTATGTTTGTTACTCTCTTGTAACGCCTCTAATCTTCTGACGCTCATATGACCTTATGCAGTTGTGAACGCCGTAAAACCTACTAAAACAACATTTTTCCTGATTCCCTCGAATATGGCGTCTGCGAAACTTCATAAGAACGTGCCGGGGGGTAACCCCGCTATGTCTGTTGAGTAGCCTAGGCTAGACGACGAAATTATCGTAACGCATGAAATCGATTTGAAAGGGGGGAGTGGTGTAGCCTCCTAGGGGAGGGGTGAGGCAATGGCTAGCACCGGGCACCTATTGTTTCATTCTGGATTCTGTAGCCCTGCTTTCTATCATCACTCAGTTGTGTGTGTATATGTGTGTGTGTGTGTGTGGGATTCGACATAATGACATGGAATTTGTATTGTGTGGATCATTGTTTTCGACTCGTATGCCTGTGCAAGACTGTGTGATGCGAAGCCGACAGGATGAGTAAGAATAAGAACAGCTGATACTTGTAGGTCTACTGCTGCGAGGAATGTTAATATTCCGTACATTTACGTGCTCGTACCTCGGGTCTGCTTCTTATCTGCTTTTCGCGTGAGGGTTGGGGTGTACACTCATAGCTTTCGCTTCTGTGCCAACAGAA
>NW_004797271.1:14249-16204 GCF_000002075.1 Aplysia californica | reverse complement strand
AACTTCTTTACTTCACCTCTATCGTTACTGTCTGCCTGTCTTACTTTCCCCCAGCACTAAAAGACCTCTATTGTGTCGATGTGCTTCTCTTTGCTGAAACAAACAAACAAACAAACAAACAAACAAACAAACAAACAAACAAACAAACATTTACCATCATCGTATAATAAGCTATTTTATTAAGCGGAAGTTCGTTCGACAAGTTTGTAGATCCTGTTACTACGCCACCCCCTAATTAGAATTTAAAAATTGTGTCTGACATTTTTGGCCGTTTTGAGTTTCTAAGACCACGGGGTCAGAAACGAAATGTTCTATCTGCTCTATCAAAATCGAAAGATTATTCGGAGTCATTACCGAGATATTAAAAGAATTGCATTTGACAAATTTTGATATGTTGTGACACTCAGAATTTTTAAAGTCAGTTTTCTAAAAAAAAACCACCCTCAAACATCTACTAGGTACTGGGCAGAAAGAGCATTAATTGTAGGGTAGCCATTAGTCTAAAGGACAGGTATGAAGTTTCCCATTATGATGTCTCTCTGATGAATCATTCGTTATACCTTTGGAAATGTGAGCCAGTGGCTATACATTTCTTATTATAATGTTTTGAAATGCCTTGTCGTCCTAACGAAATGTTGCCGTCCAAATGCCAAGTCGCTGTGAACCTCGTTTTATTTTAAATAAAACTCTTCGCCACACAATTCATTTTGACAAGGGTAAAAGTTACCCGGCCGGCTAAAGTCAGACCGGAGATCCGGCTTTTGAACCTTTACTGGCTGCTTGCCGTGACTGAAATTGACCAACATTGATTATTCAATATTAACTGTCACATTTGACTTGAAAGGTTGCCGGCGTCTCTGGTGTTGGGGTTGTTAGGAGCTTTTTTTTTTTTTTTTTTGCACCGGGGGACCTTAGTTCGATTGTGGGTGGTTGGCGGGTGCTCTGGCGTGGTTTGCATCTTCCTTCCTATGAAACATCTATCGTCCTTATCTACCCTTCTTTTTTATGTTTGCTACTAATACTCTCTTTTAACACCTGTAATCTTCTGGCGCTCGTATGACCTTATGCAGTTGCGAGAGCCGTAAAAACCTCTACTAAAACTAAACTGAGTTCGATTTCTCGTGTGGGGAGAATGTTTATCGAGCCTCTCAGTGTTTCTGCTGGGTCGTTGTATCTCTCTCAGCCCTAGTTTTGTTGTTTTAGTAAGGTTTTACGGCACTCACAACTGCATAAGGTCATATGAGCCCCAAGGAATAGATGTCAACAGAGAAGTCCAAACGGGGAATCAGGCTTACTCTGCTCACCTCTCTAGGCTCCAAAGAACAATGTTTGCTTCGACTATCAAGGCACCCCAGAAATAGATATAGTTGTTCACAAGAGAGTGACAAACATACAAAAGAAGTAGAGGACAATAGTAGGGGTGAGGAAAGAAAAAGCAGCAGTTCCCCCTATGTTGTTCGGGCACAGTATGAGCATGACATTGATAAATCAGCCCATTTACTTTTCTACTGTACATAATAGCAATGGCCTTAAGCCAACTTCAGCCAGTAGCGCTGCCCTGGTTGGTCCAAACAGGCGGGGCCTCCAAAATTATGTTAATTACGTCGATGGGGACGTTAAAAATTTACATGCATTAACAGTAATTGTGAGACGTTGAATTAATTAAGCATTATTTTTGGGGGGCATTTTGTTTTTAAGGCGCTCGCAACTGCATAATGTCATATGAGCGCGCAGGACACTATTTCATTTGGTAGGAAATTTTGAGGAGATAAAAGCTGACGACAGAACATTGCCAGAGAGCAGGAAAGGAGGTGAAAGGAGACACAATTTTAGAGAAGAAAATTTTTCGGTCGCTACCCGGATTCGAGTCCGAGACCTTTGAATGAGAGGCCAAATACACCTTACCCCCTAGGCCACGAGAGCTATTTTTTCATATTTGGGTTTTTTTTTCTGCG
>NW_004797271.1:11844-12824 GCF_000002075.1 Aplysia californica | reverse complement strand
GGAGAGAGAGAGAGAGTCAGACAGATAGACAGACTGACAGACAGACAGACAAATAGACAGACAGACTCAGAATATATCCCTGCCATGACTCAGCTGTTAAAAGAATCGGTTTAAATACAGAAGACTGACGATGCAAGTTATTTGCACACGATTGCGTAAGGGGCTGGCGAAAGGTTCTTCTCAACAATTTTGCATGTCTAGTGAATGCATTTCACATAGTAGGCTGTGAGTGTAATAACTTTTGTTCCTCACCGCAACGAATTTTCTTTCATTTTGTCCATCGTACTTTGAAGTTTTATCACGAGAGATGAACACCTCACAATCATTGCATTCTTTTAAAAAATTACTTTACTTTACTTTTTACGTGAATGGCCTAGCAAAAAAAAAATATATTAAAGAAATACAAATAAAATCTTCGTGTTCAAGTGTAGTGTGTGCCATTCTAACACATAACAGTTGCAGAAAGCCGGACTTTGGGGAAAGCTAGGAAGTGATAGTGCTGCTAGAGGTCTGTTTTTTTGTAGTATCTTGTGATAGGACCTACTGAGTGGATAAAGGTTTGTGATAGGACCAACGTGATTGGATAAAGGTTTGTGATAGGACCAACTGGTTGGATAAAAGTTTGCTATAGTATAGGACCAACGTGATTGGATAAAGGTTTGCTACAGGACCAACTGATTGGATAAAGGTTTGCTACAGGACCAACTGATTGGATAAAGGTTTGCTACAGGACCAACTGATTGGATAATAGCTGTAGGACCAACTGATTGGATAATAGCTGTAGGACCATCTGATTGGTTAAAGGTTTGTGATAGGACCTACTGAGTGGATAAAAGTTTGCTATAGTATAGGGCCAACTGATTTGATAAAGGTTTGTGATAGGACCTACTGAGTGGATAAAAGTTTGCTATAGTATAGGGCCAACTGATTTGATAAAGGTTTGTGATAGGACCTACTGAGTGGATAAAAGTTTGCTATAG
>NW_004797271.1:8124-9497 GCF_000002075.1 Aplysia californica | reverse complement strand
CTAATTATCCCATTTTTCTTGGTTGTGGGAGGTTGGAAGATGTCCCCAACAAAACAAACAAACAAACGACAACAACAACAACAGCAACGTACCATCATCGAGTGGAATACCCGTCCCAGACTCACTCCAATTTCCTATTTGACTTGGTCCTTTCGGAGATATAATATGTTGAATTCGGATGTCCCGCCTCTTATAACATACTGGCTGGGCCTACTATATTTACACTCTACTGGAATGGGGCAATAATTCTTGAGAGATGCAAAAAATTAGAAGCGAAATATCACTTCCGGATTTTCTAAAATTACAGAGACAGAAGCGTCGGCCTAGAAAAGCGATCGGCAAAATAAAGAAATTTAGCTTTTTGTAGCAAAACTGTCTCAAAACTGAAAAAACCAAAGGCGTCATGTTCTGGGGAATATTTTAAAGAATCTTTTGGCGAAAACCGCATGTCGATCGATGCAGCCATTAAAAAGCCTTTTGAATAGCAAAGTTCGGCCACCACAAATAGATAATAGATAACCAAATACTGAAAAAGTAGCTCAATGCTCTTTCCATTGGAGTTGGAGTACCCATTTTCAAAACCTTTGGCACTACTTCCTTTCTTGACCTTATGCAGTTGCGAGCGCCGTAAAACCTCTACTAAAACTAGAACTAAAAAGGAGACGAAGGGCATTTACTGTCGTGGCAGTCACCGCACAGTTTGTGTTGAAAGAGGCTTTTAGCGTGCACCCAAAGAGGTTATATAAATAGATGGTGGTGGTTGTAGTGGTGGTAGTGATGGTGGCGTTCTTGTTGCTGCTGTTGTTGTTTATATAGTTGTTTTTTGTTGCTGCTGCTGCTGTTGTTGTTACAGTTGGTGTTCGGGCACTGATAAAACCAAGCAGCTTATCGTCGATACTCTCGTTTCGTTTTCTTTTACCGAGGCGTAAAAATGCTGACATCATCATGAACATCCACGAAAAATGCAGATTTGCATTTCTGATTCGTGTTTGATCTTTCAAAGTGTCGCAACATAGCCTTGTGGGTGGTTGGCGGGTGCTCTGGTACGGTTTGTTTCTTTTTTCCTATCAGACATCTATGGTCTTTATCTTTCCTCCTTTTTGTTTTATGTTTGTTACTCTCTTGTAACACCTCTAATCTTCTGGCGCTCACATGACCTTATGCAGTTGAGAGCGCCGTAAAACCTCTACTATAACTAACTAACAACATAGCCTTTTGTCTGCTGGTAATCGGACATAATATAACTTGTTCGCTTTGGCCTTTTCTACAAAAGTGAGCCCGTGTGTGATTGGCGGGTGCTCTGGTGTGGTTTGCTTCTTCTTCCCTATCAAACATCTATCGTCTTTATCTCTCCTCCTTCTTTTTTATATTTG
>NW_004797271.1:2967-5183 GCF_000002075.1 Aplysia californica | reverse complement strand
TCTCTCTCTTCCCTCCCCACCCCATTCCCAAACCCGCCTATTATCTATGCCTCTATTTGTCTGTCCGTCTCCGCCCTCCGCCTTCTATCACTATCAGCTGGGGTTTGGATTTGGGCCGGCGTGTTGACCCACTGACCCCTCCGCTTGACCTTTTAGAATCACGTGACCTTGGCGATGGAATAAAATCCGGCCTCCCCGCCTGGCCCGAGTTCCCACGTCGATCGGGAGGCCACAGGACGTGCTGGAGGACATAGTTGTCGCTCATTGGTTGCTTCCGCGCGTTAAAAAGATAATACTTTGACAACCCACAGCAACACTTAGACAAAGTTTGTTCTACCAGACACCTAGGGGCTCCCAGCAAAGGAAGGATATTATATATAGATTCTGCGTGCTGCTATAGGTATAATTCGTTCACCTGTTTCTTGTCTGTTACTTACTGGATTTTTCCTACCTTTTTGAGTTTGGTACGATTTTCAATCTTTCTTTGGTCTCAGCAGAGACTTGAATTTGCTTTGATTACCTATCTTTCTTTCTTCTCATCGAAGACTTGAGTTTGGTACAATTTTCTATCTTTCTTTGGTCTCAGCGGAGACTTGAATTTGCTATGATTTCCCCATCTTTCTTTCTTCTCATTGGAGCCTTTCCTGTGTTTCTTTCTTGAACCGTGTTGTGATGTTTCTGCCGTTCACTTTCCCATCCATGTAGACTCTTGAAAGATTTAATTTAATGTATTTTGTTGTTGTATTCTTTTTTCTTCTCGGAGACGTCCTGGGCTTTCTCCTGTCATTATTTTCTTCGAAGACACTCAAGCTTGCTGCGGTAAACTTTTGAATTTTGTACTCTCTGTGAAACGTTGACTTTGGTGAGTTTTGTTCTTCCGTTCTTTCGTGGACGATGGTGTGATCGTTCTGCATTTCTTTCCTGTCCATAAAGGTTCAGTTATTCGGAGTTTCTTTGTTCTTCGTGAAGGCTTGGCGTTGATGAGATTTTGATGTCTTTCTTTTCCGGACTTTGTGAGATTTCTACCTTCAAGTTTGTTTCCTGTCCACGACGACTGCTCTTCTTACGCGACAATAGTTTGGACATCGTTGCCGTGTCTTTCTTTCTTCCCCGTGAGGACTTGATTTGGATATTTGTTCTTCTGTCCTTCTTCTTTAGACGGTGGGGAGATGTTTCTGACCCGTCTTTTCTGTCCATGAAGACTACTCTTGAGTGATTGTTCCGTCTCATTTTCTTGGATATTTGTGTGATGTATACGACTGAACATTGCATGCATGATGCGAGGTTCTGTCTTTCTTTGCTCTCTTTGTAGACTTGACTTAGATGTGATATTTCTGTCTGTCTTTTTCGTTTATTGTGGCTTTTGACAAGAGGACTAAGACTAAGAAAAGTTGGGCGTTTGTCTTTTGTCTTTGTGCAGTGGTTTCTTTTGTGTTGGATGGGAATTGTCTGCTAGGGGGGGGTGAAGTGAAAACAAAAGTAGTAAAAGCTGTACTCAAGTTTTAGGTATTGAGATATTAAGAATCATGTGTTCAAAAGAACCCTCTTGTGTGAGTGTGTTGCTTGTATGCCTTGAGGACATGCGAGCGAATGGAACTGGTTGAGGAAACCATCATCATCATCCAGTGCCTTGCCGACTGGCGTGGGCGATCATGGACCTCCACTTCACTCTGTCTTGCTTTGCAGCAATGATGTCTGTTGTTCTTGCTGCTCGTAGCCATGTTGTCATCTTGTCCAGTATCTTTTCCCTCTGTCTGCCTCTGCCTCTCTTTCCATCAAACTTGCCTGTTGTTACAATATTCTCCAATGCTTCTTTCTTTTGAGAAAACCAACAACGTACTAAAACAGCACCCGGACATGGGTAGCTGGTGCCTCTTCAAATAAACTATTGGTGTGGTTTATGGTTTAATTAATGGCCAAAGAAACCCAACTCCAAAAGTAGATTATGCCAACTAAACTCTTCCAGGGAAGGTGGTCGGGCTGGAGGCCTAAGCTGTCCCCGTGGTTTTATGCACCCCGCATAATTTAGCAAAACTTGATCATCTTTTGCATACTTTCTGATTACTTTCCTTTATCATTCTTTGTTAAAATTAACAGAATCACATAATTTCACATTTTTAGGCTTAGTTTGCATAATTTCAGAATATTTCTTGCATAAAACGATGGGGGCCGTCTAAGTGGTTGAATGAGTGGGTGGGGTTGTTTTTTTTTGGTTT
>NW_004797271.1:0-1492 GCF_000002075.1 Aplysia californica | reverse complement strand
GGGGGGAGGAAAAAGGGAACGCCATTATCATTACAATTCCTTCGTCTTTTGTTTTCAGCTCACAGAGAAAAACATTTTCAATACCACCGTTGATAACCATCACGCTTCCCAAATTGACACACGATAAAAACCTGTGTATAAAATTTTATATCTACATATAAACTTTGTGCGACATTTCAGGACTGACTCTAGTGCACATTGTACTGTTGCAATATATACTTTGTTACATACAACAAAGTGAAGGAACGTATATACGAGCCGTCTGGACAACCGTCTCGATTGTGTGTCTGTAACAGTACTTTTGTCTCTGTTGACTACTGACAAAGGATAACGAACGAGAGAGGAATACGACGAACGAATACGCTGTATTCTTCTGCCGAAAGACTCGCAAAGGATTCGTTTGCTGTACCTCAAGACTCGGAGACACAAAGGACTTGATATTGTCACCCGAGCCTCGCTCAAAAAAATCTACGAGGGCTCCCCCCTTTTTTTCTTCCAATTGGACTTTTAGTTTATTTTACATTCCCGGGACAGAAAGAACAGTTACTAGCAACAAGAGCGTTTGTTGCACACGGACTCGTAGAGATCTATTGAAACAGTACTATTGAAACAGTTCTATTGAAACAGGACGTGAGAGGGAATCGACATTTATTCCCCAAGATGACGGTTTCACCACCGCCACCCGCCCCCACCCCCACAACCACCACCACCACCACAACGCTGTCGGCGTTCGCCTACGAGGACATCCAACTGAACCAGGCCATGCTCTTCTCCGTGCTCATGGTCGCCGTCATCGTGGGCGGCATGCGCACCACGCGCCGCGCGACTCTGCAGCTGCTCAACTTCTCGGCCGGCGACCTCTGGGGCAAGATGTGGACCTACTCCCCGCACCGCTACCTCTGGGCCGGCGTGAAGAAGGCGCTGCCGCCGGCGGTGAGGAGCCGCGTGCGGTCCGCGGTCAAGAGGTGCCTGCGAGTGGTGTTAGGCCGGTCGGCGCTGAAGAAGACGACGGCGCGACACAAGCATAGCCTGAGACACGGCCACGGACACAGCCACGGAGAGCGGAGCAGGCGTCTCAATAGCACGGTAAGAAGGAGGAAGGGTTGACCATGAGAAAGCCTACCTAGGTTGACCACCACTTTGGTCAGTTATTTCAATGAACCTGATTTTTTTTTTACAAAGTCGGATCGGATCGGATCGGGTCGGGTCAGCGCGGCAGGCGTCTCAATAGCACGGTAAGAAGGAAGAAGGGTTGACCATGAGAAAGCCTAGGTTACAATACTCATACTATTTGATTGCCAATACCATCCGACGGTCACATTTTCCTTGACAAAATTTACTCCGTTAAATTTCCATACAAGTAACTGTCACTGAAACTACTGGTCAGTTATTTCAATGAACCTGATTTTATAAAGTCGGATCGGATCGGATCGGATCGGGTCAGGTCGGTTTGGGTGGTGTCGGGTCCAGATGAGTAATAAGTATCAGAGCC